>NC_057732.1:25880462-25952386 GCF_004010195.1 Chiloscyllium plagiosum
AACCTTGCTAATCAGTCTCCCATGGGGAACCTTGTTGAACGCCTTACTGAAGTCCATATAGATCACATCTACCACTCTGCCCTCATCAATCCTCTTTGTTACTTCCTCAAAAAACTCAATCAGGTTTGTGAGACATGGTTTCTCACGCACAAAGCCATGTTGACTATCCCAAATCAGTCCTTGCCTTTCCAAATACGTGTACATCCTGTCCCTTAGGATTCCCTCCAACAACTTGCCCACCACCGAGGTCAGGCTCACTGGTCTATAGTTCCTTGGCTTGTCCTTACCACCCTTCTTAAACAATGGCATCACGTTTGCCAACTTCCAATCTTCCGGCACCTTACCTGAGACTATCGATGGTACAAATTCTCAGTAAGAGGCCCAGCAATCACTTCTCTAGCTGCCCACAGAGTTCTCGGGTACACCTGATCAGGTCCTGGGGATTTATCTACCTTTAACCGTTTCAAGACATCCAGCACTTCCTCCTCTGTAATCTGGACATTTTGCAAGATGTCACCATCTATTTCCCTACAGTCTATATCTTCCATATCCTTTCCTACAGTAAATAATGATGCAAAATATTCATTTAGCATCTCCCCCATTTTCAGCAGCTCCACACAAAGACTGCCTTGCTGATCTTTGAGGGGCCCTATTCTCTCCTTAGTTACCCTTTTGCCCTTAATATATTTGTAAAAACCCTTTGGATTCTCCTTAATTCTATTTGCCAAAGCTATCTCATGTCCCCTTTTTGCCCTCCTGATTTCCCTCTTAAGTATACTCCTACTTCCTTTATACTCTTCTAAGGATTCACTCGATCTATCCTGTCTATACCTTACATATGCTTCCTTCTTTTTCTTAACTAAACCCTCAACATCTTTAGTCATTCAGCATTACCTATACCTACCAGCCTTTCCTTTCACCCTGACAGGAATATGCTTTTTCTGGATTCTCGTTATCTCATTTCTGAAGGCTTCCCATTTTCTAGCCGTCCCTTTACCTGCGAACATCTGCCTCCAATCAGCTTTCAAAAGTTCTTGCCTAATACCGTCAAAATTGGTCTTTCTCCAATTTAGAACTTCAACTTTTAGATTTGGTCTATCCTTTTCCATCACTATTTTAAATCTAATAGGATTATGGTCACTGGCCCCAAAGTGCTCCCCCACTGACACCTCAGTCACCTGCCCTGCTGTATTTTCCAAGAGTAGGTCAAGTTTTGCACCTTCTCTAGTAGGTACATCCACATGCTGAATCAGAAAATTGTCTTGTACACACTTAACAAATTCCTCTCCGTCTAAATCTTTAACACTTTGGCAGTCCAAGTCTGTTTGGAAAGTTAAAATCCCCTACCATAACCACCCTATTATTCTTACAAATAGGTGAGATCTCCTTACAAGTTTGTTTCTCAATTTCCCTCTGACTATTAGAGGGTCTATAATACAATCCCAATAAAGTGATCATCGCTTTCTTATTTCTACATTCCACCCAAATAACTTCCCTGGATGTATTTCCAGGAATATCTTGCCTCAGCACAGCTGTAATGCTATCCCTTATCAAAAATGCCACTGACCCTCCTCTCTTGCCTCCCTTTCTATCCTTCCTGTAGCATTTGTATCCTGGAACATTAAGCTGCCAGTCCTGCCCATCCCTGAGCCATGATTCCGTAATTGCTACGATATCCCCGTCCCATGTTCCTAACCATGCCCTGAGTTCATCTGCCTTCCCTGTTAGGCCCCTTGCATTGAAATAAATGCAGTTTAATTTATTAGTCCTACCTTGTCCCTGCTTGCCCTGACTGTTTGACTCGCTTCTGTGTTTTTCTAAATCCTGTCATTCCTTAGTTCAGAATTAGTCCACTTCCCTCACAATGCTTAGAATCAAAGTGAGGTTCCCCAGTTTGTTATGGTTCCATATGGGTTCGGTGAATCATTAAACTCCTGGACGGGAAGACTAAACTCGCTCTCTTTTTATATTCACTTGCCCCTTCTTGGTCAGTCACAACAAAGTCAATTTGAAAATGGATCCCTTCCATTGGGGATACACTTCACCTGAACTCAAATGAACTTAAGTTTTAAAAGGAACAATTTAACTAGATTTCCTTGGTTTAACAAAAAGTAATTGTTGACTAAGTGTGAGTGAATTAGTAATGGAACACACAAATATATATTTGTGTGTTTTTAAAAATCAGATCAGTCTCTAGATTGTTCGCGAACAACAGATCAGCATAGTGACCACAGCACTGGTGGCTCCCAGTAACATTGACATTGACAGTTGAACAGGTGATTTGACACTTCTGCATTTTGCTGGTTAATTGAGATCCAGTTGTTCAGATTCCTTTTGACCATGATTGAAACCCTTCATTCAGGATGTGTGAGAGAGAGTTCTTTTGTTGTTTTGCTTTCTTTTTTCTAGCTTGCGAGCTAGCTGGCTTCTAGTGCTCAGAATGAGAGCATCCCTTTACTTGCAACATCAAGTGACTAGGGGATAGTTCTTTGACTGTGACTGTCTTTGCATGCTAACGATGGAACCTAAGTTATTCATTTAGGTTATCTTAGCCTATTTACACACATGGGAAATTGAATCCCACTAGCACATCTAGTTGAGCTGAAATAGGTATTTTATCTCCAGTCCTTGTTTATTCTTGTGCAGTCTGGGACATAATTCCATGAGCTGGCCTGCTGTTAAGCCAGGGTTTCTCATCCCCTTGTTATATTTGTACTCACAAGAGATTACAGTGTAGTCTGTTTCGACTTACTTCTTCCCTCTTTGAAGTGTTATTATTTGAAGTTCCCTTTTCATTTTTAGGTGTGACATTCAATGGGTCTTTCTTTCCAGACGGCCACTTAAGTTACATCCACAGCCATTTTTGACTGTATTAGTGCTCCTTTCAAAACCCACTTTGAATTCCAACTTAAAAATGTCTGTGGTACTTTAGGTTTCTGGCCCATGACCGTAACACTTAACAGGAAAATCATATATTTTTCATGACTGGATATTTGTTCCCTACTTTTACAATATTGCATTTGAAGAACCTAAGTTTTGTGTCACCCTTATCTCTTGTTTTATTAAACCTGTAACTGCAGCTTTTGGTAAATTTTGTTTTTCCATCATTAAGAACTTCTAAACAATACACTATGAATTCACCTTTTAAATTCAAGTACTTGAAGCATAATCCTCCTTATTGGTTGCATATGCGAACAAATTAAACTTTTTGAGTCTTTCCACCTGGCCAAATATAGTCTGAGAAATTATTATTCCCCAAGTATAAACTTCTAGATTTTAAGCAACCTTGCAGCTTTTAGTATCTTCAGTTAAAATTCTGGAATTGATTGGATGGTGTCAGAAAATCCTGATAGCATCAAAATTGTGATTTTCAGATATTTTTAATTTGTGATCTTTATTTACTAAACTGCTGGAATCTTTTGACTATTCTTTCAATGTTTTGGAAACATTGTTGACATGAGTGTTGTGATTTAAAGCATAAAACATCAAAGCAAATTGAGACTAAAAAAGGGGCAAAATGCATTCCAAAGTGTTGTTTATGGCATGTGTGAGTATTTTAATGAGAAGTGCTCTAGATGCCTTATTGATAAAGGGGTTGGCACACACATAGTTGACGTTCGCTGGTAGTATGCAGAACAAGCAGATCTTGACGTCAATTAGTGGGCAATGTTGATTTAATGCCAGCATTGTCATCTTGAATCTCTACGTTCCAGTCACATACTCCCTCTCTTAGCCTTGTACGGCTGAACATAACACTAAATGATATGAAGGACGTATCATCCCCCCACCTTTTCATTGCCCCTGCTCCCACCAATGCAATTTTAAAAGAATCAGCAACTCTTTACGAATTAGTTGTTGATTTATTTCCTTTGACTATTCATGGTCTATGTTTTGAGTGGTTGATTAGACTTTCAGATTCCTACAGGCAGTGCTCAGATGAGTATTGAGATACTGCTTTTCTTATTTAAAGGCTTCTGTATGGACCAATTGCTTCCCTGCATTGCAGAACTGGGAAGTCTTCCACTTACTATTGACCAGTATGATGAACAAATGCCAGCAAAACAAACTATTAAAGAGGGTCACAGAGGGAGGCTGAAATCTCAAGAACTCTTTGTGCTTGAGCTTGCCATGGACAAAAAATTCAAGTGTGACACTGATAATCTCAATTTTAATTTCTCAGTCACCAAGCATCCCATTTGTTGCTAACCATCATATCATCTTAATCACAATGCAAAAAAAAGCATACACAAATGACAAACTCTAATCCAAATCTATACATTAATTCATACGATAATGCATTCAAAAAATAATCCAATTATGTGCATTCCAGCCAGTGCCTCCTCCATATGCCTGTGCCTGGTCTGGTTCTATCCCAGTGACTGCAGGATGTTTTGTGAAAGATCTTCAGTGGAGGATGACCTCAAATAGCTATTGGATCCAATTTCAGGCACTCTCAGCATGACTTATACTGGTCTAGCCTGGCTAGTTAACAGATATAGGCAATGGTAAAGTAGCGTGAGCACTGTCATCTTAAGAGAGGGAGCAGAAATTCATACTCCATGTAACCACCTGTGTTGGTGCTACTTCAGCAGCCCTAGTAGTCTGTTGGGGAACAGATTGTTGGATTGATATGACAGTCCAGAAGTTGTTTATCCTATCGAGGAGAAACTCAACATTATAATTCTGCAATTCTGGAAATATAAAGTCAGTCTGCTATGCAACGTAATTGTAATCGTAACAGATAACCCTGCGAGGTATCTGCATCCAATTCCAAAGGTGGCATGGTGGCACAGTGGTTAGCACTGCCGCCTCACAGCGCCAGAGACCCGGGTTCAATTCCCGACTCAGGCGACTGACTGTGTGGAGTTTGCACATTCTCCTTGTGTCTGCGTGGGTTTCCTCCCACAGTCCAAAGATGTGCAGGTCAGGTGAATTGGCCATGCTAAATTGCCCCTAGTGTTAGGTAAAAAGGGGTACATGTAGGGGTATGGGTGGGTTGCGCTTCGGCGGGTCGGTGTGGACTTGTTGGGCCGAAGGGCCTGTTTCCACACTGTAAGTAATCTAAATTACCAACTTCTTGCAATCAAAGATAAAAATCCTGTGAAATTTTAGATTCTACTTGAAAATTTCTGATGCAGTGTTTTGGAAGTAAAAGATAATAGCACCATAATTACAATTATATTATTCGTAAAATGGTTCCTTCCACAAACAATTGTGCATTACTCCTTCAAAATTTCAGCCTCAAGTCATGCTCTAACCTTCCCATTTGTGTTTTTTCTGGAGCTTAGGAATATTTTAAGTGTCAATTATGATTTCCCTGATGAATAGTCAGATTGGAGGGAAAGTCTATATCAGTAATGAACAACACTGAGCAGCAATGTTAGCTTTGTATCCTGGCTTCCACTTAAGGTATCTCATGATGGCATAATGTCATTATGCATCTTTGAAAGTAAATGGAAGTTCCCTCTTCAAGGAGATTTGACTGTTTTAGACAATACAGAGCCATGGAAGGTTACTTGGGAATATGCAAGGCATTACGGATCAATGTTGATAACATTCTGTATACAAATCACACAATACCAGGTTATAGTCCAACAGGTTTAATTGAAAGCACTAGCTTTCAGAGCGCTGCTGAAGGAGCGGTGCTCTGAAAGCTAGTGCTTCCAATTAAACCTGTTGGACTATAACCTGGTGTTGTGTGATTTTTAACTTTTTACACCCCATTCCAACATCGGCATCTCCATATCATGTATAGAAATCATTCTTCCTACTATTGGATTACAAGTTCTTCTATGATAGCTATTAACATTGCTAAGTGATAATTTTTCCCTTTTGGCAGAGCTTTGATCCTCGTAAAATGTTAATTTAAAAAAAAACACATGAATACCCCAAATGAAAGGGTCACAAGATAGGATTTCACATGTTAATTTATTTACTGTAATAAATAAATTAAAATCAACATTGACTAATGTTAGTTAGTCACTAATGGATACATTAAACTACAGAAAAGATATTCCTCTCCAACTTTGTAACACAACAGAAGATCTAACGCTACACTTTTGTAGTACATGGCTCTCTCTGTTCAAATGTAATCTTAAAAGTTTAAAGCCCAAATTCTTCCAGTATTAGCAGGATCCCTTCTCTGTGCTCCACCAAGATACAAATTGTTCAACAAAAACCGAAAGAATTGCAAATGCTATTAATTAGAAATATAAAAAAACAGAAGTTGTTGCAAAAGCTCAGCAGGTCTTTCAGCATCTGTGAAGAGAAATCGAAGTTCACATTTCACGTCTAGTGACCGTTCCTCAGAATGTTCAATGTCACTTTAAACAAAATCCCTTTACTCTTAAACAGATTAACTCCCTTTTGTGAAGTTTTCTATGATGATTCCCTGGTCTGTAACTTGTCACAATCATGCTTACTTCAAGCATGGATTTGGTTGAGATTTGTTGTTCACTTGGCCATCCTTGCTTTATGCTGACTTCTGTTGAATTCCTCAGACTGATTTGCTGAAGAATGGATGCTTCCAGAATGGAGGACCTTTCAAAATGGCAGGCAGGACCTGGATGTTGAACTCTTCCCCCACTTCCTGCCTTTCCAATTTTATGGCAGGAGAGATCAGGACCTGAATCGCGCAGAAGGGGAATGCAAATTCAGCAGGGCCAGGAGCAGTATGCTGAGTTCAAACAGACTCCACTTTGGCTGGTCCAAAGGCCATATCCCACAATGTGGCAGTCACAGTTTGATTAAGTAGCCAGAAATGCTCTTGAAAGGTAGACATGAACTGCTAAACTGTCATGGTCAGTCATTTCAAAATCCCCTATTCTTGGCGGAACATTTTTCAGCCATTAGTGAAAGTTGAAAAAAAAAACACCATTTGCTAGGTGGCTGTGTGAGAGAGTATATAGAGTTGAGGGTGAGAGCCAGGGCAGGTAAAAATTTCAGTCCAAACAGCTGACTGTGGAACAAAGAATAAGTCCCACCACCAAATTGCCTCTTCCACTCTCACACCTTCTCCAAAATACCAGTACCGCTGGTCACAACTAGCCAGTTGAAAAGCTAACTCGCCAAGGGAACGGAATAAACCCAGCAGTGCCACTGGCCACAGCCAACGAGCTTAAACTCAGTTCCTCAAGAAGGAAAAAAAATGCAACTCCATTAAAAGAAAAAAGGCCCCACCAAAAGCTCAAGAGCCAGTTCATCACAAAAAAAGGTCCTCAGGCCAGCCACTGCAAGAACCAGGAACCCAAGGCACACTGGTTGTCCTCAGCTAGCTTGGAGTTAGACCTCAACTGAGGAGATTTCAATTGCCTATTGGTCAGTCAGGGCTTTTCTGATTGGCTCAGCTTAACAACCCCAATCAAGAATCTCATAGTCAATGAGGGTCACTTGGTTCCCAATCATTGCAATTGTATTTCAAAAATTGTATCTCAAACAAAAATGAACAAAAAAACAGTCCTAGATTCAAGAGGCAGGCTGCTACTCCAGCCTGTGTCCACATTTGTGTGTTCCTTGGATCTGCTTTTGGGGTCAGGTGGATCTGATGGGGCCCATGACCTGACCTGGAACCCCATGTAAACCAGATCACATGAATTTTATTATCATGCTATTAGAATTCACTCTATTGAATTTGAGTTTAAAGGGGCAGAATAAACGATAATCATCCCATAAAGCCAAGTGATCATAATAGTTTGTATTTAGCCTTTCTTTTCCAGTAATTTAGCATTATAGCATTATTACTCAAATTATGTTAATTCTTGTTAAATTCTTACCTAATAAAAAGAAATAAACTTGCTCAAAATTATCTATACACATTATAATCATTTATTAATTGAAAACCTTAAGGTGGATTAACGATGAAGTGACCATTATTGAATGTCTCTCAAGTTTCCAGAGAATTCTGTGAACTCAATGCGGAGGAGCCAGTGTTGGACTGGGGTGGGCAAAGTTAAAAATCTCACAACACCAGGTTATTGTCCAATGGGTTTATTTGAAGTACTAGCTTATGGAGCACTGCTCCTTCATCAGGTAGCTGTGAAGTAAGATCATAAGACACAGAATTTACAGCAATCTAAGTCTGTTCATTAATCATTTCAGTTGCATGACACCATTGTCACAAAGCTGGTTTCTTTTTTCTAAAAGCTGTTCCTTTTCTCAAGGATACTATGTCCTTGGGTTTTTTCAGAAGAGTAATAAACCACTGACAGTGCAGACTGGCTTGGTACAGAGCTTAAAGGGTATTGAGAGGCCTTTCGCTAATATGTAAACAGATGAGACTTCAGGCCAAAGTGGTCATGTTTTAGAAGTGACCTGTAGAATGAAAAGGGGAGTGGTCAGCTCTCTAGCTGAGCAGTTTAGTTCAGTCCCGAACTAGTTGGGAGTTCAACAGAGAGCGTATGGAAACAAATTAGCTCTCTCTCTGCCCTTCGAACATCAACTGGTAAGCATCTGTTCCATCTTTTAACTGTGTTGCAAGAGAGTTTGCTTCTTGGGACTGTTGTGTATATTCGGAGCAGCATAATTAAGTCTAGTTTGGATAGACTGAGTTCTGTCGGGGTTCTTTATCTATTCTTTGTGTTTCATTCTGTAATTTTGTGAATAAATTTTTGTCTGTTTTAAAACCTGGTAGTCAACCTAGCTAACTTACTCCAGGTAAATTTCTAAATTTACCGAACAAATTGCAAAGTTATGGTCAGGGCTGCCTGATTAAGAATGTTTTGAATGGTCTGGCCTAGTCCATAACACTGTGTTCTTTTGCTATAAATTCTGTGTCTTATGATCCTGCTCAACAGCTACCTGATGAAGGAGCAGCACTCCAACAGCTAGTGCTTCCAAATAAACCTGTTAGACTTTGACCTGATGTTGTGTGATTTTTAACTCTGTCACCTCAGCAATCACCATTATCTAACCTCGCCACGTTGTAGTTACACCAATGGTTCCTGTAGTATTCTGCCTTAGTACTGCTTCTTTGTGAACTATAATCCAGTTAGCAGTGATGTCCCTACAATATTATAAATTAAGAGGGAGGAAACTTCAAAGATTAAAGGTTAATCTTTCCCTTTTAACAGTTGAAATAGCAATTCTGGGCAGAGCCTTCCAAGGCCCTGAATGATATGGGCTATGGCGATAAAATTGCAAGAATCAAGTGATATTTCGAATGAGACCATTCTCGACATCGAGACTGACAAATCACATCGATCAACCAAGTCCCAGATGTTGAGACAGAAGTCCCACCAGTGAGCAGTGAGAGGCCTATTAAGGGAGATTATTATACATTCTCATCCTCAATAGAACCTAGTCTCACCTCATTAATATGCAGGCTCATATTCTCCCACTCACCAGATGGAAATGAGATGCTGAGAATTTTTGACATGAAAGCCTAATTATGTATCTGGAAAGTGTAGCTTGCTGCTTGCTCCTCTCGGCCTCCATCTGGGAGTCCCGGCACCAATGTCTCAGGCCATAGTCCATGGCAACAACTGCATACTAGATGCATGGATGTTGGCATCCAACATGTGCCAACTTCTCAACATCATCATGGAACATCTCCAATCCACTTACAGTCTGGCTCTGCACTGTCATGCTGCATTATGGAGTGCAATGGCACCATTCATCAGAATGCTTCAGCAAAGACACCTTGTTTACAGGGACAGGGACTCACTCACAGACTGGAGCAGGCTACATCTCAGGGCTATGTGCTCACTCTCATAGCGCTCACTCTCATAGCACTCACTCTCTTTGGGCCTACCCAGATGTCCACAGCATCCCTGCTTTGCCTTACTTTACCTTGCCATGCATGTTGACATTTGCCTCCTCGGCCTCAGTGGTTCACAGTGCTTTTCTCTTTGCCTTACAGTCTACTGAGACACAGAACCAGGCAGCTTTTGTTCTTGTCAGCAATCATCAGTCAAGGAGAAGTGAGGACATTTAGTTAAATGGTACATTCACACATCAATCTCACACTTGTACCACTTGCCAGCCATGTGCTTGGTGAGCACGTGTATTTGTTAAAGGGTCTAAGAGGAGTAGTCATCAGTCAAACCCAGGGAGAAATTTAGGCAGGCTAAGGACTTGGACACAGTCAGGTGGCTGGTCGGGGTGGTCACAGTCAGGGGGTCAGTACCTCTGTAGTCCAGGAAGTGGGCCACAGTCAACCCTATAGTCTAATGCTACCAATCTGGGAGTTACCGCAACACTGTCAAGGAGCTGTACAAATATCAGTCGGGAGTCTAGTCAATCATTGTGCAGGCCTGTGTGACTATGTCATCGAAGGAGGTGGGCCCTGCTACCTCTTTGAGCCTGAACGTGAAAAGTCACGGGAGGTTATCAGGGTCTACTGCTACTGGTGGCGGGCTTGGATAACTCAATTTTGGGGATTGGATTAGAATGTTTGGAGGCAGAGGGAATTGCAATGCTGAAGTGAGGGGCAACTCAATCTATAAAGAGGAGTCTAAGGCGCAATGGATGTCATGTGGGAGGTGAGTCATTGACTTTTGAACAACTTCCTGGTTTCCATGGTGAGACAGTGCACTAAGAGACATTGGAAATTTACTTAAAGTAACTTGGTGCTGTATGGGTGAGGGGATACATAGAGTGGGTGAAAACTCAAATAGATAAGTTAGTTTTGGACTGAGGGAAGTGCAAAGCCTGTGGGTTTGATGGAGAGGGTTACCAGGAACAGGATGCTTATGTTTTGGTGTTCACTGAGTTGGAGAGGCTGAGCCTGAGACATACTGTTTGAAGTGTGATTGTTGTTACCTTCCTCATGCTGTAAATAACAAAAGCATAATCAAGACGAAAATGGTTGTAACCAAACCCAGAGAGGGTGTGGATAGGTGCTTCATACTGTGAAGGAGGGGCTTCAGGTTCAAGAGATTTGAGACACTTCAAGGGAACATCATCACACAGGCACCTAGACATGGAAGCTGAAACAGCCCGAGGACTCATATATGCTTTGTGAACCTTAGTTCAGCTGTTGAGCTTTGTCTGTGAGCTACTCACTAGTTGGTGCTATTGACTCTAATCCTCACTGAGATGTCAGTATCTGGGCTGGTAGAGGGTTGCAGGACATAAGCTTGCCAGGCCTTCCTCAGACATCTGAGGGCCTGCCTTGCCAGGCACGTGACTTGACGAGGGCCATTGTGAACATCTTATTGGTGCCTCCAGGAAGCTCAGAAGATAGTGGCCAAGGCTTAGACATTGTGCACGTGAACAATTATTGACAGTGGGCATTGCAGGAAAATCATACAACAGGAGCAATGCTCCTTGCTTGATTGTCAGATTGTGAAAGTTTCAGCATCTCCAAGAATCAGTAACGGTCTTCATCTGCATGGCCCAAGATGAGGAGTTGGATACCCTCCACCTCACCAACTGTCCGAGCTCTTTGGGCCCTATTATGAGCCATTTTCTTCAGACATAAGAGAAAGGGAGGGATTGAGTGAGATGAAAGTAAATGGTGCAGCTGTAAGTGCCAGTGCTGGTGCATGTGGAGAAAGTGGTAAGGTGTCCAAAGTGAGTGTGTTGACAATATGGAGGGCATGCAAGGTTATTAATGCAGGGATTTAGGGTGAGTGCCACGAGCAAGGGAAGATATTGCCAGCAATAGTAAGAACAGTAGGGCCTGAGACTTGGTGGGACGTGGTTGCAGTAGTAGAGCTAGAGTGAGTGTGAGATGATAGAGGAGGTAGTACTTTCCCTGGCAGAGTGGAACTTCCTGCATTGCTGGGAATTTCAGCAGACTACATAAATGGCGCTGACCCATGTAGTGTGTTGTCACTTCATCAGTTGGTCTTCATGGAAGAGGACCTCCAGGTTTCTATCCATAAAAGCCCTTACCTGCCACATTTGGGGTGAATGTCTTTAACTGTGCCTCCCCTGTCTGCTGGCCAATCAAGAACCATGTCACAAATGGGATGATCACTACTTCATAAAAAAGCACCCCTTATAGAAATGAAAGTTGGGTTTTTTTTCTTCATACGTAGTCTGCTTTTCACTTCAAAAACAATTACAACTAGACATGCCTTTTTGTCGGAAAATGTTCCTGTACCTTGCAGCATATTATAGTTACATTGCATGTGAGCTGTTGCTGTTAAGTTACCTAATTTAGGTATACCACGTACCCTTATGAAGGATTGCATTCAACAGGAACAATTGTTTTCAGACAAATTACAAATTATGTCCTTTTATGAATGTGCTCAAATTTTAGTGGAAAGTATAGTATCAGGCAAATTATTTGTCAGTATTTTGTTCTACATCAAGACAGTTACCGAGTAGATGTATCTTTTCTTGCAGCAACCAATAGAAGTTCAGAAAATATACTCATTGATTGTTGGGAATATGAGGAGTTTTATTAAATTGATAATTAATTATATTAAATTTTAAGATGCTCATTTAAAATCTTTGAAAATTCAAACATCAATATGAACATTCCAAGCACTGATTAATAACTTGACAATTATTTTTAGTCCCTGCCCACTTGACTATTCTAATACACTCTGAATTGGTTTTCTAGCTGTACCCCTCTGTAAACCTAAACTCTTCTGCTCCCTCCCCAACCCTATCTGCGTTCCACAGAGTCCATTCCCTCCGTGACTTCCTTGTTAGTTCCACACACCCACCAACCCACTCTCGACTCCTGGCACCTTCCTTTGCCACCACAAGAGGTGTAATAACTGCCCTCATACCCTCACTCCCCCACCACCTCCACTCAACGACCCAAAGGATCCTTTCACATCTGGTAGTGATTTTCCTGCACATCCAAACACCTCATCAACTGTGTCTGTTGCTCTTGCTGTGGTTTTCTTTAAATTGGGGAGGCAGGATGCCAACTTGGTGAACGTTTCATGGAACATCTCTGGGACACATGGACCAAACAACCCCAAGGCCTTGTGGCTGACCACTTCAACTTCCTCCCCCGCTACCTCCCTCCACTCTGCCAAGGACATGCAAGTCCTGGGCCTACTCCACTGCCAAATACAAGTCACCCCATGATTGGAGGAAGAACACCTCATCTTTTGCCTTGGGACCCTCCAACCACATGGCACCAACATTGATTTCACCAGTTTTCTTATTTCCCCTCATGCATCTCATCCCAGATCCAACCTTCCAACTTGGCACCGCCCTCTTCAACTGTCCTAACTGTCCATCTTCCTTCCTACCTATCCTCTCCACCTTCCCCTCTGACCCATCACCATCACCCCCTACCTCCATCTACCTATCACCTTCCCAGCTCCCTTCCCTCCATCCCCATTCCCACCCTCCCAGCCTCCTTCCCCCCAACTCCACCTTCCTGATGAAGGGCTTACGTCTGAAACGTCAACACACCTGCTCCTTGGATGCTGCCTGACTGGCTGTGCTTTTCCAGTGCCACACTTTTCCACTCTGATCTCCAGCATCTGCAATCCTCACTTGCTCTTTGCTCCTGTGAAAATGTACACTAAGTCTCATTTACCTTTCTCCATTTTAAAATTCTCATGCTTATTTTCAAATTCCTCCATGGTTTTTCCCGCCCTATAATCTTTGATCTGGTCTCACTCCACAACCCTCTTGGGATATCTGTGTTCTGATTCGGGTCTCTTGAACATTCCTTATTTTATTCTTCATAACATATGTAGCACAATGTTAAACTTTGCTTGAAAATGCTCCTGTGAAGTACTTGGGGATATTGAACTACATTAAGAGCAAATATAAATACTCTTTGTAAATGCAGTTCTTCCATGAAAATAGGCCACGTGACCAAGATTTAAACTGAAACACTTCTATCTCCAATGCAATCCTATACACTAATTGACAGAAGCTGCAAAGAAACAGAGAGAGAGATATGAAGAGGGAGAGTGGAAGACACAGAGAGACTGAGACAGAGAGAGGCAGAGAGAGAGAGAGAGAGAAGCCAAATTTTATATGCCAAATGTAAGCAGGAACACCGTTCCATTCATGCAAATTTAGCTAAAAGAACAGAATACTGGCTCAGTGGTAATATTATTGTAATATCTAAAACACGGCATGGTGGCTCAGTGGTGAGCACTGCTACCTCACAGCACCAGAGACCCGGGTTCGATTCCAGCCTGGGGTGACTGTGTGTGGAATTTGCACATTCTCCACATGTCTGCATGTGTTTCCTCTGGGTGCTCCGGTTTCCTCCCATTGTCCAAAGATGTGCAAGCCAGGTGAATTGGTCATGATGAATTGCCCATAGTGTTAGGTGCATTAGTCAGAAGGAAATGGGTCTGGGTGGGTTTCTCTTTGGAGGGTCAGTGTGGACTTGTTGGGCCGAATATAATCTGGATATACTCAGCAGATCAGGCAGCAGCAGGAGAGAGAATGAAGATTAATGTTTCAATTTGATAAACTTTCCGAACCTGAGACAATCATGGTTGCTCTCTTCTTACTACCTGACTTGCTGATTTCTTGGGTTGTTTTTATTAATTTTGATTTCCATCATGTGGAATAATAATGTCATTAGAATATTGCCAACTCTCAATTTATTTTTAGTGAGTAATGATACAATAACTTTTGTTCATTAAACACTTTAATGAATACACACAAAGGGATTTTGTTGTACTTGGTGGGATAGAGACTTAGGGGGTTGGCTTGGATTTGAAACTTATTCTCAGATGTTTATTTCTCAGACAGCTATAGTTGGACTTTCCAAATATGGGGTGTGATGGTGTTCTGTTTGATGATAACTTTAAAAATTCCAGTTTGTGGCATTCAAAATGTATAAAATTGGCTCAGCTAACCAAGTCTAAAACAAATATCTATTCATTTTTGTATGACATTTCGCCATGGTTATTGTTTTGAATAAATCAATTCATGCTGAAACCATAGAGATAAAATCTTTATTTCCTTTGTTCCATTGTGGATTCGTACAGTTTGAGTCAATATCCCCAGCCTTAGGGAAGTAAGGGTGCCAGAGAAGGCATCAGAAATAAAGATTTAATGTTAAGTTTGTAGTATGTCAATCATATTTGCATACTGTGTAAGGTCAAACTCTCAGAAAATAGTGCAAAACCAAATTGACTGTTGTGATGAAGATTTACTTCCATTATTTCCTTCTTTGTTCAATACATTTATTAGCATGGGTAAAATTTCTGCATTCAGTTTTGAGGCATTTCCTCCATGTATGCAGCTTCAAGGAACTTGCTGAATCGTTTGTTTATTCCTGTGGAATGGGTTGACTTTCTCTGGTGTTCTCTCCTATTTTCCCATATCGGCAGTGAGAAAGCGGAGGATAAACTCTGAGGAAATTCTCTTCTTGAAAAATGGGCTATAAAGGGAATTAAGATCTTCCCCTCAAGAACTTTACAAAATATTCCGAGTTAGATGGTATGCACACGAGTGGAGAAAATCAACATCCTGCTCTTAAATTAATTCTTGTCAGCGACAGGTCAACAATTACTTCTAACATTCTTAAGAAATGTTTTTCTCGGTACATTTCTGGGTCAATTGATGATCAATTAGCGCCATGCATGATACACCCAATAGAATTTCTATTCACAACATCACCCCACACCAACTCCACCACCTCTATCATTAGTATAAATCCCACCCTTTCCTAGCTACTTTCAGTTCTGACAAAGGGTCATTGCATGAGAAATATTAACTGTGTTCCTCTTTATAGATACTACAAGACCTGTTGATTTTTCTCTAGTACTTCCTGTTTTTGTTACATATTTACTGTTATTCTACATTAATACATTTGGATTTATGCACTTTGAGGCATAAGTCTTTGAATCCAAAAGGAATGACTAACATTTATGTCGCACCACATCAAGTGATTTAGAAATGTTGCCAAGCACTTTGTACAAGGTATGAAGTGTTGTGAAACATGTAATTGACAGAAACATAACTTTTTATATTTAAGTAAGTATGGACTACTTTTACGTAAAACAAACTATACTTTGTGCACCAAGGAATCTCCACATTTCTTTCATCTTCCACTATCAGTTCTCCAACCATACTCAATATGCTGAATCGGGAAGATGGGGAGAAAAAGCAAAGTCTAAGACCGAGAATGTTAGCAGATGAGACAACAAGTCAGAATCACTGCACATGCATTTTCTTCTGCTCCTGGTTTGTTGCCTGTACTGCCAAATTGTTCCTTCCTAGTTTGGGACTCTGCTATCTTTCTCATTCTAAATGTTCTGCTGTTCCTTCAATCCTGGACCACTTTTCTCCCTCTTGCTGTTGGATGTCACTGCCTTTATTTTAAAATCATTCCTGAGATGACTCCCCAATTGGCTTATGGTGGTAATGGTCTTGCAATTGTTGACTGCTGTCAGTGCAGTTACTTCAATTGAATGGGGGAAATGTTACCTTAAGAAAGTGGGATGATGTTGGATAAGTAATGGCAAATATTTAAAGTGCGCATGAAGAAACTGCAACAATTATTCACTCCTGTCGGAAGAGGTAGTCTGACCATGACTAACAAAGCAAGTTATAGGGAGCATAAAATCCAAGTGAAAGGCATGCAAATGGCCAAAAGAAGCAGCAAATCTGAAGATTGGGAGCAGTGCAGATTTTGGCAAAGGATGGCAAAGTGATTGATTAAGAGGAGGAAAGTAGAGTGCGCAAGTAAGATTGCGAGGAACATAAAGCTGATTACGAAAGCTTCTGTGGTATGTGAAGAGAAAAATGGTGAGTGAAAACGAATGTAGGCCCCTTACAGTCAGAAACATGGGAATTTATAACGGGGAACATGGACACTGCTGAACAAGTAAATATATATTTTGGTTCTGTCTTCACAAAGTTTCCAAAAATGTTGTGGGACACAGAATCTAGTGAGGGAGTGGAATTGAAGAGGAGATATCTCATTGAAATGTAAAAAAAATTAAGTAGTACTTGACAGGAAGGATGTTCCCGATGATCAAGGAGTCCAGAACCAGGGATCACGCTCTAAGGATATTGGGTAAGGCATTAAGAAGTGAGATGAGGAGAAATCTCTTCACCCAGACAATGGTGAGTCTGTGGAATTCTCTGCCACAGAAAGTGCTTGATGCCAAAACATTGAATATTTTCAAAGAGTTAGATAATGTTCGATTAGATTCCCTACAATGTGGAAACAGGCCCTTCAGCCCAATGAGTCCACACCGACCCTCCAAAGAGTAACCCACCCAGACCTATCTCCCTCTGACTAATGCACCTAACACTATGGACAACTTAGCATGGCCAATTCATCTGGTCTGCACATCTTTGGACCGTGGGAGGAAACCAGAGCACCTGGAGGAAACTCGCGCAGACACGGGGAGAATCTGCAAACTCCACACTGACAGTTACCAGAGGCTGGAATCGAACCTAGGTCCCTCTAGCTGTGAGGCAGCAGTGCTAACCAATGAGCCACCTTTCCAAGCGCTAAATCAATCAAGGGGTATGGGGATAAAGTGGGAACAGGGTACAGAGTTGGATGATCAGCCATGATCATATTGAATGGCTGAACAAGTTCGAAGAATCGAATTGCCTACTGCTGCTCTTATCTTTCATGTTTCTAAACTCTTGTATTCTCCAGTTTATACATTTCCCAAAACATTAACCAGCCTCTTTTAAAATTTGCAGCACCATTCATTTCTACAGGCATCCTGGGCAGACTGTGCTGGTTAAGCCAAACAAAAACTATCTGTTCACCTTCTCTCTTCTGCTATCGAGTTTATACCTTGGCTAAAAATTGAACAGTTATATGTATCAATTGATTAGTGCTCATTTTAAACTATCCCCTACACTATTTTCTAATCTTGAGCTCTCTTGTCCAATGTAAGCTTTCAGATGCGTATTATTTTACTCTTTAAAAAAGATTTAGTACATTTTACTAAAGAGAATAATTCTCTATTCTGCTTGCTCTATGTTTCATGTTACAAAGCAATCCAGGTTTATAAATTCATTTGAAGGAACTCTACTGAGGCCATAAGAATCTTTTCTACAGAACTGTTCACAAAAAAAACAAACAAAGGAAGTAGTAGGTACAAAAGATGTAATGACCTCTAGTGATAGCCCAGTTAATGAATGTACTGTCTAGTATTTAATCTATCATGGTCTGCAGGGAGTTACTAGTCTTTGCTTTTTGGGGACATCACACTTAGACTTAATAACACGTAAGCTAAAGATAGTACAGGCTAGAGGTTCCGAATGGAACTGAAGTCCTGTTACAAAATGTTTGCATAATTGCACTCAACTGGGACTCACCTGACCAGGAGGTAAACTGCTGGGACCAGATGAGAGCTCAAGTGTCTGCCCATGGCAAGCCCTATGTGGCAGGCATAGTGGTGGGGGATCATTCTTTCAGTCAAATGCTACTAAATCTAACATTTCCAGATACCACTTATCAAACAGATTGATACAGAAATACATTCTGCATAGTTTTATGAAGAAAAGCTACAATAAATTACCTTTTTTGTTCTCAACTTCCAATAGGGAGTTTAAGTGTTTTTGAACAGCAGTGTTGAATGTGTATATTATTTTCAATTCTTATCAGCCACAAGTTATCAATTATTTCCAAGGTTTTTAAGAATTTCTTTTATACATTTCTGGATCGCTTGAAGATCAATTAGTACCATGCGCTTTACACATTAACTGCTTTTTCTACATCACAGGGAAAATGATTGAGCTCATGCATTATGAGACGTAAATCAAATTCAAAAGAATTCAAAAGAATTACTTGTATTTATATAGTACCTCATCAACTTTCTTAGAAATATCACAATGCATTTTAAACAATACAAAGAATGCTGCAAACATGTAGTATAAAAATGGCATTTACTATTTAATCACATATACTATTATATAGTAAGTTGACTATACTTCATGAACTAGTGATTCTCCAGATTTTTAAAAATATATCCCACTGACTGCCAGTTCTCCTGCCATCCTCATTGTCTTGATCATTGTTTCTACACATGCACTCCTGGTCTACTTTTAGTTTGTTATCTGGTCTGCTAACTTGCTTCTTCCCTGCTTGTCATATTGTTACCTCTCCCTCATTCTAAGTGTTCTGCCATTCCCTGAGGCATAGACTAATTCTCTCTCTCTTGCTCTTGGCCTTCATTGCCTTTATTTTAGTTTGCTAGATTATTAAATCATTCCTGAGCTAACTCCCCACCCTGGCTAATGCTGTGATGGTTTCAGAATTGTTGACTGCTGTTGGAGACTGATTGCAATGGCTGTTGCTAGTGGTGGCAGAGTGATTAGTTGCTACCTGATGTTATTAGCTCTCTAGCTTAATAGCCAGTGACACACAGTTAACATCTATGGATTGATTGTTGCTGGCTTTGGTGATTATTTAGCCTTCAGTGGTGCCACTCACCAATTCTTGCCTCAGAAGATTGTGAATTCAAATCCCATGCAAGAAATTTTACACAAAACCCTAACGTGACACTTCAATGCAGTATCGATGGAACATTAAATTAGGAAAGGGTATAAGTTGACTATGCAGCATTTTGGTCCTGCTCCATCATTCAATAAGACCATGAACTCAACTTCACTTTCTTGCCTTTTCCCCATAGCCCTATGTCTTGACTCCTTTTAAAGTTAAAGATATTTCTATTACAACCTTGAATATCTTTCCTGATTCAGCCTCTTAAATTTTGTGGATTAAAGAATTCAAAATATTCGTAACCATTCAAGGAAAATTAACTTCTCATCTCCTTAAATGGGTGATCCCTTATTTTGAAACTGTTCCTTCTCATTCTTGATTCCCACAGGAGAGGAATCATCCTCCCAGCATCTATCTTGTCAAACTCTCACAGAATCTTATATGTTTCATTAAATGTCTCTCATTTTGCTAATCTCCACGGGGTATAGGTCCAACCTTGTCAGCATTTCCTGGTAGACTAATCCCTTCGTCCAATGAATAAACTTTGCATATCTTTGCTGAACTGCCTTCCATGCAAGTATAATTCTCCTTCATAATGAGAGCAAATCTGTACACACCACCTTAGTTACACTCTCACCAAAGTGCTGCTCAATGTTAGAACAGTACTTCTCAAATTTAATACTCCATTTCATTTGTCTTCACACTTACTCATTGTACCAGTATGCTCACACTTTGCTTTCCATGTGCAAGCACACATTCATGCCTTGCTGGGGTATTATTCTAGAAATCCAGACCAACTATTCCCAAAGTCATTACAGAAGTCATAGAATCAGAATAAAACGAAACCACTTGTTCAATCATACAGTATCACAAAATAGTTACAGGGCATTACAAGCCTGTTTCATTTCTGTCAGCTCACTGTATTAGCAATTTATCAACTTTCAACCCCTACCTTTGCTCTGTAGCTCTGGGCATTCAACTTCTCACAGAATAATCCAATTCCTTCTTGAACATCTCGATTGAACCTACCTCCACTGCACTTTTCTGCTGTTTTTCCTCACATCTTCATTGTCTTTTGTGGGCGGCACGGTGGCACAGTGGTTAGCACTGCTGCCTCACAGCGCCAGAGACCCGGGTTCACTTCCCGACTCAGGCGACTGACTGTGTGGAGTTTGCACGTTCTCCCCGTGTCTGCGTGGGTTTCCTCCGGGTGCTTCGGTTTCCTCCCACAGTCACAAAGATGTGCGGGTGAGGTGAATTGGCCATGCTAAATTGCCCGTAGTGTTAGGTTAAAGGGGTAAATGTAGGGGTATGGGTGGGTTGCGCTTCGGCGGGTCGGTGTGGACTTGTTGGGCCGAAGGGCCTGTTTCCACACCTTAAGTAATCTAATCTAATCTAATCAAATTACCTTTAAATCTGTACCTTGTTGTTCTTCATTATTCCATCAACGAGAATAGCTTCTTTTTTCACTGTTCTGCTATCTGTCCTCCAGTCACTAACTTTCCCGTTACCAGAAATAAGTTCTTACTTACTCTCAAAAGTACATCACACTTTTTGATACGTCTAATTCTTATTTAATCCATCAGATTAATCTAAATCTCCAATTTTAATCTTACATAAGTCTTCTTTTAAGGAGAATTATTACATTTCTGCAATGTCTCCATACAACTGAATTTCTGCATATCTTGTATCTTTCTGATAAATCTCCTCTGCACTTAGCCTAAGACTTTGTTATCCTTCCTAAACTGTCATACCAGTGTTGGACAATACTTTTTCTGGGTCAAATAATGATTTGTAGGCTGTCATTATCCCACCCTGGAGATGGCAAGAAAGGCAGTGCAAAGGGCAAATAATTGGATAGATTGATTCTGGAGAGCTGTTTTCCCTTCAGCAATTATCGATGAGTGACCTTCTCAACCCTGCACCAATTGAGGCCCTTAACGAATCAATTAACTGACACTGAAGGGTCTCATCTCACCACTGGCCCAGCCTGATTAACTACTTTCCTGGCAGGAGAGAAAAGTGGGTGATCCCCAACTTGGGCGCCCCGTCTGCAGTTTGGGGAGAGAGGAGAGGGATCTCAATTTGTCACAATTCGGAACAAATCAACTGCAAAGATGCAGGCAAGAAGGTGGCTAGTGAATCCCAAATCCCAGCCTCAGACTCAATATGCAGACGCTGATGTACTTACTGTTGAATTCCCTAAAGTCTGGGCCTCCAATCTCAATATCTAAGACCAAGGAGGCTGGGCGGGGTGCCCATATTCAATAATAAAGCTCATATATTTTTAAAAAGTTTCATCGTTCCATCGAGGAACTCACTGATCAGTTCTTAAATAGATGATTGGAGCTTGATCCCATAAAAGTTCTTACTGACTGTGGGAGTGAATAAGTTGTCCCTGCTGATCCCCATCCCAGATTTAATGCAGGGAGCACTAATTCACAGCCTTAAGGTCCAGCATACAATTTCTGTTTTCTGTCCCTATTGCTCAACAACTTTGCCCTGATAAAAAGCAAAGGTTCCATTCAACTCTGGTCTTTGCTTTACCCAGTACTGTCACTGCCTCTTTAACCTTGTGGATTTCAATTTTGATAGTCCAACTATTATGTGGTACTTTTGAAATGCTAATTGCACAGCCCGTTCCATATGCAGAAACCTTCAGTAGTATTTCTTCTCTGCCACATTAAGGCACTGAAGTAAATTCGGGTTTCCCACATAAATCCCAGCGGGATTTGTTTAATTCAGTCCAAACTAGGTTGCAAACCTAGGGCTACTGTGGGTGTTGTGGATCACCAATGTCTAGATTAGAGTGGTGTTGGAAAAGCACAGCAAGTCAGGCAGCATCCGAGGAGCAGGAAAAGCGATGTTTCAGGCGAAAGCCTTTGTGGCTCACCAGTACAGTACAATGACACTTGAAGGCATCACAACAGCACTGTAGGATCAATATTTACTTTATATTTAAATAAGTCTACAACAAACAGATCATAAAACCCACCGCGATGAAATTTTCCAGTGCCACAAGAGTCAATTCATTTCAGTAAGAATCAAGGTAAAAGTTGAAAGCATTCAGATGAAATTCATCTTGTGTTGGAATATAAAGTAGGCTATTGTTGATCAAAAGATGCTCTATACGCCACGTAATATTCTTTCCCATTGAAGAAAGACAGAATTTGCATCCATATTTAGCACCTTTCATACCTTCAGACTTCCCTGGATTGGTCAATTGGGTAAGGGAATAGTTGTGTCTATAGAATAACCTCCATCAATTTAAAAGGGAACAATGTCGAATGGGGAAGCCTAGGGATCATTAGTATTGTTTGGTACCATTTTAAAAGAGATAAAAACATGAAAGCACCTTGAAATGTGGAATTCTTACAGGATTATCTGTTCACTGATTATTTCATAACAATTTCAAGATAAAATTGAGAGGGTCAGAAGTTTTATTAGAGTCATAGAGTCATAGAGATGTACAGCATGGAAACAGACCCTTCGATCATCCTGTCCATGCCAACCAAATATCCCAACCCAATCTAGTCCCACCTGCCAGCACCTGACCCATCTCCCTCCAAACTCTTCCTATTCATATACCCATCTTGATGCCTTTTAAATGTTGCAATTGTAGCAGCCTCCACCACTTTCTCTGGCAGATCATTCTATATACGTACCACCCTCTGCATGAAAAAGTTGCCCCTTATGTCTCTTTTATATCTTTCCCCTCTCAACCTAAACCTATGCCCTTTAGTTCTGGACTCTCCCACCCCAGGGAAAATACTTTGTCTATTTACCCTATCCAAGCCTTTCATAATTTTGTGGACCTCTATAAGGTCACCCCAGAGCCACTGATGCTCCAGGGAAAACAGCCCCAGCCTGTTCAGCCTCTCCCTATAGCTCAAATCCTCCAACCCTGGCAACATCCTTGTTAATCTTTTCTGAACCCTTTCAAGTTTCACAACATCTTTCTGATAGGAAAGAGACCAGAATTGCACGCAATATTCCAACAGTGGCCGAACCAATGTCCTGTGCAGCCTCAACACGACCTCCCCTCACCTTATCTCAGTCCCAACCCTCGGACTCAGCACCGCCTTCTTGACCAGCAATCTTCTTCCTGACCTCTCCGACCGCACCCCCTCTCCGGCCCATCACCCCCACCTTAACCTCCTTCCACCTCTCGCATTCCCAACGCCCCTCCCCCAAGTCCCTCCTCCCTACCTTTTATCTTAGCCTGCTCGGCACACCCTCCTCATTCCTGAAGAAGGGCTTATGCCTGAAACATCGATTCTCCTGCTCCTTGGATGCTGCCTGACCTGCTGCGCTTTTCCAGCAACACATTTTTCACTCCTTATTCTTGCATTGTTTTATCACATAATACCCTCCCCTTTTGAAAAGCTCCATAGGTCACTGCTGTGGAAGCAAACAAAAGTCATGAAGAAAATATCCTATACTGGGCAATGTGTTTGTTACCCAAGCTGCTGTGTTTTTTGTCCATTATATTCTCAGTCAGGGACGACTTCCAAAAGATTACATTTCAGTATGTAATGCATATCTGCTTTTTAAAGTCCATCCTTTTTATGCATACGCTACACTATATCAGATGTGAAATTTCATGGTCTCTCTTTACAAATTATATCCATTGTCATTTTTTTGGCTGATGTCATTTTTCTAAAATAAAACACGCATATTTTGTCACCAAAAGTTCAATATGTCCACAGTGATCTGGAGCTATGTTCGGTCATCAAAATATAGGAGATATCGTGGGGTTTTGTTTCAGATTGCTAATTTGGTACCTGAGTTCATTCTAAATCACCAGTGCAACAATAATACCTCCTGGGTTGCCAAAGAGTAAACGAACACAGCAATTTTTCAGCGGGGGGATCTGGATATGTACTTACAGTCAGATATGTCTGGGGTATGGAAACTATTGTCCCAGGCCACCATTATTATAATTGACTCAATGTTGAAGGAAAGGGTACATGATGTGTTGGCTTGGCACCTTATTATTTGGCACTGCGCTCTGTATATACATCAGATAGATATGAAGAAAAACGATAACTGGTAAATACCTGTCATATAAAGAACACCCTCGATAATCCGAATGAGACTGGTGGGCAATATTTTTTTCAGATAACTGATTATTCGGACAACTGATTAGGTTCCTGTGGCAACGGCAATAGCAGGAACAGGGTTCCCATGGCAACAGCAATAGCAAGAACAGGATCCTGTGGCGACGGCAATAACTGGAATAGGGTCCTATGTCAGCAGCAATAGCAGGAATAAAGTCCTGTGGAGATGGCAATACCAGGAATAGGGTCCCCATGGTGGTGGCAATAGCTGGAACAGGGTTCCTGTGACAGTGGCAATACCAGGATTAGGGTCCCCATTGTGGTTGCAATAGGAGGAACAGGGTCCCGTGGCGGTGGTAATGGTGTAATGTTGGTGGGGTAGAATGGAAAACAAAATTAATTAAGTTCCTGATGATTTTCCCGCAAGAAATGCTAGTGCAACTTATTCTGGTGGGTATAAATCTGAACCCATTAGAATGCAGAAGGATACATTCACATGCAACAAAGGAGGGAAAAAGCAACACGGACTGATAACAGCAAGGGTACTGAAAGCTCTTCTCTCCCTCTTTCTCAGCTTCAGAAACCAACACCATTTCAGAAAACCATCATTCACTAAGAAATCAAAATCATCTGCACTCCTGAGAAACCAGGACAACAATTGAATCATTGGAACTTCTGTTCCATTCTCACAACTCAAGGACTTTAAAAATGTTAAACTGCAACTCCCTTTGTATTCTTATTTGTAGAGATACACTTCTCCCTCTTTTTAGTGCTTATTACCTGTACTTCATGTGTATGTCAGATGTTGCAGTTTTAATTTATTTTCTTGGGTTTAATAAGTAAGGAAAACCAACTTCATTTCACTTAAGAAAATCTTGGAGTTTATTTTCCATCATTTTTGATTTGATAAATTCGGTTTAATTGAAGTATAATAGATAAGTTCTAAAATTAGAATCAGATTTCTTGTCACACATACTCAAATGAGTACAGTGAAAAATTTATAAGTAGCCACATACAGCATCATCTTAGATACAAAGGTACTTAGGTACAGTTTCTTCAGTTACAAGATCTTAGAAAATAGAGAAATAAAATGTCCAGCAATGCAGAAAAAGCAGTTCAGAACAATGGTCTTCCAACCTAGACCACACTGGCCCCCAGCCTCCAGTCCACAGGCCTTGGCTCCAGACCATGCCCCGCTTCAACTCAGGTTCATAAGGCTGGGAAATGGCTCTGGAATCACCTTGAGACCGGGAGACCATGCTGAGGCTATGTCAGTTTGAAAGTGTTCTTGTCTAATCTTGCCGAGTTGTTTTCTTTCTATGAGCACTGATTTCTGGAAAAATAATTTTCTGTTCAATCCTTTTGGCTGGTAAACATTGTGTACTGTGCTTATCATTCAAAGTTCACTGTAGCTAACACACATAATTTATAATGATAACATAATCATTTCATAAACATGAGTCTGGAACAATGCATACTTGTTCCATTGTCTGTTCGGTGCAAAACTCATCTTCAGATACACTAAGTGTTAAAAGTTCAGTTTTTCATACTGTGTGAATTTATAATCATTGAAATATTTATTAACAGAATCAGTAGCTATGTGATTGATTTAATAACATCATTAGGGAGGAAAATATATTTAAGTATTGTTTAAGTGACTTCAACACCCATTTTCATTGTTTGTGCAATAGTCAGCATACAGGGCAAAGGAATGCATCATGAATCTGCAGGAGCATGGAGTAATAAGTAACCCTGTAGCCTCAGAGAACCTAAGTTGTGGAATATTCTTATGAAATGTTTGACAGGTCAATTTTTCAGTTTGTGGGCTGCATTTTTGTCCTCTTAGGCAGTCCCTTAGGATTGAGAATGATTGACTTCCACTCTGGTTCAATGGATTTTGAGATGGCTGATATGTTCAAAGAACAACCTGCAGGCTCTGCTATCCATGGGGCAGATGGTACACACAGCGTTAATTGATTGATTGTTTGCTGGTTTATGCAATCCCAATGGCCCTTCAACTTTGCCTCTGCACATTAATGACAAAGTATGTATTTTTGAATTTCAGATTGAATGTTCTCTATTTTGATCAGTCACAAGCCAGGGCCTTCCATGAGATGGCATGATATTTGAGCTCTTTACCAAGGGCACTATTAAAGGATTTCTGCAGTCCTCCTGATATCTCCCTGCTACGACAGAGTTCTGAGTCAAGCAATTGGTTTGGGAATCTGGTGCCAAGCATAGAATCAGCATGCCCGGCCCCAGTGAAGCTGGCCATGAGTGGTTAGCATCTCAATTTGGTCAAGTTAGCTTTGGAGAGGACACTGCTGGTCGCTAACGTTTCTGTCACCAGATTTAAAGGATCTTGCGAAGGTGCTGTTGGTGTTATGTCTCCAGTGCTTTGGGATAGCTGCTGTGGATTGTTCAAGTCTCTGAGGCATATAGTAGTACAGAGCTCAATGCTGCCCACGAAATAATGATCTCGGTCTTGGCGTTTGATCTTTAGTCAGTCATAGTCTTGGCTGTCAATTGGATTTGGTGATGAATTTTGTCGTCAACGTCTGCCTTCAACGAGTACCATTGTAGCATTCACCTGCGCCAAATCCACACGGACTGTTGTCACAAAGCTCATTAGAGATTCAAATACCTTTACTTGCATTGGTTACAGCAAATAACAGCAAAAACTTTATCAATGATGAACGGCCTTTAAGATCTTTATAAAGAGAATCGTGGAAATATTCAGCAGTTCTGGCATCATCTGTGGAGAGATAAGAAATGTTTTACGTAATGACCCTCCTTCTATTCTGATAAAAGCTCACTACTGAAATGTCAACTGTTTCTTTCTCCACAGCTGCTGCCAAATCTGCTGAGTATTTCCAGCATTTGCTGTTTTATGCTAGCTTTCTAGCATCCGCAATATTTTGTTTTTGGCTATTAAAAGAGTTGGAAAGGTTGTATGTTCACCCCTGGATAATTGATTTGCAAATTGCTCAAATTGTTCCGACAATGAAATGTATTGTCTGCCTTTACTAATCAGCTAGAAGAATCTCTGGAATTAGGTGCTGTCTTTTAGCCCACTGAGCTTGGTTTGTTCTTGAACACTCGTTATAAAGTACAAAGATGTGAATGCTTTCATAATTCTCAGATAAAATTATGTTTGTAAATTAATGTTGTGCCTCACTCACGGTTATTGCAAAATAGCACACTGTCCTTGCACTCTGTCCAGTCAAAGCTGGTTCAGACTGGCTGTTGATAGGACATTTCACAGTTCATTTTTATACTAAGTTCATATCAAGGTTAAGGAGGAGTACTACAGGATAAGTGTAGATGTCAATATTATTGGAAAATTCTGCTACAATATTTAACATTTTAGCAGTAACAATTCAATTCGTGCAATTCCAAACACATTATCTGTTGCAGAATATTATGACCACTAAAATGCGCAACACGTATTAACCTTTCAAATATTACAGGCTAGTTATTTTTCAAGAATACTTCAATGTTCAAAGCATTTTTTGAACAAGAATTGTGCATTCCATTTGAAACCATTTATTTTTCTTTTCAGATACATGTAGATCTGCTGTGCGTTTACAAAATTATATTTTTAATCCATACAGAATCACTATTTCAATTTGACTCCTCATTTTTTACATTTTGACAGTCTTAAAATTTTACTGAAGTGTTGGGTGACAAATGCATGTCTGAAAAGTGCATATTCTTCATGGTTTTCCCAGTATTCAAAGGGTTAATAATGGTTGCTTTTATTCATAGTCCCACAGAACAACAATATGTTAGATGTGAAAAATTGCTGTAATGTGAAATATTTTGCCATAAAATTATTTTGTTGAAAGTACAGAATTCCAAAGTAATTGAAGAATAGTTGTTTTAACAAATAAGCTAGAATTAGAATGATAAATTATTGTCACATGTACTCAAGTTAAGCCACTGTTGAAATATTGCGTGCAATTCTGGTCTCCATCCTATCGGAAAGATGTTGTGAGACTTGAAAGGGTTCAAAAATGATTTACGAGGATGTTGCCAGGGTTGGAGGATTTGAGCTATAGGGAGATGCTTAACAGGCTGGGGCTGTTTTCCCTGGAGCATCAGAGGCTGAGGAGTGACCTTATAGAGGTTTACAAAATTATGAGAGGCACGGAAAGGGTAAATAGGCAAAGTCTTTTCCCTGGGGTCGGGGAGTCCAGAACTAGAGTGCGTAGGTTTAGAGTGAGAGGGCAAAGATAGAAAAGAGACCTACGGGGCAACTGTTTCACACAGAGTGTGGTACATGTATGGAATGAGCTGTCAGAGGCAGTGGTGGAGGCTGGTACAATTGCAACATTTTAGAGGCATTTGGATGGGTATATGAATAGGAAGGGTTTGGAGGGATATGGGCCATGTGCTGACAGGTGGGACTAGATTAGTTTGGGATATCTGGTCAGTATGGACGGGTTGGACCGAAGGGTCTGTTTCGTGCTGTACATCTCTATGACTCTATGACTCTAAGTACAGAAGTACATGAGTACAGTGAAATGCATACAGTGTACTATTTTAGGGCAAAGGTACAAAGTAGAGAAAGCAAAAAAGGTTAAAAGTTAAACATCAAAGTCTTACTTAGTATTAAGTAGAAAAAAAGTTAGAAATTCAACGTCTGTTTCAATCCTGATTGCTAATTGTTTAAAAAATCTTTTTTTATTAATATTTTTGTTAGATAAATACAAATGACATATTGAAAGGAAATAGCTTGGAGGAGCTACTGAGAAAGGCTGTGTGAAAGAGCTGGATTAACAGTATTAGATACTGTTAAAAACCCAAAGTGTTATAGCAACCTTGTTATTTCAGCTGTGTGTTTGTGAATCATCTTTATAATACTTGACGCAGTGACTAGTCTTACAAGTGATACCAGACTTCATTTCAAGGCACTCTTGAGACAGCTGCTAGAAGATCCAGGAGATGGGCTGGCTGTGACCTGTTTTTGTTCAACTTTCTGTCATTGCTGTGGAGATGTGTCTCACTTCTATTTGAGAGCTTCTGGCTTTAAGCACATCAAGAATTGTCAGTGCCACAGCCATATTACAAAGGTGTGCAGTATAGCTGGACTGCTTCAATTTATTTGATTTTCTTTATTATAAAAAAGTATTCCTCAAAAATGAAAATATGATTCGTATTTGGACGATTAGTAAGTACCTCACAGCTCTTGTTAGGTCTCATTTCTCATCTTGTTTTAATATGTGACTTCAAGAATTTCTCTACTGACTGAGTCAATCTGTGTAGTGAAAGAAATAACACATTTATATAGCATTTTCCTGCCTTCAGAATGGTCCAAGTGCTCTGTAGCAAATTAATAACATTTGAAGAGTTAATGTTTGTGCTGTAAGCAAATGTATGATCAAATTATTCAAAGAACAAATAACACTAACACCAAATAACAAGTTATTCTATTTTTGGTGGTGTTATGTGACAAATAACTGTCAGCTAATAGAACCCCTCTACTCTTCAAATATTGACACAAGAAATGTGGAACTGCTTAAAAACACAGGTATATTTAACATCTCATCCAAAAGATGAGACTGTTAACAATGCAACATTTTCTTGGTCCTGAAGTACTTCCCTCAATGTCAATCAAGATTAAACTTGCAAGTAGAATTTAAATCTATGATTTACTGACTCAGCCTGAAGCATTACTGATTATAATCAATGAAGCACTTTTGAAATTGAGTCATTGTTATAATGTAAGTAAATGCAGCAGCCAGTTTGCACACAGAAATGTGACGAAGGACTAGATTCAAGCAAACAAACTAAGAGGGTTTGCAGTAAAATGGACAAAATATTAACAAAGGAGCAGAATAGGTGCTCAATAGGCTGGATTAGGGTGTTCCTCAAGGCCACAATCTTTCTTTGGTATTCCTTAACAACCTGGACTTTTTGGGAGGCAGACTCAGTTGGGTCAGAGTCAGTCAGGAAGCTTGAAACAATCAATGACTTGCTTCCCTCCAGGAAGAGTAAAGCACTTTGCTGCGAAGTTGGAACTGCATAGACCAGATCAAATAAGGATGGCAGATTACCTTCCCTTAATGGCATTAGTGAACCAGATTGATTTTCAGTAATATTTGTCCTTACTGAAACTAACTTTCCATTCCAGATTTATTCATCTTACTTGAACATAAATTCCATTGGCTGTTGTGGTAGAATTTGAATCTGTGTCCCCAGAGAGATTGGCCCTCTCATATATGAGTCAGTGACATTACTATAATGTCTAGACTGCCCTAATGCTACCATACATTTTGTTTGTTATAATTAAGAAGGACAATGCATATTAAATTACATAATTTGAAAGGGGTGTGAACAGAGCAAAACCTACACATGTTTGTACAAAGATGTATAAGAATAGTTAACAAGATACATTCTTTCCTAAACTTTATAAAAGGAGGCAGATCATTCAGAAACCAAGTTCTGCCAAACAAATATAAAAAATGGTTTTACACTGACGAAAGTATTATGACAAATTCTGGATATTGCAGTTTGGGGCAGCTATGGAGGTAGTATAAAAGAGATTTACTTGAATAGCTTTGGTGATGAATGATTACAATGATGTGGACAGACTGGAAAAGTAGGGATGTTTTCCTTTGGATAGAGACATTTAAGGGGAGATTTGCAAAAAGGTAATTAATATCGTGAAGGGTTGAGACAACCGAGTAATTAACAAGGAACTGTCTCCACCGATTGAAGGGTCAATAAGGGAAGGACACAAATTTAGTGGAATTGGTCAAAGGAACCAGGAATGACATGAGGAAGCAACATTTCTTGTAAAAAAAATTAGGCTTTTGAATGCACTGCTTGATTGCAGGGGAAATGGGGAAATGGGTGAAAACTTGAAAGAAGAAAATTGCAGTGAGTTTAGGAAAGAAAAAGGGAGTATGACTTAGCTGGATTGTTTGACAAAAAGCCTGATGGGCTGACGTGTGGTACTATTCAATGATTTAATGGACTAGTTGAGAGAATTGCCCGTGACATGAAAACATTTTTCTGCTCTCCTGGGAATAGTGAGATGGGATTTTCTTTGTTCACATGAAAGCTCGCAGGACCTCAGTTAAAAGTTTCAGTGAAAAGAATATGCATTTGAGAATACAGCATTTTTTCAGTATTGCATTTAAGTGGGGCTTGAATCCACGAACACTAAAAACTGCCAATAATCAGGAGGTAAGGCAGCATCTCTGCAGAGAGAAGCAGAGCAGACATTTCAGGTCATCACCTTTCACTGGAACTTTTATCTATTTCTCTTTCAGATTTCAAGTGCCTGTAATATTTTGTTTTCGGATTAGGACTTTAACCTGATCAAAAGAAAGGAAAGCATTTTTCACTTGGGTGTGAAGACCGTCACTGCTTATTTCTGTGGTTTTAAATTATTTTAATTTATCAATTAGATTGATTGGAGACAGAATTGAAGTCTTTTGCAACTTGAGGATGTAGATGTTATCTGAAATGGATCTGTTTATGGACAAGAACCCAATCATTCAGACCTTAGTTCTCCTAATGTTTACTGTGTACAAAAATAAGTAGTAAAAATGTAACTGATTTCAGAGACACACAGTTACTATTGTAATGTATTTAAATTGTTTGCAGCCAACCAAATTCGATGTAACAAGCAAGCTACTAAAACGTAGCCTTTAAAAAGACTTGTTTTTGAGAAAGAATGTTTCTAGGCCAGCTGTTGTTTACATGAAGATTTGTGTTATTTAGGAGTGGTTATAGATGGATTATTGAAATTAGAAAGATGATGGCTGCTTTGAATATTTTTAAAAAAAAACAGGCTTTGTCACTTCACCTGCAAAACCAACAAGGTTAGATGGGCAATTCGCCTCCACACTCCGCTAATTGCAAGTTCCCCCTCTTATGCTGCTGTGGCTCCTCAAGAGCCAAACTGATTGGAGGATCAGCAAGTGGGGTCCTGTGATTGGAGGAGCGGGAGGAGTTACTTGGAGGCACCATGCAGGAGGTTGTCAGTTGCTTCTTGAAGAGAAGAAGCAGAAAATTAAGGAAGTGGAGAGCTGATGGTGTAACCCTAGCAGGCAAGGGAGGTCTGACAAGGCATTGTAGCCTTATAAAATGAGTGTCTGCTCAGGCTGGGCCCAACTCTCTGTTAAGATAATCCCACTGAGCAGTTTGAGATCAAGCAGTTTTAGATCAAGCTTGCTAACCTAGGTAAAATGGCAGAATGTAAGAGCAGATACTGCACAATCTGGGTTTTAATTTTGGAAACATCATCGAGCAAAGGACTACAGAAATTCATGCTAGAGCCCTTTGACCTACACAAAGAATCTGGACTGAATTTTAGTACTTGAAGTGTTTGAAGGTGGGAAAGTAGAAGGAGCCAAAGACTTCAAATCCTGGCACCTCAACGTGAGTAAATGAAGTCTAATCTTAAAACTTGAATTTATATCGCACCTCTGGCATAAAGAAATATTTTGGGTGCTTCAAAGCGCATGATAAAACCTCAAGATTAAGAAAGGTAGAGTATGACAGACCAACCAGGAGTGTGTTGGAATAAGCAGGACTAGATATAACGAAGGTATGAATGAGGGTTTAAGCATATTCCAATTCTAAAAAAGTATTTATCTATTGAAAGAAGCAGACCCTAAAGAATAGCACTGGAGTGTGGCGACACTTTGCATAAAACACATGAGAAAACACTTTCACAATGTTATATACATGTGACAATAAATCTGAAACTAATCTAAATCTAATTCAACAAATGGAACAGGAGACTTGAAGATTTGTAAACATATATAGTCAGATCTGATATAACATAATAGTTCCGTGCTCATGCGATCTAACGTTATAAGAAAATCGTGCAATAATCATGCCATTTAAACTAATGAGGCCAGAATCGCACTATAGCCAATGGAGGTGAGGAAAGTTGACGTTCAGCAAACAACGATCTAAATTCTTCAATCGCGTTAAAGCCAATTCACTTTGAAGAAACACACTTTATAGCAAATCTGACGATATTTCATGACTGTATTACCGAGCAGGTGAAGTAGTGAGAAGGAGAAAGGAAACCCTGAAACTAAAAACAAAAGTGTCACTGAATAAAGAAAATCTGGACTATGATTAGAAATATGGCAGAATCACGTGAGAAGTCCAGAGGTGTGTGCAGCCTTTGATCCGTGTATCCCAGGACAGTAAATCAAGAACATCCACTGACACCAGTCCAGGGGTTGAGAGAATGTTTCCTCCCATGGGAGACTGTGAGTCATTGACTCAGACTACAGGGGTGCTAATTTAAGACTGAGATGAGGAATTTCTTCTTCAAAATAACAGGGAGCAACTGAGTTGAGGAGGAATTTCACCCAAAGGGTTGTGAATCTGTGGAATTTCCTGCCCAGTGGAGCAGTTGAGACCTCCTTGTTGAATGCATTTAAGGCAACGATAGAGTTTTGAACAGTAAAGATTATGGTGAGTGGACGGTTAAGTGGAGCTGAGTCCACAAAAAGGTCAGCCATGATCTTATTGAATGATGGGGCAGGCTCATTGGGCTAGACGGCCTACTCCTGCTCCTAGTTAGAACATAGAACAATACAGCGCAGAACAGGCCCTTCAGCCCACGATGTTGCGCCGACCTATAAACTATTCTCAGCTCGTCCCCCCTACACTATCCCAAAATCATCCACATGCTTATCTAAGGATTGTTTAAGTCTCCCTAATGTGGCTGAGTTAACAACATTAGCAGGCAGGGCATTCCACGCCCTTACCACTCTCTGAGTAAAGAACCTGCCTCTGACATCTGTCTTAAATCTATCACTCCTCAGTTTGTAGTTATGCCCCCTTGTATAAGCTGACATCATCATCCTAGGAAAAAGACTTTCACTATCTACCCTACCTAATCCCCTGATCATCTTGTATGTCTCTATCAAATCCCCTGTTAGCCTTCTTCTTGCCAATAATAACAGATCCAAGTCTCTCAGCCTTTCCTCATAAGACCTTCCCTCCAGACCAGGCAACATCCTGGTAAATCTCCTCTGCACCTTTTCCAATGCTTCCACATCCTTCCCGAAATATGGGGACCAGAACTGTACACAATATTCCAAGTGTGGCCGCACCAGCGTTTTGTATAGTTGCAGCATGATATTGCAGCTCAGGAACTCAATCTCTCTACCAATGAAACCTAACACACCGTATGCCTTCTTAACAGTACTATCCACCTGGGTGGCAACTTTCAGGGATCTACATAAATGGACTCCAAGATCCCTCTGCGCATCCACACTACCAAGAATCTTTCCATTGACCCAGTACTCTGCCTTCCTGTTATTCTTCCCAAAGTGCATCACCTCACATTTAGCTGCATTGAACTCCATTTGCCACCTCTCAGCCCAATTCTGCAGTTTATCCAAGTCCCCTTACAACCTGTAACATTCTTCCAAACTGTCCACTACTCCACCAACTTTAGTGTCATCTGCAAATTTACTAGTCCATCCACTTATGCCTGCATCTAAGTCATTTATAAAAATGACAAACAGCATTGGTCCCAAAACAGATCCTTGTGGCACTCCACTAGTAACCGTACTAGTGAATATTTTCAATCAACCACCACTCGCTGCCTTCTTTCAGAAAGCCAGTTTCTAATCCAAACTGCTAAATCACCCTCAATCCCATGCCTCTGCATTTTCTCCAACATGTGGAACTTATCAAAGGCTTTACTGAAATCCATGTATACCACGTCAACTGCCTACCCTCATCTACATGCTTGGTCACCTTCTCAAAAAACTCAATGTGGTTTGTGAGACACAACCAGCCCTTGACGAAACCATGTCGACTATCTGAAATCAAATTGTTGCTTGCTAGATGATTATAAATCTTATCTCTTATAATCCTTTCCAAAACCTTTCCTACAACAGAAGTAGGTTCTTATGTTCTTATGTTGTTCTCTCACACGGGTCTGAGTCTTTGGAACTCCTTGCCACAGAGAGTTGTGGGGGAAGAGACCTTGTTATTATTTATGGCTGAAATAGATTCTTGGTCAGTAGGGGCAACAAGATTATGGGGAAAGGGTGGGAAAGTGGACGTGAGGAATGTAGGACGATCCTACTGAATGGCAGAGCAGGCTTGAGGGGTCAAATGTCTTTATTATTTTATGGAAATCATCAGTCAGCTGCTCAGGGCAAATAGAGGTAGGATTCTCTCTTCATAAGTGGTGAGGACTCCGATATCAGGCAGCACACCACCTTATTTTGACTTTTTAACCCTACTTTGGACTGTTTTCCTCCTAGATGGAGAACAGGTAAAGCATTAAGGGAAATAAAAGTGGGTAGAACAGCTTTTACCTTTAGTGTAACTGGGAAGGAGTCCTGAGAGAGTGAGTAGGCAGTGCAGAGGCATGTCGGGTTAGTGGTGTCAAGGTTTGGGCTAGGTGAGAGTGAGTGAGGCAAGGTGTTGCAGCGATAGCGAGAGTGTGAGAGCATGAGCCTTGGTGGGAGGTGGATATAGTAGCAGAGGTAGGTTGAGATACTGGAGAGAAGATGGTGTCACCTAAGCTGGTGGACAAGATCATTTACCTTCTTCGTACAGTGCTGGGCCTTCCTCCAGATAGCTGAAACTGTATCCCTCAGCCCCCGCGCAGCAACATCAGAAAAGGCTGGCACGCCCTCCATTGATTGCCTTGTAAGGCACGATGCAGTAAGATCTCCAGGTCCCAGGCCACAAAGTGGGGAATCAAATTTCTGGCCAGGGCAAATGCCAAGATCCGTGCAGGGCAACTCCAGACTGACAAGGCTTGCTGGGTGCTCATTGATCTTTCAAATATTACACCAGTGTCGTCAATGTGGGGCCATCCTGGGACATCCATGCAGTGGTGTATTTTTCTGGGAACAGCCCATGGTAAGATGGGGCTAAAATCGGGCAAGCCAGTTGCCATATGATGGGGTAGCTAGTTAATGAGTCATATTTAGTAAGATGCAGTGAACAATCTCACTTGTCTTCTCATCAAAAAACGCTCGCAAAAACCCAACAAAACTGACCCTTAGTCAAAAAAAAAGATACATACCGTGTGTTTCAAGAAGGGCTCTTGAAAAATAAACTCTTTTGACCCATATGAATACTTATTTAAAAAAAAACGTAATATTTATCCTCAGAATCATAGTATGCTCCAGAAATTATTAAATGCAGAAGGTGTGAGAAACGTAAATTCCTCGGGGTTGTGTACCTTCACACTTTCCCAAATAAACCTTTAACACTTAGAGTGCCTTTCAGTCATTTTAAATTGCTTCCCCTGTAAACTGTGCCCTTGGGTACAACAAGAAATGTCATCAAAATCACAAGGATGCTTTAAATTTATTTTGGTCAGCCCGCATTTTACACTTCTCTCCTGTTTTAAGGCTGTATTAGAATTGTTAGATCCTTTTAGTGTTGTCAGATTTTGTAGTTTATAAAATGACATGTATTTCAATTCAACACATTTTATTACTTAAAGGGCAAAGCTCAAACCACTAAACATTTCGTTTCTTTGGGCATCCTCCCAGTTTGTCTCCAAGGGTCTAAAGAGCCTCTCGGGGCTTCATAGTGAAGATGTTCAGCATTACGTTTTTCCTTTTATAGCGGATACCCCAGAGACGATTGTCCAACTTATTCAATGTGAAGTTCAGGTCAAACTTCCCCTTGCCAGGATAATCTTGCAAGTAGCTGTTGAATGGAACTACACTATTACAATCCAAGGGGATTATTTTCACCATAAAATTCCTGTCAATCCTTTACTTCACTGAAGCCAGAATATAGACAATAATCTGGATTCTGATCTTTTCAGATGAAGCAGTCATTGCTCAATGCACCAAAGAAAGGTGAATGATGGGTACTATGGAGAGAAGGCTTCGTTATACTTTTACTCAAAGCTGAGGCTTCATGGGGGTCAATTTTCATTCTGATATCTTCCCAGGTATGCACTCCTGGTACCCATGATATTTGCCACTTCTTTCAATATGTCATACTGCGTAAAGGTTGTGGTAGTTTACAGAAGAAGCACTGTTTTAGGATAATAAGAATGTTTATTGCATGATAGTGATATGTACAGTAGCACTTGGTAAAGGAAAAATTATTAGGACCTTCAGGAATTTGAACAGATATATCTTCTCCATCCATCTCCATCCACAGACTGTGTGTGACCTCAGCCATATGGGTGGAACTAGTGTAACATGAACATTAACCCCTTTAGAATCATTTTGCTATACAAATATAATGACATCAGATTATATGGATCTGAGATCCAAGCCTAGAGGATTTCAGAATGTCCTATTTTACTGTCTCCTGTATATAGTAATACTGAATAAATAGCATTATTGTTTACTAATAGATTACCTTCTATCAACAATTCAATATAATCATACTGCAGGTACTACATTTGATCTCTGTTCAGTGTGTACATAAGATTAAATTATCACTTTTAGTCATGATAATTATGCAGTTATCACTTGATAGCTAGAATTGATCACAGTGCTCAATATGTGATTTGATGGGTTTCAGTATGACCCCCCACCTAACAATTGTTCTCCAGTTTTTGGCTTTATTGTTGTGCATTTTATTAACTTCATTGCTTTAAAGATATATTGAGCATCAAGTTCACGAAAACACTGAAATCTCTTTGAATTTACTCTCAGTTTCATTGTACACCATTCACTAAGTAGCTATGTTTTTCATTCTAAAGTAATACTTTACACATGTTCACATACATTCAATTTAGGAACCAATAAAACTTGTCAATCTTTATTGTACCTGAAGCTATGTCCACTGCCTCTCCCATTTTGATGTTGCTTGCAAATTTGACTGATATGCTTTTTGCTCCCAAATCCAAATCATGTAAGTTGAAAATTAAGCATCCCAGTTTTGTGGAGCATTCCATACAAGTTCCATCAGCAGCCCCACCAAGTCTGATTTTTTTCCTGACATGGTGTTTATGACTCATTACTGAATGTGAAGTTCTTCAGGTGTAGGTATTGCTTCTCACAGTAACAGTGAAACCATAAAATTCAACAGTGGCAAAGGAACTAGAGAATGGAGATTCAGGAAACATTTAGTATTTGACTGCAAGAATTAAGAACAGAACTAATGTGAAAATAGTCGCTTACTATGAGAGGTTTCATGCTGCATGCATGCTTTAGCCACTTACATCTTATGTTCTAGCTCATCTATTAAATATTTGAGCTGAACTTTAGTTGGAAATCTTTAGAATTTAAAAATAAGTATTAAGATGAATGACAAAGCTGTACCTGAGTTTCAGCAAGTATCATACACTGTCATTATGAATTTTTCTTTCCTTGTGAACTATGTACATTTAACATAAGGTAAAGAGAAGGAACCCCAGCAGCCTGAGGGAAATTATAAATGTTGAATGTTATGAAATCGGTTAGAAATTATGCATATGTTGAGTGAAATGATTGAGGTTAGTATGAGTTGTTCAATAATTAAAATTTGTTAGCTGTGAAATTAGGATAGCTTTATGTTGATTGGTTCACTTAACAAGGATAAAAGTTATAAAATCTTTCCGTTGCAAGTACAACCACATTTATCATATTATAAAACCAAGTTATCAAGGATGCTTGAAACTGGAAATAAAAGCGGGAAATTCTGGAAATGCTCAGTAGGTCAGGCAGCATTTATGAAGAGGAAACAGTTAATGGGGATAATGGTAACTACTGCATCTCCTGCAAAGTTGGTGAGTTTGGTCCAAATCAGGAGATAAAAAACTGTGGAATCTAATGCAATCTCCAATATTAACTCTTTCAGAACCTATCTTATACAATATTTATCTCAAGTATTTTTTCTATAGTTATGATTTATACATTCAAATGTATGACTGCTTCTATATTTACTATTCCGCTATTTCCCACCTCCACTTTGTTCCTCCTTTTCCCTCTCCACATTCCCCCTCACCCCTCCACACACACATACGCACGTAAACCCATCCCCCAATTCAATTCACTTCAATCAAACATGAGTGGATGATTGCTTGGCAATGAGACAAGATTCCTGTGATTCCTTCAGCTGAAAGGGCAATACACAAATATTGCTGATCTACCAACTCTTAGACAAATGTTCCTCTTGATTCCTGTCACAAGTGAGGGAACCATTGTGCAAATGACAACTATTATGGTGAGTAACCAGCTGTTCCTGTTAACATTGCTTCTTCTTACTTATGACCTGTGGAGTCAATCTCTTTGGTTGGATAGAGTTGAATCTTCAGTTTTCTCTCCGTCAGCAATTTTGATGGTAATAGATCACACTGCAGTGGGGAATATTGGTAATTTAACAACACTCTGTCAAAGTCAGCCTTTTTCTTCAAAAGGGATAAAAACATCTGGACCCCACGCTCGGTTTTTCCATTTGCCTGTGGATATGTTGGCAAGCTGATTACATCTTCAAGTCCAAAAGTGGCTGAAAGTGGCTAAAGGCACATTAGTAAAACTGTGTAATCCATTGTTGGACACAATCAAATTAAGACCTGCGTGTGTGGCCAACATATGATGCAAGACCTTGACTACTGTTCTGAGATGATGGTGTTTAACTTTTTTACTTCTATCAACTGTGAAGAACAGGATATAAATCTCTCACATGTCCATAGTCTGAGAGAGCCTACTTTTCTGTAATTTTGTAAGCTGCCTCATAATGTTCTGAATGTGTAATATGCTAGTTTCTGTTACCTGTTGGTTCCTTCTGAAAGAACATTCCCCTGAAGGTTGAGGCTGAAGCATCCACAGATATAATGGTTGGAAAAGATACATTGTAGTGGCCAGGCCATCTGTGATGTCAACATGCCTTTGATCTTTTGATGCAAATTCCAACACCATCCTTAGATCTGCATTAACCATTGTGTCAAGTTTGACCTTCAGTTCAGACATTGTCATTAAGTAGGCAAAAATGTTGTCAATTGGTTTACAATGCCTGGAAAGCTTTACGGGTCATGAACAGATTTCAGAGTAGCAAACTCCTTAACATCCTTGCTTTTTTTTTGGATTAAGCCTTATTTCATTCTTTTCAATAAAGTCTCAAGAACTGAGATCCTTGGAAAATTCACACTTTTCTTAGAGGGTAGTCTCCTTGGCCTATAGCTGTAATAAAGCTGCAGAAACCTCTGGTTGTGACCATTGAATATCTTCACAGTAACAATATATGTCATACTTATTGTATAAGATATCTTCTAAATCTTGGAAAACACTGGGCATATTCCATTGAAAAATTTCAGGGGCAGATGTGATCCCAAATAGAAGCTTGTTGAAGCAAAATCTCCTGTTGAAATAATAAATATAGTAAGTCTTGATTGCTCATCTAATGCTACCTACCAGGATGCAGAGTTGACATCAAGGTTAGTGAAAACTCCTTCAGACAACTTACTTAAACTCCCACCAACTGAGAATGTAGAACAGATATTTCTCTCTACTGCCTTGTTAAGAATTATTAGGTCAACAAAATTCTAATGGACCCATTGGGTTTGGGTAAAGTAACTAGGGTCATACACTACAAACTGAAAGAACTGCGGAAGCTGTAAATCAGAGACAAAAATAGAAATTACTGGAAAAGCTCAGCATGTCTGGCAGCATCTGTGGAGAGAAATCAGAGTTAACATTTGGGTCATGTGATTCTTCCTCAGAACATAGTTCATAGAACACAATCAACCCGAAACATTAACTCCGATCTCGCTCCACAAATACTGTCAGACCTGCTGAGTTTTTCTAGCAATTTCTATTTTTGTAGAGGGTCATGCTATTTAGTTGGTTACATCGCCAAAGAAATGTCACCCATCAATTGCTTAAGTTGCTTCTGGACTTGTTTAATAAAGGAAAGTGGAATTTTCCAAAATGTGTGAGATATAATGACTTAGTGTCCATGAAGCTGTATTCAGTACTGAGTTTGCCTTACCATGTGAACGATTCAGGGTATTTCATCTCCAAGAAACTTCTGTACTATTCTAAATCTTTGCTCTTTTGAAAATGGTGAAGGGCAAAACTTGCCTTTTTACTCAAGCAAGAGATTTATGAGCTAGGGTTGGTGATAATTCGCCGCCGATGATTAGCCATTGCCAGTTCTCCACCAGCGTTTCTCCATTAGGGTCGTTTGGCCTCTGGAAACTATCCGCCACCGGAAATATATATATATGTACTGATTGTTTTCCCTCCCACCTGTTCTTTCATACTTCTCAGTCCCCTTTATTTATACAACTACATACTACATATTGATAAAAAGAGAGGTAAAATAAATATCATTTTATTGGTTTATATATAAAAATGAGTTACAAACTTTAACCAGAAAAAGGAAATATATTTTAAAAATACAAGCTTAAAAAAAAACTCTCCTGTAATGAAAATAAGTTGTTACTGAAACAACGCAAACACTAGCTTAATCAATATAACAACAATTTTATATAGTTTAGATATGCTTGTTCTCTAACATTTTAAATGTTGTTAAATAAAAAAAATTCTATTAACAAAAATAAATGGTTATTAAAGCAAGTAAACGCTATCACCAATATTCAAAATATACTACTTATGTGCGGTGTCGAATTGTCTTCAGTGGCCAATGGTGGCTAAGCGTCAGCGGTGAATCTCCTGTGGCGAATGGTCCCATCCCGATGAGCTACATGTGCATTCTTTACAATGTGACACCATTTAAGTTACAGTGTTACTTATAAAATAACTTTTTTTTCATGAGAAGTTTGCCTCATACACCATATAACTTCATCTCTGAAGGCTGCAATTCTCTTTCCTTAGCATGTTATTTTATCTGATAGCATAATGGCACTCAACCCTGTATCAAACCTAAAATTAATGACATGAATTGCCCATTGACATGAATGGGCATTGACATGAATAATTTTCAGTCAAACCCAGGTTGTTTGAATCATCACTTTTGCCCAGAAATACTTCTCATATATATTCCAGTAACGATTGCACTTTGAGCCCTTTCCCTGCACAACCTTGATCACTTTTGCTGCTCTCAAACTGTATCCTACTTCGGCACATCTTCTGGAGTGGCTTATTGTTTTAAAGGTGTGGCATAGCTAAACGTCATTACTCACAATTAAAACAGTTCTCACATTCTGGAGCTTTTTCTTACCTTCTCCAGACAAAATGGAGGTTTTCCACTTTGATGTATGCACTGTATTTTTTCTGTCCTTTGTGCTCTAAAAGACAATGTACATCTTTTAGATCAGCTCCTGTTGCTTCAGCCTTAAAAAATCTTCCCCAAATCACAGTTTAAATTATGAATGTCCCATTGTTATCATAATCCTAAAATTCTTCTGTTTTCTTCCATTAGGTTATATCTTCAAAATTTTCTAAAGTTCCCTTTAGTTATCTTAAATATACACAACAGCTTTTCTTATACTGTGCCTTTGGCATAAAGTAACATTGTGCTGTAACCTTGCCTTGTGGAACTCGTTTGCCATGGTGATGACACTTATTTTGACAGTAACATTCCACTTGACTTCAACACTTCGCAGTCTGCTTTTTGTGTCATCATTTCAAAGCTTTTCTTTCTTCTTCATGGAATTTTCTAACTTTACTCACAAAACTTCAAAATGATCTCACAGGGTAACTTCCCAGTATGCCTCTTTTTTATTCTCTTCCCAGCTCACACGATTTGTTCTGCACCTGTCTTCAAATTTGAGATGAAGGTTTTCTTTTGGGATGTTGCTGACTGCTTGTCCATGTTATGTGCTTTTAGCTGCTGACTGGCTGTGTGGATGTTCTTAAAATTGTAATCTTCTTAAAGTAATAAGCACACTTTGTTTCTGAGTTATTTTCTTGTTGAACTGAATGCACTCCTTCACCAGTTACCTTTGACACATTTATGAATGTTTCTACCACCAATTACTATTTCATATGTTGCAGTAATAACCACTGGCAGCATGTGGTTGGGGTAGAGTAACCATGCTACTCTTTCTTTCTATTGCTGAGTCTTAGAGTATTTAATGAACAGTCGTAGATGACTAATGTTATTGGGTCTTAATGAGAAGACATACATGTCTTTGCCACAAGATGTAGTTTATTGTATAAGAGTAGGCAAAGGTTAAATTAAATGTTTAGACACAAGTATAAAGACTATTACGAGACTTTGATAGAATGTTTGTCTCCATTGGGACCTTATATTAGACTCTCTAGATCTCGACCCATGACTGTGTAACACCTTTCGGTACCAATGAGGTTTGAGAGGATTTGTGGCTCAAATTGAGGTTCTGGATGTAGGTTTGCTCGCTGAGCTGGAAGGTTTGTTTTCAGACTTTTTGTCACCCTACTAGGTAACATCTTCAGTGAGCCTCCGATTGAAGCACTGGTGGTGTAGCCCACTTTCTATTTATGTGTTTTTGTTTCCTAAGGTTGGCGATGCCGTCTCCTGTGGTGATATCATTTCCTATGGTGATGCCATTTTCTGTTCTTTTTCTGGGGGTGGTAAATGGGATCCAAATCAACATGTTTGTTGATAGAGTTCTGATTGGAATATCATGCTTCTAGGAATTCTCATATATGTCTCTGTTTGGCTTGTCCTAGGATGGATGTGTTGTCCCAGTTGAAGTGGTGTTCTTCCTCATCTGTATGTAAGGATATGAGTAAGAGTGGGACATGTCTTTTTGTGGCCAGTTGATGTTCATGCAATCCTGGTAGCTAGTTTTCTGTCTGTTTGTTCAATGTAGTGTTTGTTACAGTTCTTGCAAGGTATTTTGACTCTATGACTGGTATGGCAGTCTGAAAACGAATTGTTCAGCTCAGCGAGCAAACCTACATCCAGAACCATTAGGTACATCCAAATAAACCTGTTGGACTATAACTTGGCATTGTGTTATTTTTAACTTTGTCCACCCAAGCCCAACACCGGCACTTCCACGTCATGGCCATTAGTTTGGACAGTGACAAAGGCACTCTTTAACATTAACTTTTTCAGAACCATTACTGTATACTACACAATTGTGATTTCTTTCAAGATTTACAACATCCTTCCAATAGGAAGGAGACCGGAATTGTACACAAAATTGGCCAAACCAATATCCTGTACAGCCACAACATGACCTCCCAACTCCTACAGTCAGTGTTCTGACTAATAAAGGAAAGCATACCAAACATCTTCTTCACTATCCTATCTACCTGTGACTCTACTTTCAAGGAGCTATGAACCTGCACTCCAAGGTCTCTTTGTTCAGCAACACTCCCTAGGCCCTTATCATTAAATGATGAAGTCCTGCTAAGATTTGCTTTTCCCAAAATGCAGCACCTCACGTTTATCGAAATTAAACTCCATCTGCAACTAAATTTGAGCTATAAGGAGAGGGTGAATAGGCTGGGGCTGTTTTCCCTCGACCATCGAAGGCTGAGGGGTCACCTCATAAAGGTTTATAAAATCAAGACGGGCATGAATAGGATAAATGGAAAAAGTCTTGTCCCTTGGGTGGGGAATCCAGAATTAGAGGGTATAGGTTTAGGATGAGAGGGGAAAGATATAAAAGGGATCTTTTCCATGCAGAGGGTGGTGCGGGAAGGAATGAGCTGCCAGAGGGAGTGGTGAAGGCTAGTACAATTGCAACATTTAAAAGGCATCTGGATGGTTATATGAATAGGAAGGATTTAGAGGGATATGGGCCAAGTGTTGGCATATGGGACTAGATTAGGTTGGGATATCTGGTCGGCATGGACAAGTTGGACCGAATGGTCGGTTTCCATGCTGTACATCTCTATGACTCTATGCCTCTATGACTGCTTTCTTCTTTTAAGCAATATCGGCAATGAAATAGATTATATGCTCATTTACCAATTAGGAGTTTTGTGATACTCCTCATTGACTGCCTCATTGCTTAGAGAATAGCACTTTGAATTTTCAAAAGCAACCCATTAGTCATAAGGTGCTTTGAAAGGACCTGAGAGCATGACATAAACATAAAATTGTTTCCTTTTCTATTGGTCCTCCAGTGGCCCACCAGCATGCTAGTAAAATAAAACTTGTAAAATAAAACTAGTAGAATAATGCTTGCAGGTTAAGGCTTAGAATCTGCATCAGTTCTGCATTTCTCAAGTGAGAAACCAATTCTCTGTTTCTAGCTTCATATAGCCCTGCCTTAGCAGTGTTCGTACACCAGCAATGGGTTGAAACATCCCTGGTATAAATCAGACATGAAAAAAATGGCATGAACAGGGATTCTACAACAAATGAGCCACGGAGTAAAGATTAATTTTAGTGTCTATCATTAACCCTAGAGGCAATCATTTAAAAAAAATGATGAGTAGCAGTTGACATGTTTATGCTAACTAGATGGGACTGCCGTGATTACACATCAAAGAATCATAGAGGCAATCAGTAGATATAATATCATGTTTCAGTAGGGGTCCCCCGTAGAGAGCGCTTTCAAAGACTTCATTTGCATTGCTTTGTGAAGCTAGCACTATTTAAAAAGCAAATAGCACTTCCACCATTTACTTTCCACAGTAACTGACATGGGAGATAGCTAAGCACCCTGCTATGCTTTATCAGTGAATCATATCACATACCATGACCACAATTTCAAATTGGCATCTGTAATACTATGGTGAGAATGCCTAAATGTTGCAGCCTTTGCTCATCTAAAACCTGAAAGTTATCTGAACGTTATCACCACAAGGAAATTGATCGTCAACTTATCAGAACACACCTTTCAACCAGAAAGATTGAAGTTCTCAGCCGAGTGCTTAATTTGTACTCTATCCCCCCGCAAACACCCCCCCCCAACCTCACCAAAATGGACCTCATCAGTCTAGTGGCAGATACGGAGGAATTCTTCAGACAAATGAGACTTTGGGAATTCTTCCAAAATGTCAGCAGCGTTCCCAATGAGCCAACCGATGAACTGGAACAGTCATCAGAGAGATCCTTGGAGGAGCGATCAAAGAAGGAGTCGATTTGCATCCCACCGGAGGGTCGCTGCCCTCAGCTTGACATGTATGCTCAAACCCGTCCGGAAATATATAAATGCCAGATTCATCAGCCACACCCGCAAGGTAGAGCAAAACATCACCCAATCACAATGCAATGCCATCCATGCTCTCAAACAAACATTGTCATCAAACCAGCATTGTCATCAAACCAGCAGATAAAGGAGGAGCCATCGTCATTCAGAATAGAATGGACTACTGCAAGGAAGTGCACCGACAACTTAACAACCAGGAACACTACAGGCAACTACCGGCCGATCTGACTATAGAATACCCATGAACCAAACACTTTGATCAAGACTTTTGATCCACACCTTTAAAGTTCCCTACACACTCTCATTCCATGTACTTCTCATGTAGGGGACTTCTACTGCCTTCGGAAGAGACATAAAGCCAACACACCCGGAAGTCCCATCCTATCGGGCAATGGGATCCTATGTAAGAACCTCCCTGGCTATGTAGGCTGGATCTTGAAACCCATTGTACGAGTGACCCCCAGCTTCTGTCACAACAGTACAGATTTCGTACAGAAACTCAGCACCCACTGACCAGTCAAACCGGGAACACTCCTTGTCACAATGGGCGTTTTGACACTCTACATCAGCATCCCCTACGATGACAGTGTTACTGCAACAGCCTCAGTACTCAGTACCAACAACTGCCAATCTCCAACACCATGCTACAATTCATCCGCTTCATCATCCACCACAACATTTTCACCTTTGACAACCAATTCTTCATCTAGGCACATGGAACAGCCATGGGAACCAAATTTGCACCCCAATTTGCCAATATTTTTATGCACAAGTTTGCACAAGACTTCTTTGCTGCCCAAGACCTCCAACCAGCATGAAATACCAGATATATTAATGACATTTTCTTCCTCTGGACCCATGGCGCGGAGTCACTGAAAAAACTACACGATGATATCAACAAGTTTCATCCCACCATCAGACTTACGTTGAACTACTCTTTAGTATCTGTCTCATTCTTGGACAAATGCATCTTCATCAAGGATGGGCACCTCAGTACTTCACTCTACTGCAAACCATGGCTAATCTCATAACGCTGCACTTCTCTAACTTCCAATCTCAACATATTAAAACAGCCTTTCCCTGTGGACAAGCCCTACGCATACACAGGATCTGTTCAGATGAGGAGGAATGTGATGGACACCTGAAGGTGCTCAAGGGTGCCCTCACAAGAACAGGGTACGATGCTCAACTCATTGATCGTCAGCTCCTACGTGCCACAGTGAGAAACCGTAATGATCTTCTCAGGAGACAAACACTGGGCATGACTGATAGGATACCTTCATTGTCCAGTACTTCCCGAGAGTTGAAAAGCTATGCCATGTTCTTTGCAGCCTGTAACACATTATCAATGAGGATGACCACCTCGCCAAGATCTTCCCTACACCTTCAATTCTCACCTTTAAACAACTGCCAAACGTTAAACAGGCCATTATTCTCAGAAAACTGCCTAGCCTTCAGGACAACATCGACCACAACACCATACAACCCTATCATGGCAACTGCAAGGTGTGTCAGAGTGTCGACATAGATACCACCATTATCCTTGAGAACACCACCCACCGTGTACGCGGTAGGTACCCATTGACCCGGCCAATATTGTCTATCTCATTCGCTACAGGTAAGGATGCCCCGACTCATGGTACATTGGCAAGACTGAGCAGATGCTACGACAGCAGAAGAATGGACACCACACAACAATCGCCAGTCAGGGAACACTTCAGCAGTTGGGGACATTCAGCCTTGGATCTTTGAGTGACCATTCTCCAAGGCAGACTTTGGGAATAGGCAACAATGCAAAGTGGCCGAGCAGAAGCTGATAGTCAAGTTCGGTACCCATGAGGATGGCCTCAACCGGGACCTTGGGTTCGTGTCATGCTACAATGGTGGCACGGTGGCTCAGTGGTTCGCACTGCAGCCTCATAGTGCCAGGGTCCCAGGTTTGATTCTAGCCTCAGGTGACTGTCTGTGTGGAGTTTGCACATTCTCCCCTTGTCTGTGTGGGTTTCCTCCAGGTGCTCCAGTTTCCTCCCACAGTCCAAAGATGTGCAGGTCAGGTGAATTGGCAATGCAAAATAACCTGCAGTGTTAGGTGCTTTAGTCAGAGGTAAATGGGACTGGGTAGGTTAGTGTGGACTTGTTAGGCCAAAGGGCCTGTTTCCACGCTGTAGGGAATCTAATCTACAGGTGACCCCACTACACTATGCACTCTCTCTCACACACACTCACAAGTACACATACACACACACTTTTACATACTCACACACTCCTGCAGATCCTCTTTCATACACACGGTCTCCCTTAACACTCACACCCACGCACACACCCTCACACAGGCTTTTACTTTATCACACTCACACACACATTTTACCAAGCATGCACACAAGCAAACACATATGCCCTCACACACTGACACTTACTTGCACAGACTCACTCTCACTCTCTCTCTCTCTCATGCACGCAAACACACACATATGTCTCTAGGGTGAATTTGCATTTGCAGAATTATATTTGCTGATATATTCTATTTTGCTCAAAAAGCACACAACCTGCAGGCAATCAATGCAGACAATCAATCCATGGAATATTTTATGTATTCCTATTTTGGAAATAGAACCAGTCTGACTCAAGTTTGGGATACAGACAGACTCCAACCTGACACCTTTAATGCATTGTCTGAGCTGAGATGTCACTTTATTTTATATAAAACCTTAGGTTATCTTGAGCTGTTGTGTGATTTTTAACTTTGTCCATGCCAGTCCATCTCTGGTTCCTCCCCATCATATCTAAAACCCACAAATGGCATCAAGGATATCAGAATATTGAAAGAACCCTTAATACAAAATTATTGGCAAAGTCCTTGAGAAATTATAATGTCATGATAAAATAGGAAGAGATAATGATAGCACAATTTGTTAGAATGTTTATTTGTTTAACGTGCAGATTCTGTGGGATTCTGAGTCACTGGTGGGGTTGAGCACATTGCAGATAATGACAGACCATAGCCTATGAACTTTTTATTCCTGTTAATTGTGGTCATATTGAACTCTGGGTGCCACCCATTGGTGGCTTATTGTTGGGGGTAGGTCATTTGCAGCAATCTTTGTGCTGAGTCTAAGGTTCTGTCCGATTGTCAGAGTTAGAGGAGAGACCATTCATGGGACTTAACAAAAAGAATCAATTGTTTTACATGTCAAAATGTCATTCTTTGCATGGTAACAATAGGTATAATTAACATTAACTTGTTAACAATAATTACAATTAACAGGAGCCAGAGCTGTTTCCATTGGGACCTCATGCTAGACTTTAGGATTCTCCACTCAAATAATATGTGACATCTGTTTTAACAGATCCTAGTGCATTTTCTCTGTTAAATCTTTCAGAACAAATACATTATAACACATCTCATCTCAAGCTCTTTTCCTTAGTTGATACTTATATATTCATGTATAACCACTTTTGTATTTACCACTACTCCAAAGTTTTTGACTTCACCATGGGAGACAGTCTGAAGCTTTCACAACTCTTTGAGAATGCTTTATCGTCTGCATTGGATGCTTCGTATCCTATACACATTCAGATTTTGTAATAAGTTAATCTCTTTTGTGATCTCTGGCTAAACATTGACTGAGCCCTTGCTGTAAACCTGTCAATGTCGAAGTGCCCCAAATGCATCCTGGCCAATATGTCTCCCTGAAAGGAAACTAGACTGTCAACATAGTAGTGGCAAATAGCAATACATTCTTGGTCATTTTCTATTCTTGTTGAACTTGCCTGAGTCTTTTTTGGCTTGCTGGCCATTGTTTCTTCTTGGCAATATAAAATATTTCTTTCATACCATTTTACGTAATCACAATGAATTCTTATTCTTATGTTCCACTGAGTTGAGGAAGTTCAATGAAATCTTCTACCAGTTGTCTCTTAATCAGGCATTTGACAACAATTTGTTTCGAAACCAGTTGTTCTCTTAGAATGAGTTGAACTCCATCTACTGCAGCAAGAATGTTGAGGTCAAGGCATGTATGTGCTTAGGCTCAAAACTGAGTAGTGTTGATTGAGAGCTATTTTTGAATCCTCTCTGAATGCTTCTAGTATTTATTGCAATGGCAATTGCTCTTTTGTGCTCTATTGCCCTACCTTCTTTTTGTATATAACCTGTATCATGTTTGCTGTTTTAAGGCTCTGCCCCACTTCTGTACATCGTATCTACTATTTGGCTTGCTAACACAATAGCAGATGAACTTGCTCAGCCTCAGTATTAATTGAGAAGCAACTTTGTGATTTAAAAGTTGTTGTCTGCAAGATGTCCAAATCTGTATTCTGCTTGGCATATCTCTGATATTAAATATTTTTCATTTCTATTTTCACTTCTTAATGGTTTTAATTTTTCTTATTACAGCAAACTTTGATTTAACCAACATCTTGTGAACAAACATTATTGATAAACCAGCAAAAGTTATGCAACTCAAATACCAGAAATGGGCTATATTTTCGCGATCTCTGCGATGTCCAAGTAGTCAGTTGAGGGTGCAAGTGAGAAGGCTCTCTGCTGGTAAGTTTTATTTAAAGCAAAGTTGTATTATTAGTTAAGTGATCTCTGTTTTTCTATTACTTAATGTGTGTTTTTACATTGATTATCTGGACCTCTTGACCTGGGATATTTGATCAACCAGTACACTACTGGTCTCATAGGTGCCAGTTAATAAAAAGTGTGCTATTGTTGAAAGCTCTTTTGAATTTTGGGGAAGTAGTGGAGTAATGGTAATATCACTAGTCTTGTAATCTTGGGCTAGTGGCCCTGAGAAATTGCTCTGAGCAGATGGATTCAATTACCACACAGCAGCTGATTGTATTTGAAGTTAATAAATGATTGGAATTAAAAAAAAACAATTATTGCAACCGTGCAACATTTGTCAATTGTTGTAAAATCTCTTCTGTTTTGCTAATGTCCTTTAGGGAATAAAATTTGCTGTCCTTACCTGATCTACAAGGGAACCCAGGTCCACAGTAATGTGGTTGACTCTTACCTGCTCTCTGGACAGCTAGGGATGAGCAAGAAATACTAGACTTGCCAAAAATGCAAACGTCCCATGCAAAAATAAAGAAATACAAAAAGCTGTCACATCTCAAAATTTTTTTCTAATCTGCTGTCTTTAAAAGTGTACTCTTGCATTAAGTCAATGATGTTTACATTCTCTTGTCTTAAAAGTTTCTTCATACTTTAAACAAAACTGTAATATGGAAAAAGTTGCTGCATTTTAATTGTCTGCAAATGTTTAAACTCTGTTCTCTGTTATGCTTTTCCTGCCGTTCTCAACAATTCCAGTGTTGCTTTCCCTTATTCTGAAGCCAGGATGGATGTTTCCTGCTTCAACACGTTCAAAATGGATGCTTTCCTGCTGTTCTTGGCCCACAACACAATATGCTTCCCCTCACACATTTGTAAAAACAAATCTCTGTTGTTGAGGCCTTAATAAATGTCTTTTCTAAAAATTGTGATTTAAATTGAGTTTACGTGTTCTAAAATTCTTCCAATTACTTTCTTATGCAAAACTTTCTCTTCAAGTCTTGCGAGTTTTCCTCTGCCCTTAGTAAGCTTTGACACTCCTCTGATAGTCCAGCCTCGGTATAAATTAATTGTCTTGGCCCTTCTTCTTTCTACTATAGTTGTGTCTCATGGAGCCTGTTTAAGATGGCAGTTAGATGTATTTCAAAGGACAAACAAACCCTTTTATCTTCTGTCCTTCCAAGTTTGAACATTTGTGCCTTTATTCCATTGTGTATAAGTCTTTCCTCTTGCCATCAGAAACCTCAAACTTACTCCCAGAGCCCCCATTTGCTCCCTACTGCCTTCAACTTGAAGGACTCTCACTCTTCCTGATGTGGCTTTCTTTTATTTTCTTATTAGCCTACAGTTTTTCTTGCACTTTTTTTAAACCAGCTCTGAGCTGATTTCTTTTTGGAGTTTGATTTTTGCTCAGTGCTCCCACAAGAACTGTTGACTGCTATAAATTTTGATGTCTGTGTCTTCTTAACACTGTAATTTTCTTAAAGTGATATACCCACTTGTCTTCAGACATTTTTTTCACCTGGGGTTAATGGATTTCCTCTACTGTTGTTACCTTGAGGATTTCAAAAATCCAGCCCATGTCATAGTGGACTCTGGTTGCCTTCAATCCTCATTTCTCTGCTGAGTCTAACAGTCTACTTAATTATCAATGGTAGATCCCTGTAGAATCTTAACATGAAGAGTCAAATGCATTACATAACAAGTATAGTTGTATTAGATAATTCAACAAAATGAGGGATGATCTCATAGAAATCCATGAAATCTAACAGGATTAGGCATGGTAAATGTAAGATGTTCCCAATGATCGAGGAGGGATCACAATTTAAGGACCTGGGTTGGGCCATTTCAGACTGAGATAAGGAGAAATTTCTTCATCCAGAGAGTGGTCAACCTGTGGAATTCTCTGCCAAGTCAAAGCAGCTAAGGCCAAAACCTTGAATGTTTTCAAGAAGAAATTTGATATACTTCTTAGAGTTAAAGGAATCAAAGGGTATGGAGAGAAAGCTGAAACATGGTACTCAACTGGATAATCATACTGAATAATGTATCAGGCTCAAAAAGCTGAATGGCCGTCTCCTGCTCTTATTTACTATGTTTCTATCTGTAATTAGCATCAATGGGTTAGGCATCATTAAAACCATCCCATCAGGAACTAGCGATTATACTTTTGTCTCAGTCAGGACCTCACAGTTGATGTCTGATTCTCTGCCCAAAGATATTGTGACATCATCATCTTGGGTGGTGCTTAATGCAACTTCTACATTAACACTTTCCAAACCATTCCCTTTATACAGGTGTTTGCAAGGTCACAAATAAAGCCAGAGGGACCAAGCAAATTTGTTTCATCATCAAGAAAACATGATTGGCATTAGCAGACATGAATTTAATGCATTTAATACAACAGCAATAACTTACATGTATAAAATGTATTTATGATAATAAAACATCCTAAAGAGTTACACACATGCATCAGCTAACAAACCAAACCATATGTAGAGATATTAGAGTAAATAGACTTACAGTGACTTAAAGAAGGACAGAGCGATGGAAAGGATTTGAAAGAGAATTCCAGAGAATAGGGTCTCGGAAACTGAAGGCTTGGATGCCAGTGGCAGAGAAATTAGAACTGGAGAGACTAGAACTGGAGAAATGCAATTATCTCAGACAACTGAGAACTAGAAGAAATGACAGTGAAGGAAGAAAAAGTGAGGCCATTAATTGATTTAAAAACATTGATGAAAATTTTAAAATTGAGACATTACATGACTGGTAACAAAAGTAATTGCATTTGTGCTATTTCAAGTACTTTTTGTATGTAGTTGTATCAATTGTATCAGGAGTTTGGGGAGGGGTATGACTCACAGTGGACCATCTCTTCCCGATGTCTGTTCCTTTGATCATGTACTGAGTGCCTTTGAATGAGGAATACCCTCCTCAAGTGAATGAGGAACCCTGCGTTCTTTGTCATTCATAGTGAGCATTCTGCTTACTTGTGGGTTAATGACAGTAGAAGGATAACACCTCTTAGTGGGCATTAAGTTAGCCACCTCAGGGCTGTAAACAACAGTGGGATGAGAAGGACATTCACTGATCCTCAGCACAGACCTGTAGGAGGGAAGATGTCATGATCCCATTTACTACCCTGAATAAATGTCCTACCCTGCCATTCAAAATCACTACCTTTGGATAATGGGGAGGGAGAAAATTCTGCAGAGCATTTTGAATTAATCTGACTAATCCAAAAACCCAACTAACCTACAAAAGGTAAAACAGCTTCTCGAGAATATAATTTAGATTCCAATATAAATTTACACATGGGGAAAAAAAGGCTTGTTAACTTTAGATCCATTGTTATTCATCACTAACTGATTGAGATTACCATTATAGAGATCTATTATAATACCACACAGTCCTTAAACTTGACTTTGTGATGCTCTGGACTACAATAACAAAGAACCTGATAGTTACCTAATGAGTACTGTGCTGACATCACAAGCTAATTGCTGCATTAATCAAATTTAAACAAAAATGCTTTGTAAATGGTAGGATCAGTATTTTGCTTTCAGGTGAAATTATGATTGCTTTGCTCAACAGAGGGGAGGAAAGATAGGTCCAGGCTTTGAAAACAGTATTAATTCCTATTTAAATACGTCTTGGCTCCACTAAAGATCGTTGAACTGAACCAAATAACTGCAATACCATCCCCAGAGATACAATTTTCTTGAATTAAAAATAAATAGCCCATTTACATTTTATTCTTGTAGAGACAGCATTCAGCTTGGGCCAGGACGACTTTAGCTGAACGTGATCCCGTGATGTTAATATGGAGGGGTGCCCCAATTGAATGCGCCAAAAAGCATTGAATAACCAGCCTGACCAAGTTTCATTTTCCCTCAGAAACTGGCAGGACATTTCTATTCAGCACAGACATGCTTGATATAAATCTACTTCACAATCTCAGGCAATATCTTGAGAATTTTGTACAAAATCACAGTCACCATAGTTCGTACTTAACTATATGTTGCTGCTACTATTCTACATGTTTCTCAAATAAGTACAGTATAGTAGTTCTAAAAATAAACTTTCACTCTCCGTATGATTAAAATGGAGTGATTTTTAGCCATAATCTCTCCAGTGCAAATCAGTGGATTCTACAGTGAAAAGATCTCCGATTGTTTAACTGTTAAAAACCAGTTCAGATGATATGGACTATTTTCTCTTCACATCTGGATAAACATCTAAGATGACTGCCCAAAGCCAGAGGTTTCTTTTTCAAACGTGCAGCTCAGGATCTGATGATGGCGCTGGTCTGATACAGAGTGAATTAGAGGTCACTAAGGCGATAGGTGGCATTGCCCTTTGTGGGAGCAGAAGGACCGAAATTGTCCTCGAGGTTCCACAGGGAAAAGACAAATGTAGCCTTTTGCAATCTCCGAGCTGCCACTTCTTCACTAATTTCTCCAGAAGCCACTTTCTCCCATTCACTCGAGCGCTGGATATTGGCCAGGAGGTGCAAATCTCCACCAACTACTGGCAGCAAGTTGGCCCACAGAATCCTGACATCATCTCAACCCATTTTCTGTCACCTTGGATGTGCATCTGACTCACTGTGACATTAGTTTATCTGAGATCTGCATGGAGTTAAAATGTGGCCTGTAAAATTCAACCCAATTATCAAGAGTTCCAAAATGGAAGGGACACAGATCTTACATTCATTGTTGCATTTGGTAAATGCTGTTGGGACAGCAAGAGGTGATGGATGAACAAATAAATTGCTCGGTGGGTGGTAGACACCTGGAGAAGGCAACATTGCATGATTCCAGCACCCATCCATCAACACAGATACAAGTGCCTTGGTGGTAACATGTCTCAGTGTAGAACACATTGCTTCTCCTAAGGTTAGTGGTATCCCTGCACGTACAAAGGGACAGTTTACAATTGATCCCTCATGGATACAGCAACCCAGAGGATGTGGCCACAAGCATCAAAGAACAGAGCAGATTCCTCCCTGTCAGTCTCAACAACAGGGGAGCAAGCACCATGCAGGAACACATGCCAAAGGCCTCAAATGTTTGTAATTTCACCAAGAGCTATGCGTAGTTGAATGTTAAAATTCTGATATTTCTTGAATGAATACTCATTTATTTCCACCCTCAAGCCTTATGTCTTTCCTGTAGGTTTGCACAAGTCCTGATGTGTATTGCAGGAGCACTGGCATGAAGGTCGGCAGGGCAACAGTGGAAGACAACACATATGAAATCATTGAGTTGACTGATTACTTACAAATACTTCAGGCACCAGCCAACGCGTGCATCACAGGGAGCAAGTTCTGAGGAAAATCTGGCCTAGGTGAGAGCATCAATATTGGTCTATGGCCGCCAGCTCATTCCTCTACCTCTGTTAATGGGTCCCAGATGGTCATCATGAACCATGCATTTTGTGGATTCCTTTTGTCAGCTGGGAGCTATCACTGAGATCATGTGGTGAGCTGAAGAACTGGATCTCCTCAGGCTGGTTGTGACTGAAGGAGTTATGATGGACTACTAGGAAACCTTAAAAGCAGTAGATAGGGTATTGAAGAAGACATTTGGTATGCTTGCCTTCATTGGTCAAAGAACTGAATATAGGAGTTTGGACATCATTTTATGGCTGTACAGGACATTGGTGAAGCTGCTTTTAGAACACTACATTAAATTTTGGTCTTCCTGCTTTTGGAAAAATGTTGTCAAATTTGAAAGGGTTCATAAAAGATATACAAAAATGTTGCTGGGATTGGAGGGTTTGAGCTATAGGGAAAGACTGAATCGGCTGAGGCAATTTTCCATGGAGCCTCAGGGTTGACCTTTATACAGAGGGGCACGGACAGGGTGAATAGTCAAGGTCTTTTCCTCAGGGTAGGGGAGTCCAAACCTAGAGGGCATAGGTTTAAAGTGAGAGAAGAAAGATTTAAAAGGGACCTGAGGAGCACTTTTTCATGCAGAGGGTGGTGCAAGTATGGCACAAGCTGCCAGAGGAGGTGATAGAGGGCAGGTACAATTGCGACACTTAAAAGATACCCGAATAGGTAAATGAATAGGAAAGGTTCAGAGGGATGTGGGCCAAATGCTGGCAAATGGGACTAGATCAGTTAAGGATAACTGGTTGACATGGGCAGATTAGACAGAAAAGTCTGTTTCTGTGCTGTATAACTCCATGACTCTAATCACAAACAGAGGAAGCATTTCTAATTCACAAAATAAAAACCCAAGCTGTGTTGGAATTGTCATGGCTGACAGGATGCTGTTTAATACCTTCTGAATCTCTCTTGCCATTGAGACAAAACTGATAGGTCCTTGGGTCTGATGATGATGAACTCAACATATTCCAAAGTCCTAGCTTACTCTCTTGCACCATTGCTATTTCAATCACTTTGGTGCTTGAAGAATTTCCTTTCCAATACTTCTTTGACTAATCTTTTGGTCATATGTCCTAATCTTTCTTTTGGCTCAATATCAATTTGACTAATTATAATCCTGAGACAATACTTGTAGGGTTTTATTGTGATGAAGACTTTGTACAGTGCAGTTTATTACATAACTTATTGGAAAATAGCAACACCAATTCCTTTGTAATAAAACACATGATGAATTGAAAGAAGGTTATTTGATATTATTTCAAAAGCGTCGGTTTGAATTTGGGTGTCAATCATTGAGACATGAAACATTAATCATGAGAGATTAACTGATGCTTCTCATGGGATGAATACTTTAAAGTCAAGTCACCAGCTGAAAATTCAAGTCCAGTATGACTTAAATCCTTCTTTAGCCCAAAGGGAGTGTATTTTGGGTGGAGTTTAGAGAAAGTGCAAAGAATCTATCTGGTCTCTTTATCGAAACCAGGAATGCAGTAGAGCATATGAACAAAAAACTAATGAACAGCTATCTACAATGATATCAGCAAGATGTCACTCTCCCGGGATGCTGACCAGCCACACCAGTGAATGCATGCATTGCACCTTTTCAAAATCACTTTCTAATGATTACAGACAAAACAGTCACCAATTTACTGGCAATTCTTTCTTCAATGGGATTTGAGAGTCCACAAGTCAAGTTCTGGCAGATGCTCTTTCAGCCCCTGAGGGAATCTAAGACACATAATGAATGTTAATTTTTTTTTCCCATGTTTATACAATGAAAGAAATTCACATGTGGTTTTTCTTCTTGCACATGGGTTATAATTCTGATGCTAAACGTTACAGAGCATCCAAATGTCATGTCCTACTAGATCTGTTCTTTCAATACCTTTTTAGCATTACAGCTTGTAAACTTACTCATGTGAGTACATATAAAAAGAAAGCTAATTCAATTCAACTATGACAATATATGAAATATTGCCAGGATATGACATAGCTGCAAACACTTTGTATGCAGGCTTTATCCTAGTGTGTATTAATGAGATATTTTCTGCATTACACTTAATGTCATCTGCACTGATTCAAATGTTGTTATTGTAAGTACTAAGTGCTGGTTATTAGAAAATTCAGTTTCTTTTAAAGATGACAAAGTTTGGATTCTTTACATTTGTGCTAAAGTTAATAAATGTCTAATGTAGTTTGACTTTAAATAGTAAACTTATTGCCCTTAAAGTGAAATGGTTGAAAATAAGGAAATATCCATTTCACTGACTAGTTATGTTTAATGACTCATGATGTATGAAAGAGTAAGGAAGCAGTTTATATCCTTCTCAACCTCTCTTTCTGGCCACTTGCCACATTCCAATTTGATCTTCACTGTTGGGTGGAAACTGACGTGAAGCAATTCAACTGATTAAGATCCCTGCCTAACTCTTTAGTTCCCTCCTGTTCAAACTTTCAGACAAATCTTCATCAAAGTGGCCAGATCACCCAGGAAAAATGGGCATCACATACAATACCTGTTCATTAGGATTGGGTAACATCGTGATACCATACACATTATTTTTGTCACTGCTTGCTAGATTAGTTTGTGGTTTGCATATTCTTAAAGTAATCTTTGGCTGAAGTCAGGTAAAGCTAAATAATGTAGCATCAACCATTGAATCTGTGTGCTATGTTAGTGAGGCACACTACACTTCATCCGAAGAAGTGATGCACGTCACATGAGCTTGCACTTTCAGTCTCAAAACAAGATGAACCATCGTAAGATGTTGCTTAAATTAAACTAGCAGCTTAGATCTTCCAGTTTCTAGACAGTTAGAGACTGAATGTACCCTGAAATATGCAAGTTATGACCTTTTGGAAAGTGTTAATACACAACTGCCTGAGAAGTTTAAACTTCTGTTGAGCAATTAAATGAATTTTGAAATCCTCTGAAAAAATCTCCAAATCTGAGTTAGAGTACGAGACTTGGGGTGGGGAGCATTCCAACTTACTTACCCTAATAGTTAGCAAGGAAAAGTTAAAGGTATTAAAACCTGCTCCAACTCACCTCTAAAATACTGACCTTTGGATTACTCACACTGACCAGCTCTCTGGACACCTGACCCACTGTACATCATCACACACCTGCCACCCTTATCTGTCCATCTACCAACCTGATCACCTACCACTCTACCTCTTACCCATCCTTTCATCACTCACCCATCCACCTGCTATCCTATACTTCCTTCCACTTGCCTCACACTTTCAACTTTTCTCAGTGGCTGTCAAAGTGGTTTTGGGATTTTTCATCTTTCTATGTACCTGAATATAGCAGCTATAGCCATTTAAACAGGGCCATATTTTGACCTCCAACCCTAATCCTGCATTGACTGGATTGTTAGTTAATTTCCTATGAATAAGATATCTGGGACTGAATAATTATTGACAGGTAAGTGAGCAATTGTAAATGTGTTTACCCATTGGTCAGATTTGTTAGAAGGAAGGTTTAGGTCTGTGCTCTCTTTACCTCAGCAGACCCCCACTGTAACATTCTTTAGCAGCATAATGACACTAAGAAAATGATAAAATGCATTTGGCACAGTTAATTATGGGTTATGATACTTAAAGACTACTATTGCATTTGGTGTACTGAATTCTGCTGCTATTTGTAACTTGTACATCTTTCCAGTTTGATGCTTCCATATCTTTCCTTTAAGACACTGCTGCAAACTCTATAAAACTGGCGATCTCATTGAATTTCTTGCTTTTCACACTAACAGAATACCCCACAGGGAGCTGAATTCAGGCCGAGAATCTGTCTGAGCTCAGGTAAATGAATGTGGGCCATGAAAATGTCTTGAAATCCCTCACAAGTTCTTTAGCTGGACGCACTGCATATTACTCGCCTGATTTTATGTCATACAAATTATGTTTCTCATGGCATTATAAATTGGAAATGTAAAGGATTCAATTTACAGCGCCACCAGACCTTCCAAGCTGCAACTGCATTCTTCAAATGACTCTCACTGAATTCCAGAAGGGGGTCATTACATTATGGGGTTGGGCATTGATGGTGTCAAAACAACACGTCCACAGGCCTGTGAATTGATGACTTTTGAAAAAAATTGTTTGAAATGGTTTTTCTCAACAGTAGGCTTGGAGTGGATACATGTGAAATCTACTTGATGGACCCCACATCTAACCCAGAACAGGAGACCTGGCTCAAAGAGGGGCAGGATTGAGTGTTGCATATTCTTGGTTACAGGATGTTCAAAAAAATGCAAAAAGAATAAAAGCATGAAGGGGGTGATGCTTTTGACTAAAGAAGTGCACTGCAATGCTGGAGAAAGAGGAACTCCCAGCAGGTTTGAGGACAGAATCAATCTGGCGACAGCTAGGGAATAAAATGTGTATAATTATGTTGCTCAGTGTAGTTTATGAACCATCAAGTAGTAGGCCGGATATACAAGAACAGATCTGAATTGAAATTACATACAGGTGCAAACATCATAGAGTAGTTAAAATTGGGGTCTCTAATTAACCAAATATGTAGTGTTAAGGGTAACAAGAGCAAGTGTTCCTGGATTGAGTTGAAGAGAACTTTCTACAGCAGTTTGTGTCCAATCCAACAAGGACATAGGTACTGGTAGACCTGGTTCTGGAGAATGAGGTGAGCCAAACATCTCAAGGGCAGTGGGGCATTATTGAGGAGACAGTGATCGTTTTGGAGGAGAGGCAATGGCCTATTATCATTGGACTATAAATCCAGAGATTTCGATAATGTTCCAGGGACCCGGGTTCAAAACTTGCCATAGAAGGTACTGGAACCTGAATTCATTAAGTTTGAATGAAGAATTTAATGATGGCCATCAAAACCCACCTGGGTCACTAATGCTTTTTAAGGGAAAAAAAAAATCTACCATCCTTACCTGGTCTGGGTTATATGTGACTCCAAACCCACAGCAAGATGTTTGACTCTTAACTGCCCTCTGGGCAATAAATACTGACCTAGGCTGTGATGCACAAATCCCATGAGTTAATTTACAAAGTATCAGGGTTCAGAATGTCGATGGTAAATGAAAATTGACAACTGGAGTAAAAGTAAACAACTGAAGAATGTCAACTTCAATGGGGCAAGAATGCAGCTGGATCGAAGAGACTGGATCCAAATGGGCTACCTACAAGGAAGAGATAGTTCGGCACAGTTAAGGTATGTTCCCTCAAAACGAAAAAGCAAATAAACAATTCCAGACCTCCCTGGTTGACAAAAGAGGTGGGAATAAAGATAATGAAGAAAAAGTGTGCTTATGGTAGGTGTCAAGTGAGCGATACAATTGAGAACTAATATGAATGCAAAAGGTTCAGAAGGGAGGTGATAAAGTAAGTAAGACAAGCAACCAGGGATCATGGAAAAGACTGGGAAACAGCATAAAGGGGAATCCACAAGTCTTGTATCGGCTCATCAATAGTAAAAGATAGTAGAAAGACCAATGCCGCTGATTAGGGTACAACAGAAAATTGATTTGCACTTAAAGGTAGGGAACATGGCAGATGTGTCTTTATTTATGAGGCTAATGAAGCCAGGGTGACAGAGGAGAAAACCCAGTCACTAGAGGCATTTAAAATTGGTAAGAAGAAAATGATAGGTAATTATCAATAATTAAAGTTGCTAAAATACCAAGACCAGATGAGATGCCTCCAGGATTTTGAAGAGGGTGAGAGTGGAAATTGCAGAAGCACTGCCAATAATATTTCATTATTCCCTGAATTTGGAAGTGATGCCAGAGGACTGGAGAATTGCAAACATTATACCTTTGTTAAAAAAAAATTAAAGATAAGCCCAACCGTTATGAACAAGTCACACTTGGGTAACTTACAGAAATATTTTATTCGAGATTGGATGAATAGCCAAATGGAAAATTATGGGTTAATTTAGAAAGGTCAGCATGGATTTGCGAAGGGAAATCCTGGCTAACTAACTTGCTGAAGGTTTTAGTGAAAATGTAGCAAGGAAGGTTGATGAGGGTGACACAATTGATATGAGGTACATGGACTTCCAAAAGGTGTTTGATGCAATACCCTAAGTAGGAAGAGGTGGTGGAAATGCCACTGTGCTAGTAACTCAGAACCCCAGGGTAATGTTCTGGAGACATGAGTTTGTAGGTGGTGAAATTTGAGTCCATTTTCCAAACATCTGGAATAAAATCTTGCCTGTGGTGACCATGTAACCACTGTTGATTGCCAGAAGAAACCATTTGGTTCACCAATATCCTTTAAGGAAGGAAATCTGCTGTTGTTACCAGGTCTGGCCTATGTGTGACCCCACATCCACTGTGGTATGGATGACTCTTTACAGCCCACTCACCCATTAGGAAATGCTGACTTAGCCAGTGATGCTCACATCTCATGAACAAAGTAAAAAAAAAGCTGAAAAATTATAGCTCATGGAATGAAAAGGACAGCAACAATGTGGATACCAAATTGGCTGAAAGATAGGAGCTAGAGGGTAATGGTAAATAGGTATTTTTTAAGCTGGAGCAAGGTTCACAGTGGAGCTCCCTCGGGTTAGTTTTGGGGACCCTGTTTTTCCACATGGAAATGACTTAGATCTTGGTGTGCTGGGGACAATTCACAAATTTGCAGGTGATTTTTAAAAAATCAGTAGGAACATTGTACACTGTACAGAGAACAGTGCGGTTCAAAAGGGCTTTGACACGCTGGTGGAGTGGACAGGTAGCTGGGAGATGAAGTTCACTGTGAAAACTTGTGAGGTGATACGCCATGGTACAAAGAACAGGAAAAGACAACATAAAGGGTAAACTGAAAACAAAGAACGGTAGATTCTGGAAAGCTGAAACAAAAACAGAAATAGCCCAGAAACTCAGCAGGTCTGATGGCATATGTGGAGAGAAAGCAGAGACAATGTTTTGAGTCCAGTGACCCTTCTTCAGAGCTGGTTCTGAAGGAGGTCACTGGACCCAAAATATTGACTTGGTTTTCTCTCCACAGATTCTTCCAGACCTGCTGAATATTTCCTGCAATTTCTATTTTGATACAAAATAAGGGATGCTATTCTAAAGGAATAGCAGTGAAAAGACCTGGGTGTATATGGACCATCATTAAAGCTAGTGGAATAGATAACATGAGCTCTTAATAAAGCCGACAGTATTGCAGTCTTAATTAATAGGGTCATAGCGTACAAGTACAGAGAGGTTATGCGTAACTAATATGGGAAAATTGTTTGTTTGTTATCCAGTTTGCATCCATTCCCCCATTTTGCTCTTCATTGAAGTTAATGTTGTGCAGATTTGAAATGGGCATCTGACCCAAACTGGTTATGTCACTGCAACATGAGTTAAATTAATACTACGGGCCTGTGGAAATGTGTTGAAATAGCTCAATGTATGGATTACAGTTAACATGCACATTAGAAGTAGTTCTGTCCCTTTAATGTGTTCCTGCTCGAGTGACTGATGTCTGTCTGTGCAAGTAATGAGCTTTTGCTTCTTACCAAATGCAACCATCGGTAATGAGGTAGGTCAATCTCCAATAGCTGCAGATATTACATAGCAGACCTTCTTGATAATCTATGGTTTTATGACCATGTACAAATGTTGCTATCACTAAGGGATCGCTTCCTCTTATAATGCATACATAAACAATGTAGACATTTGTGACTGATGAAGGAAAAAGCTTATAGTTATTTAGCTCTAGTTGTAAGTTTGCTCGCTGAGCTGGTAGACTTGCTCTCAGATGTTTCATGCTAGGTAACATGAGCCTTCGATGAAGTGCTGGTGTTCTATCCCACTTATTATTTATCTGACTTGGTCTGTTGTGATGGGTGATCTCACTTCCAGTTCTTTTTCTGAGAGGTTAGTAAATGGGGTCCAAATCAATATGTTTGTTAATGGAGTTCTGGTTTGAATGCCAGGCCACTAGGAATTCCAGTGCATGTCTTTGTTTATCCTGTCCCAGGATGGATGTATTGTTCCAGTCGAACTGGTTTCCCTCTTCATCTATGAATGGATACTCGTGATAGTTGGTCATGTCTTTTGGTGGCCAATTGATGCTCATGTTTCCTGGTGGCTAGTTTCCTGCCCATCTGTCCAATGTAATGTTTGTTGCAGTCCTTGCAGGATATTTTGTGTATGATGTTTGTTCTGCTGGTTGGTAGTACAGGATCCTTTAAATTCATCAGGAACTGTTTCAGTGTGGTGGTAGGTTTATGGGCTATCATGATACCTCAGGTCTGGAGTAATCTGTTCGTTATCTCAGAGATGTCTTTAATGTATGACAGGGTGGCTAGGATCTCTGGGCGTGTTGTGTCTTCTTGTTTGGTCTGTTGTGTAGAAGTCTGTGGACTCTGTTTACCGGATACCCTTTGTTCCTGAATATGTTGTATAGGTGTTTTTCCTTGGCTTCTCTTAGTCCCTGGGTGCTGCAGTGTGTTGTGGCTTATTTAGCAGCTCCATTTGTGGGTGCTGGGATGATTGCTCCTGTAGTTGAGTATCTAGTCAGGGTGTATTTAGCTCCTCCTTGATCCTCAGGATATCCACCACACAGCTGTCATAATGCAGAAAAGTGTATGTGTCAAATTCATCAAATCACTGCAAAAATAAATAAGATACTTTCACTTTATGATCTGAACTCTGCTGCGTTTTACAGAAGTGTTGATATTAGATTCCCAAATATTGATTCCTCAATGGATTGTATGCCCTAAAAATTGAAGGGATTGATGAAATTCATTGCTGCTGATAAACCGTAGCAAATGGTTGATGATATCTGCTGGTCTCTGTGGCTCCGACAGCACACCTCATTCACAGGCTGCTTGGTGAGCCAAAGGTGTGAAAGTCATTTTTCCTTTGTCACATTTAAACAAGTATTATTTGCAAAATTCCTTCCTTCCAGCTGACACTTTCTCTCTTCCTTGTTTCATTTCCACTGATATATATCTGTCCGTTAGCTCAGTTGGCTGTATGGCTTGTTTGAGATGGAGAGTAACATCAATAATGTGAGTTCAGTTCCTCAGACTGGCTGAGGTCACCATGAAAGTCCTACCATCTCAATCTCGCATTCAGCTGTTGTGCAATGGCCCTAAGGTTAAACTCACCACCAGTCAATGCTCTCTAGTGGGACTATGATGACTTTACTTTTACCTTGCCTATCAATAAACAGAGAACATATATTTTCAGAAACAAAGCTCTTCTACGTTGTTCAGTGTTTTTACCATCGCTAACGTAACACTTCACAATTTTCTCCACAGTATGCACATTGATGGCAGGTCTGACCCAAAGTAAATGCTAATTATCCCAGTTGGAATAAATAAAGGTAGAATCATCATCACCTTAACCAGTATGACTCATGTTTAGTTTTCCAAAACCTGAACACTCCAATGGTGTGTTTTAATGGGATATCACTTTTCAATTCATGTTTGCACATTTAAGATGAACAAAACAGGAAATTTGGCATCAACAGGCATAAATGCTACCATTTACTGGTCAATTTAATGCAGAATTACAGCAACATAAAACAGTTTGCTAAAATAATCCAGTTAGTGAATACTGGAGAACAAGAAAGCTAAGGCACAAAATCATGTTTCCATTTTTAACTAACCAGTTGTTCTCCAAATAGACCTAAGTAAATCAGGATTGCATTTTCTAAATTAGCAGTGGGGAAAACTCACACATAAAGAGGCTAAATGTCAGGCTTTTGTATTTCACTTCGGATTATGGTTAGTATGCTCATTGTGATTGGCTTACTTTATTTCCTGTGAGTATTAGATGATGTTACTTTTTTTCTGAATGACACATTAATGATTCGGACGAAGGGATTGAATGCCATATCTCCAAGTTTGCAGATGACACTAAGCTGGGTGGCAGTGTGTGCTGTGAGGGGGATGCTAAGAGGCTGCAGGAAGAATCGGACAGACTGGCTGAGTGGGCAAATACTTGGCAAATGCAATATAATGTGGATAAATTTGAGGATATCCATTTTGGCCTCAAAAATAGGAAGGCAGATTATTATCTGAATAGTGGCAGTTTAGGAAAAGGTGAGGTGCAATAAGGTCTAGATGTCCTGGTGGAACAGTCACTGAAGGTTGGCATGCAGGTGCAGCAGGCAGTGAGGAAAGTGAATGGTATGCTGACCTTCATAGCGAGAGGGTTTTAGTATAGGAGTTGGGATATCTTGCAGCAATTATACAGGGGCTTGGTGAGGGCACACCTTGAGTATTGTGTACAGTTTTGGTCTCCGAGTCTGAGGAAGGACATTCTTGCTATTGAAGGAGTCCAGCAAAGGTGAATGTGGCCCTTGTGGCTAAAAGATTAAAGGGGCCTGGAGAGGGTACAGGAATGGGATACTGAGATTGCATAATCAGCCATGATCGTATTGAATAGTGGTGTAGGTTCAAAGGGCGATATTGGCCTATTCTTACACCTATTTTCTATGTTTCTGTGTTTCTATATACATAACTATTATGGCTATCAGGCGATGGAATTTGTCGTGGCCTGTTTATCTGAAGTATCCCTGTTGCACAACCAGTTGACGCAGGCAAAATCAATCACTTAATTCTACAATGATGGCTACAAATGTATGCATGTATTGTGATGCAGTAAAGTTAAGCAGTTTGTGTGTTTGCTCTTTGCAAACTTGTTTATTCCTGCAATACTAACTGTACTCCTTTTCGCCACCTGTTAATTCTACTGTGAGCTTATCTGTGGCTTTTAAGAAAAAAAATTACTTCTGAGAGTAAAAAGGTACACTGTATGAATTTTACTGTCATCATATTGACACAATTAGTTAAAAACAAACACCAAGTGGATGCTTTACAAACAAGTCATACACAGTTAATAGTTTCATTGACTCATGGACTAATTGTAGAACAGAAGGAGGACATTCAGCCTATCATGTACTGCTGGTCAGCAAGGACAGAATTACACTAATCCCATTTTTCAGCTCTTAACCCATAGACCTGGAGGAAATCTGTCAATATCAAAACATTGCTACAATTTTACAAGAATTTCTGACTCAACTAGCCTTTCACCTCTATCAAATCCCTTCTTAGCTTTTCTTGTTCAAAGGACAACAACCCCAGCCTATTCAATCTTTTCACATTGCTCAGACCCTTCAGCCCAGGCAACAGCATGGCAAATCTATTCTGCACCCTCTCTAGTGCAATCATATCCTTTCTGTAATGTAGTAACCAGAACTGCAAGCAGTATGCTAATTGCCTAACCAGTGTTTCATACAATTCCAGCAAAGTGTCCATGCTTTGTATTCTATGCTTCAATTAATTAAGGTAAGTATCCCATTTGCATTCTTAACCACCTTATTCACCTGTTTTGCTATTTTCATGAATCTATAGTCACACGTACCAATCTTCGTTAATTTTCAGTGTTCTACCATTCATGGTCTAATTCCTTGCCTTGTTAACCCTCCCAAAGTATATTCCTTCACATTTTTCTTGGTTTTTAGATTAGATTAAATTAGATTAGATTCCCTACATTGTGGAAACAGGCCCTTCAGCCCAACAAGTCCACACCGACCCTCCAAACAGTAACCCACTCATTTCCCTCTGACTAATGCATCTAATACTATGGGCAATTTACCATGGCCAATTCACCTGACCTGCACATCTTTTTTTTGGACTGTGGGAGGAAACCGGAGCACCCAGTGGAAACCCACACAGACACAGGGTGAATGTGCAAACTCCACACAGACAGTCACCCGAGGCTGGAATCAAACCTGGGACCCTAGTGCTGTGAGGCAGCAGTGCTAACCACTGAGCCACCATGCCGCGATGAATACCATAAATCACTGTACTGCCCACCTGACCCGTCCATTCATATCCTTCCACTGTTTTGAGCTAACCTCCTCATTACTTACCACTCTACAAACTTTTGTGTCATCTGCAAACATCTTTATCATACTCTCCACATTTAACTTTTTTTTTGTAAATGATTATTTCACACAATATGGGCATCATTGGCTAAGCCATTCCCTCATTACCCTTGAGAAGGTAGTGCCTGAAACACTGCATTTCATGGAGGGAGATAGGTACAATAACTATGCTGTCGGGAGTGGAGTTCCTGAATTTTCACCCAGAGACAGTGAAGGAATGGTTATTTGGTTACAAACCAGGAAGGGATGTGTTGTTTGGAGGGGATATGTAGTTTGGGAGAAAACTTGCACACGATGGTGTTCCATATATCTTCTGCTCTATCCTCAAGGTGATAAAGATTGCAGGTTTGAAGGGGACTTGGGTAAATTACTGCAGTGTATCGTCTAGATAGTGCATAGAGTTGCCACCAAGCATCAGTGGTGAATCGAGTGAATGTTGAAAGTAATGAGTAGAGCGCAGATCAAATTTTTTGCTTTGTGCTGCTCCAAATCTGGGTTTAATTGATGGTTCACAGCATTTACACTTGCCTGTGTGCATTAAAATGAACTCCTGCATGTTTAGCATTTACATGTTGATTAAGAGCAATTTGGGTAGAATGATATTTGTAATCTTCACATACAAAGAAGGAGTGAGACCAAGGATGAGGTTGCAGAGATTTTTGGGCATGAGACTGGAGATCCAGAAAAAATAAATTATCTTCTACCAATTGTAATGATTGGGAGGGAGGCTATTCACTCTTACAATCTAGCTAGTAGATATTACAGTCTAAGAGTCATAGAGATATACAGAGTAGAAACAGACCCTTCGTTCCAGCCCGTCCATGCCGACCAGATATCCCAACCCAATCTAATCCCACCTGCCACCACCCCGGCCATATCCCTCCAAACTCTTCCTATTCATATACCCATCCAAATGCCTTTTAAATGTTGCAATTATACCAGCCTCCACCACTTCCTCTGGCAGCTCATTCCATTCACGTACCACCCTCTGTTTAAAAATGTTACCCCTTAGGTCTCTTTTATATCTCACCCTAAACCTATGCCCTCTAGTTCGGGACTCTCCCACACCAGGGAAAAGACCCTGCCTATTTATCCTATCCATGCCCCTCAAGATTTTATAAACCTCTGTAATGTGACCCCTCAGCCTCTGACACTCCAAGGAGAACATTCCAAGCCTGTTCAGCCTCTACCTATAGCTCAAATCCTCCAACCCTGGCAACATCCATATAAATGTTTTCTGAACCCTTTCAAGTTTCACAACATCTTTCTGATAGGAAGGAGACCAGAATTGCGTGCAATATTCCAACAGTGGCCTAATCAATGTCCTGTACAGCCGCAACATGAACTCCCGACTCCTGTACTCAATACTCTGACCAATAAAGAAAAGCATACCAAACACCTTCTTCACTATCCTATCTACCTGTGACCTCACTTTCAAGGAGCTATGAACCTGTACTCCAAGGTCTCTTTGTTCAGCAACACTCCCTAGGACCTTACCATTAAGTGTATAAGTCCTGCTAAGATTTGCTTTCCCAAAATGCAGCACCTCGCATTTATCTGAATTAAACTCCATCTGCCACTTCTCAGCCCATTGGCCCATCTGGTCCAGATCCTGTTGTAATCTGAGGTAACCTTCTTGGCTGTCCACTACACCTCAATTTTGGTTCATCTGCAAAATTACTAACTTATACCTCTTATGCTCACATCCAAATCATTTATGTAAATGACAAAAAGTAGAGGACCCAGCACCGACCTTGTGACACTCCACTGGTCACAGGCCTCCAGTTTGAAAAACAACCCTCCACCACCACCCTCTGTCTTCTACCTTTGAACTAGTTCTGTATCCAAATGGCTAGTTCTCCTTGTATTCCATGGGATCTAACCTTGCTAACCAGTCTACCATTAGGAACCTTGTCGAACGCCTTACTGAAGTCCATATAGATCACATCTACTGCTTTGCCCTCATCAATCCCCTTTGTTACTTTGAAAAAAACTCAATCAAGTTTGTGAGACATGATTTCCCATGCACAAAGCCATGTTGACTATCCCGAATCAGTCCTTGCCTTTCCAAATACATGTACATCTTGTCCCTCAGGATTCCCTCCAACAACCTGCTCACCATCGACGTCAGGCTCACTGGTCTATAGTCCTGGCTTGTCCTTACCACCCTTCTTAAACAGTGGCACCACGTTAGCCAACCTTCAGTCTTCTGGCACATTACCTGTGACTATCGATGATACAACTATCTCAGCAAGAGGCCCAGCAATCACTTCTCTAGCTTCCCACAGAGTTCTAGGGTACACCTGATCGGGTCCTGGGGATTTATCCACCTTTATGCATTTCAAGACATCCAGCACTTCCTCCTCTTTAATCTGTACATTTTGCAAAATGTCACCATCTATTTCCCCACATTCTATATCTTCCATGTCCTTTTCCACAGTAAATACTGATGCAAAATACTCGTTTAGTATCTCCCCATTTTCTGCGGCTCCACACAAAGGCCCCCTTGCTGATCTTTGAGGGGCCCTATTCTCTCCTTAGTTACCCTTTTGTCCTTAATGTATTTGGAAAAACCCTTTGGATTCTCCCTAATTGTATTTGCCAAAGCTATCTCATGTCCCCATTTTGCCCTCCTGACCTCCATCTTAAGTATACACCTACTTTCTTTATAATCTTCTAAGGATTCATTCGATCTCTCCTGTCTATACCTGACATATGCTTCCTTCTTTTTCTTAACCAAACCCTCAACATCTTTAGTCATCCAGTATTTCTGATACCTACCAGCCTTCCCTTTCACCCTAGCAGGAATATACTTTCTCTGGATTTTCATTGTCTCATTTTTGAAGGCTTCCCATTGTCCAGCTGTCCTTTTACCTGTGAACCTCTGCCCCAACCAGCTTTTGAAAGTTCTTGCCTAATACCATCAAAATTAGCCTTTCTCCAATTTCGAACTTCAACTTTTAGATTTGGTCTATCCTTTTCCATCACTATTTTAAATCTAATAGAATTATGGTCGCTGGCCCCAAAGTGCTCTCCCACTGACACCTCAGTCACCTGCCTTGCCTTATTTCCCAAGAAATTTTGGAAGGTCAAATTTTGCACCTTCTCTAGTAGGTACATCCACAAACTGAATCAGAAAATTTTCTTGTACACACTTAACAAATTCATCTCCAGCTAAACCCCTAACACTATGGCAGTCCAAGTCGATGTTTGGAAAATTAGAATCCCCTACCATAATCACCATATTTTTCTTACAGACAGCTGAGATCTCCTTACAAGTTTGTTTCTTAATTTCCCTCTGACTACTAGGGGGTCTATAATCACCCAATAAGGTGATCATCTCTTTCTTATTTCTCAGTTCCACCCAAATAACATCCCTGGATGTATTTCCGGGAATATCCTCCCGCAGCACAGCTGTAATGCTATCCATTATCAAAAATGCTACTCCTCCTCTCTTGCCTCCCTTTCTTTCCTTCCTGTAGCATTTGTATCCTGGAACATTAAGCTGCCAGTCCTGCCCATCCCTGAGCCATGTTTCCGTAATTGCTATGATATCCCAGTCCCATGTTTCTAACCATGCCCTGAGTTCATCTGCCTTCCCTGTTAGGCCCCTTGCATTCAAATAAATACAGTTTCCCTGCCTGCCCTGACTGTTTGACTCACTTCTGTTCTCAACTGTACCAGTCTCAGATTGATCTCTTTCCTCACTATCTCCCTGGGTCCCACCCACCCCACCTTACTAGTTTAAATCCTCCCAAGCA
>NC_057732.1:25952695-26034770 GCF_004010195.1 Chiloscyllium plagiosum
CTAGCAAATCTCCCTGCCAGTACATTAGTGTCCTTCCAATTTAGGTGCAATCCATCCTACCTGCACAGATCACTTCTACCCCAAAAGAGATTCCAATGATCCAAAAATGTGAATCCTTCTCCCATACACCAGCTCCTCAGCCATGCATTCATCTGCTCTATCCTCCTATTCTTGCCATCACTAGCTCGTAGCACTGGGATATGCTCATAGCATCCAGATATTACTACTCTCGAGGATCTCCTTTTTAAATTCCTGCCTAATCTCTGTAATTTCCCTTCAGAATCTCAACCTTTTCCCTTCCTATGTCATTGGTTCTAATGTGGACAATGACCTTTTGCTGGGCCCCCCTACCCATTGAGAACATTCTGCACCCTCTCTGAGACATCCATGATCCTGGCACCAAGGAAGTAGCACACCATTCTGATTTTTTTCCCCTGGCCACAGAAATGTCTGTCTCTACCTCGGACTAGAGTGTCTCCTAACATAATTGATCTCTTGGAACCTGACATACCCCTCGTTGCATTAGAGCCAGTCTCAATAGCAGAAACTTGGCTGTTCATGCTACGGTCACCTGTGAATCAATCACCCCCTACATTTTCCAAAATCGCATACTTGTTTGAGACTCCTACACTACCTGCCTATCCCTCTATTACCTTTCCTGGTAATACATCTATGTGACTGTATCTGAGATTTTCCCCCCTTCCTATCACTGCCCATCCATCACATACTGTTGCTGTTGCAAATTCCTCATTGCTCTAAATGTCTCTCCAACCGATCCATTCGATCTGATAGGATTTGCAACCAACAGCATTTATTGCAGATATAATGCACAGTAACCCGTAAATTCTCCTTAAACTCCCACATCTGACAAGAAGCACACATCACTCTACTAAAGGCCATTTTTGCTCCTTCACAGACCCAGAAAATAACACTGTCTTATTCCCCCACAAAACACTGCCCCAGGTCAACTTAATAGTTATGGCTTATATTTTAAGTTTAATCAAGAGACATATCTCCAAAAACATATAACCAAGAATAAACCAACTCTACTCACTACTGCAGACCTTCTGTAGGCCACACTTAAAACACTTCACTTATCTATTTCTGTGCTGTGACTTTGCCCAAATAGTTCCTCCAAGATCAATTGTGAATTTCACTGTTTGTTAATTTTCCCAGATGCACTCTGATGTCCAGCGATACCTGAATTTAAACAGCAAAAGCAGTAACTGGGTAGGTTCACTGTGATGTCAGCTTCTTTCTCTCTCTCTCTCTCCTGCACTGACCTCACCATGTGCTTCCTTTATCTGTTTTTCTCCCTTTTAAAACGGCTGATGTTTTGACTTCTTTCTATATGCATATTGCATATTGTAAACTATGTACACATTAACATGATGCATACATCTGTGTTGTCTGAAGTTTTCCTTCCACATTATCTCCGATATCACCACAGAGGGTGGCGTTACATTCTTGCACACATTAATCCATACAAAGCACTCACAATCCATTATGGTACAGTACCCACAAGATGTTGGTGGGGTCAGAGATGGGGTTGATTGGGAACAGGAAGGTCAGAGCCCATCTCACCTTCTTGTTCTTTCTTTTACAGTATCCAGTTCGACATTACCGAGTAATCGTGGTAGATTCAAACAATTTGCATTAAGTTCAGAATATCACAGAACTCACTCCAGTTAGTAGAATTCCTTCAGAGAATTTACAGGAAACATGTCAACTCTGTTGTTTTGACAGGTCTGAATTTTGGCATGGATTTTCTGATCGAACTCCATAAAGCAATCTGCCTTCCAGCACTTTTTACTGATTAATTTGTCACCTCTGCATTCATTGTGTCATTATGGATGATAGTTGGTTTTAAAGGAGGGGAAGTGAATACAGCATGATCTTTTGTAAAGACAGTTGACAGGTCTCACTAGTGGCTAGTGGAAGTATTGCTCAAGTCTAAGCAGCAAGCGTGGCTGGGCACAACGGAGGAGCCTTCATTACAGAGTAGCTGGCTCTGTATCAGTCCCAGCAATACTGGAGACATCCATTTCTGAGAAACCCTAATCAATGGCAAGTCTTTGATATGGGAATATACCAGCCTTGCCAATTTCATCCAGAAAACTTTACACTGACTTCCTCACTTGCAGCCACCACCTCTAAAGTGCCAAGGTGTTGAAGTATGCCAGAAAAGTGTGGTATGGTGAGAAAATTGCTCACAATTGTTCACAGATGTAAGTTTCAGGTAGTGGCCTCAGTCCACCCCTGAGAAAACCAGATAGAGTTGAGCATGTGTTATGGTCTAAGAATCTCAAACTTTAGTTTAGATCAGAGTGGTGCTGGAAAACACAGCAGGTCAGGCAGCATCCGAGGAGCAGGAAAATTGACATTTTGGGCAGAAGCCCTTCATCAGGAAACATCGATTTTCCTGGTCCTCGGATGCTGCCTGACTTGCTGTGCATTTCCAGTACCACTAGAATCTAAACTCTGGTTTCCAGCATCTGCAGTCCTCACTTTTGCCTAATCTCAAACTTTAGGTCTACTTGAGTTAATTACACATAGCTCGCACAAAATAGAAAGCATGAAATAAAATACCTTTGAAATTTTCTTTTGGATTCTGAACTCTGCTATCAACATTGAGCAATATGTTTGAATAATATAAATATATAAAATTGTGACGTGCATGAATAAGTATATAAAAGTATGAGGCATAGATAAGGTGGATAGTCAGAGTCCCTTTCCTCGGGTGGAAAGGTCAAATACTCAAGGTTTTATTTAAGGTGAGAGGGGAAAGTTTAAAGAAAATGTGCAAGATGAGTTTTTTTTACACAGAAGGTGCCTGGAGACCAGAGCTCAGGGGGGAGAGGAGTGGGGTGGGGCTGGGGAGGTGGTTGAAGAGGGGGTAGCGGTAGAAGCAGATACAATATGAAGTTTACTGGAAGTGAATTGAGAGGTATGGACCGTGTGAAAGCAGATGGGATTAGGTTAGAATTACATCATGGTCAGCCCAGATATGGTAGGCCGAATGGCCTGTTTCTATGCTGCATTATTCCATGTTCTATTAAAATTTAAAAAACAGTAAGAAGTGATTTTCCTTTTTGAAAGTTTTATTCTGATACACAGTTGTATTTAATGATACAGAAAACAATATCCTAAGAATCCTATTTTTTGTTTTAAACAGACTAGGACTAAAAATAAAACAAGATTATTACAAAAATCAGGTTCAGTTTAACTTTATCTAAATGAATTAAAATGGTTTGGGTAACCAGTATGGAACTAAATAGTCAAATCTGCTTTGGCTAGCCCAACTCTGATATATAACTGAAATCTCTAATTTATGTGAGGGCATTACATTTCTGATTTACCTTTTGCTTTCAGTCAATTGGCAATGTTGAACTCTGCATGTTTTATGCAAGACTGTTTTAAATTTAATGTGAAACAAATTTTTGAAGCCTAGAATACTCAGATATTAATGGTATGAATCTTAAAAGTGTTATCCCTGTCTATTGCTCTAAGTCACAGGATAGAGAAACTGAAAACAACCATCCACTAGTGCCTCATTAACTTCATTTTGCTAATAATCTACTGCATTTTGTTACTACTTCTTTAACCTTTTGAAGTGGTTTATGTTTTAGTCTTTGTAAATTTATGAAGCCAAAGAACATACTGAAATAAGCTGTGGAATAAACATCAGAAACAAAATGTAGAAAGGAAGAACAGAAAGTGAAATAATTTATAAATGGTAAGGTTGAAATATGGAATCTGTTTTGGATGGACAGTTGCTCTTCTTTTGAATCAGATGATTGCACATCAATTCTTCACTCCAGAAAGTGCTGGATTATTAAAGGTGCTATCTTTTGGATGAGAAGTTAAACCAAAGACATGTCTGCCCTCTCAGCTGGATGTAAGGAGCACTATAGGAAGAGAATCAACAAAATTCTCCCAGTGCCACCTTACCAATCAACTAGGATCATTAAAAAAGAATATGTAGTTATTTGTCACACTCACCATGCATTGTGATGATACTATGGAATTAAGAGATGTATTTGGTCTTTTTTTTTTGTGAAGGAAGGTTGAGACAGAGGTAATGAACAGTCTGCTCAAAGCCAATAGAGTCAACAGCTTGTGAGGCCTTGTTTTTTAAAAAATGTTGGAACAATAAAAGCAGCCTGAATGGGTGGGGTCAACTTCCCACAGAACCAGGATTTTTAATTTTAACCATCAGCAGTTACTGGTTCTTGAAGCTGGATGTGGAAGCTCATATTCCTCTTTCTGTCACAAAAAAGAAGTTAGGGTTTTCATCCTACTGCTAGAATTGCATGTGAGACAATATATTTTACTGAATTTGCCTTTGCCAAGGGTGTGTTTATAGGATGTTACTATATCGGAATAGTTAATTAGTAGAAGTTAATATACATATATTGTTTTGTTAAGCATTTCAATTGAGTTAATTAATACAATTATATTTTTATTTTGTCTGTATTTTAAATGTATGCAAAAAAAAAGTCTGTTTTGCTTTAAGTCAAGTAGCTTGACTAATTGAATTGCATTTCGAACACAATGCCTTACACTTAGCTTTAAAATAAGAAAAATGTTAGCGTCTAGACTATCCACCAAATATATTTTGATGGGGATTGGTCTGGTCCATAACAGTGAGAATTAGTCGCTATTTTCCCACATTATAACAGTCACAATGCTTCATAGGTCTTTAATTTGCTGTAAAATATGCTGTGATGATATGAAATATGCATTAAAGACCTTTAAGACTTTTTGTCTTACAATTTGTGTTTTTTGAAGTTATTGTTTTCCTTCATAAGGCCATAAGAAGTTGGAACAAGAGTAGACCATTCAGCCCCTCAAACCTATACCACTATTCAAAATGCTGATCTAAAATTCCTCAAATCCACTTTCCTGCCTTTTCCCTGTAATCCTTAATTCCCCTTCTGATCATGAATCTATCTTTCCCAGCCTTAAGTGCCCGCGAAGTATTCAAAAATCACCCTAATACTGTAAGTGCATTGCATTTCACACAAGTTGAAATCTGCCTTTTCCTTGCAGGTCTAGTTTAACAAAGCCAGGTTTAAATTTACCAGCTGGTAGTAGGCTATTTAACCCCAGAAGCATGTTTGAGTATTCGGTGATATCATAGCAGATGCAGCCATCTTTGTCCCATATTCTTTAATAATTATATTCACAAAGATCTAACCTAAAATGAAGAACTGTGAATGATAGAGATCTGAAACCAAAACAGAAATTGCTGAGGTAACTCAACAGGTCTGATCACATCTGTGGGGAGAAAGCAGATTTATTATTTCAAGTCTGAAACAATATCAGAAACAATAACTCTGCTTTCTCACCACAGATGCTGCCAGACCTGTTGGGTTTTGCCAGCAATTTTGTTTTTTGTTTCAGCTCTCCAGCATCTGACTTCAGATCTCAGATTTAAAATTGTCAAATTATCTGATGTCAATTGTTGTTTGTGGAAGTGAATAACGAACATCTACTAGCTTTTGCATATGGATGTTTTGTTGCTTCATTCTTGGAAGACCTGACTCTAACTTTTAAATAATTTCCCTTCATTCTAGATTGCAAACCCTATGAATAGTTTCTATCAGTTCCCCTTAGAAGCTTGAAAACTTTGATCAAATCATCATTTGCCCTTTTAAATCACAGGGAATACAACCTTAATTTGCATAATCATTGCCTCTAATTTAACAATACATTTTGTAACCCATTATATCTTCACTCTTTCAGAATTTTTAAAGTATTGAGTTTGAAACTAGGATTGTCGGCACTAAAATTAACAAATTAAGTTATTGGCACTATAGCTAATGTAATAAAATGTATTTGGTATGAAAGATAGAAAGAATTTCCATTTTTATAGTGTTTTCATGATCTCAGGATATCACAAAGCACTTTACCGCCCAATGAAGTTCTAATCATTTTTTGCTGTTAATGACATAATATAGAGATCATTATGGAAGTAGAACCTATTCCATGTGCAACAGGTAGCCATGTTAACATAAGACGGCAATCAGAATTCATCTTTCTGACTGACATTAAAAAATGCTAAACATTTTTCTTTCACAAATATAAATATTCAAGTTCTACTTTGAAGAATAAATAATATAAACACTTGTCATAAAGCACAAGGCAATAATACTTAAAAACAGTCTGCAAATAGATGTTATTCCTCCAGTGCTTCTATTGGTCCTTCTCCAGGTTATTGAAATAAAGCTCTCCTTGAATACAGCTATCTCTTGCTGCATATTTCACATGGAAAGCTTCATAAATGTTAGCTGAACAATAATGGAACTCTTTGCCTGAACATCCTCCAGAAATGTAGGAAGATTTAATAAGCCCCAGAAAGGTCCTGACTTTAGCCCTTTTCATTTCTTTTGAAGATAAAAGCAATTTCACTAATGCAGAAATCCAGACTCTCTTACAAAGATGCTGACCATCAATAATATGAAGCAGTGATCATGGTGAAAACAGAGCCCATTACATGTGCAGTAGTTAGCTGAATTAACTAATGACATGAATCAGAATTCACTCTGCTGATGAGCATTAAACAACAGTAAACAACTTCTTTCACAAATATAAATACATTTTAAATTTAACTTTGGATGATAAAGGTTGTGATACAAAAGAGGGAAAAAGCCAAATTAATTCCTTAGTGCAAACAAAGTCAGACACTTCAGTCCTTATTTTAAAGGTTACTATCAAAAGAAAGAGCAATAGTTCTTTCACAAACTCGGGTCATCTGGAGTACAATGCAATCAGTGAATCTTAAAGTATAGGAGCAGGCATAGGCCATTCGACCTGCTCTGTCATTCAATGTTGGTAATGGGTTGAAGGGATATGGAGAGAAGGCAGGAAAACAGAGGGGTTAGGAGCATATCAGCCATGATCGAATGGCGGAGCAGACTCAATGGCCCGAATGGCCTAATGCTCCTATATCTCATGAACTTATGAACATGATCATGGCTGATCATCCAACTCGGTGTTCTGTTGTTGCCTCCTCCCCATATGCTTTAATACTTTTAGCCCTAAGAACTATTTCTTGAAAACATACAATTCGTTAGCCTCAACCACTTTCTGTGGCAGAGAGCTCCATAGCCTCACCACTCTTTGGGTGAAGAAATTTCTCCTCATCTCAGTCCTAAAAGGCCTACCCTACATCTAAATTGTGACCTGTGGTCCCTGATTCCGTGGTCATCAGAAACACTTTTCCGACACTTTCCCAGTGTAGTTCTGTTAAGATTTCATAGCTTTCAGTGAGATTCACCTTCATTCTTCTGAACTCCTTCGAATATAGTCCTTAGCAATCCAGTCTGTCTTCATATGTCAGTCCCACAGGATGCCAGTTGTCAGTTTATGTACAAACCAGTGTACAAACCAGATGTGACAATACCACTTGAAATGTGATAATCTATTAGAACATACTCCTGTTTTAATATTATTCCAGACGCTTAGAAGTTGAGGAAGGTAGTTTTGTATAGAGAAGTAAAATACACCTCTTGGATTCTTCAAAGCCACAATATTCATGTCTTATGTTAAGGAAGATGACACATACAGTGCCATATCAGGTAAAGCACCTATTGGAGCTAAAGTCAAACTAATAGATAATCTTATTGTGCTGAGGGTAGATTCCAGTCATTCAGGGGATAGAGCTAAATCAGTCCAGGGGCTGGCTGGCCATTGCTAGTCTGGGTGATAGGCTGTAATTTTTCAGGTGGTTCATCAAATATAAGTCTGATGTTCCGCATGGCTTCAGCCAGGGAGTTGGCCTTGGAGTCAAGCAAAAGCAGCTTGGCACAATCAGAGCGGCCGTGTAAAGCCTGTCCAATAGATGGGCCACTATCACATTTACTGGGGGAAGGTGGAGGATTGTTGACAATGTCTAACTAACTCAGGGATAGAACGGTCAGTCCATGTCCGTATTGAGGCTGCAGGGCAATCAAGTCTGGGATTTAGCCTCATAAAAACATAGAAACAAAAAGACAGGAGCAGGAGTAGGGCATTTGGCATCTTGAGCCTGCTCTGCCATTCAATGTGATCGTAGCTAATCGTCAAGCTCAATACCTAATCCAACCCATCCCTCATATCACTTGATCTCTTTAGCAACAAGAACTGTATCTTCCTCCTTCTTGAAAACATTCAAAGTTTTGGTTTCAACTACTTTCTACGGTGGTGAATTCCACAGGCTCACCACTTTCTGAACAAGGAAGTGTCTCCTCACTGCAGTCTTAAACTTTTACCCTTATCTTTAATTATCTTAGTTTTAGACTCCCACATTGGGAACATCCTTCCTGCATCTAACCTACTGAGCCCTGTTAGAATTTTGTAGGTTTCTATGAGATCGCCCTCATTCTTCTAAACTCTAGTGAATACATCCTAACTGACTCAATCTCTCCTAATATGTCAGTCCTGCCATCCCAGGCATCAATTTGGTAAACCTTCACCGCAATTCCTCTTTACAAGAACATTATTCCTCAAATAAGAAGACCAATACTGCATACAGTATTCCAGGTGTGGCGTCACCAATGCCCTGAATATTTGCTGCAAGTCATTCTTGTTCCTATATTCGAATCCTCTTGCCATGAAGGCTAATCATTTTACAGAGATCTGCTCTAAAATCCTTGATAATTGACTCTAACATCTTCCCCACTACTGATGTCAGAATCACTGGTCTAAAAGTCCCTTTTTTTCTCTGTCTAACTATCTCAGAGACTGAGGAAGTGTTGGCAATGTACGGGGACAGCTGTATATAGCAGATTGAGTTGTGGTTCTCAGAGGGCCAGTATGGTCTCGAAGGAAGTGTCAAGGCAAGTCAAGGTCTCTCTGACTTCGGTATGGGGAGAGTTCAGGGCCAAAAAGAGCATTGGCACCATAAAAGTCGGGGGGTCTAAAGGTAAACAGGGCCATTAATGGTCACATAAAGGAGTTCAGTCAAAATGGAGGCAGAATGAAGGGTCATTGTGAGATCACAACATAATAGGGGATGTGAAGAATGGAGCTAACTCATGGGTCATCGATTCAGCCTGCAAGAAATAGCAGGAAATAGAATGTCTAAACGTTATCATATTGATCAGAAAAGCAACTGTGCGTTAAAGTTTTGATATTAATGAAACAGTAACAAAGTAGGAGGTGTAAGTAACTTTTATGAAAGGCGGTGGAGTTCATGGCTGGAGTGTTGGACCTTCTGAAGTCTACTCCAGTAATATGAACTCAGTGATAACGTAATGTACTTCATACTTAAGCAGAACATCAACATTCTTCATACCCTTTAGCCTGCCCCTCTTTCAGGCGATGCCCATAACTGTGTGACCTGAGAGAGGGAGCATGCAGTATCCACTGGAACACTCAATGTTTTCTCTGGCTGTTGACCATCACAGGGATTGGAGTGCATTATTAATCATAGAAATGTCATCCTGAGTTGTGTCAATTTTTATTTGATACATTTGATTTCTGTAAAAATGCTTCTTTAGAGGGCTAGCATATTTTAATCTGTCTAGTTTAATTTAAATGAGCAGCGTGCCGAAAGCTGGTGCTTCCAAATAAACTTATTGGACTATAATGTGGTTTCATTTGATTAAACTGTTTTTAAAGTGGTTTTAAAAGAACTTTCTCTCACCATTCAACCTGCCCGTTATCTGTGGGTATGTCTGTGACCAATTGTCATTGGAGATAGAGTATGTGGTGTTTACTCTCTCACTCAAGGGCTTTTATGACTATGGGCACCACGTGGCTCGAGTGCATTATTAAACTCCAACAAGACAGCCTAATTTGAATTTTATTAATTTTGTGTGCTTCACTTCAGTGACAATGGTACCCTTTAATTTAACTAATTTGGTTTATTTTGCCATCATTTGATTAAACCCATTTTAAAGTGACTTAAAAGAGTTCCCAAATGCCACCAAATATTTTTTGTGGTGCAGTGGTAGTGGTCCACTTGTGGGCAAGGACACTTACATTTGAGACCCACCTATCCAAAGATATGTCATACCATGTCCAAATCTGTTGAATATAGTAGATTTTTCCTCATAACATCCAATTCTTGCTTGCTGTCATGAAGGGTTGATTGAAAAGAACATTATGGTCTGTTTATCATCCTGTGTTCTCTGAGGCCAATAAGAATCAATGAAGCAAAGCACATGCACTCAATGGCTCATCTTTCCATTGATCAAGGCACACAGTCACTTGAACTGTGAGTTTTCACACTTCAATTACCATGCATCCACAAACAAAATGGAAAGTGCTAGGAGATGTGTGTGTGTGGTCACCTTACATGAGGTCAGGGTTATTAACGTGCATTCCAGCAGAGGTCTTGCCAGGTTTTCAGGAATTGTACTGTAATAAATGATTGCTAGCTCCTATAAGGTTGATAGGACTGTTCAAATTGATACTGAATTGAATGGACCACTTGTTTACAGCATTTCCCAGTTTGTCCAGCAATTTCTGTTTTTGTTGTCAGTTAGTATTATTTTATGAATCCTTGCATTATAATTGATACATTTACAATAGATTATAATACCATTCACACATGTGTGCAAAAAAATATTTTAAACACTTTTCCTCTGTAAATTATGAACTATGCAAAATGACTTTTTATTTTCATTCATTGAATTCCAAACTCTAAATTGAGAGGTGGAGGCATTGGAAAATGGAAAATTTTTCTTTTTAAAATATATGGTGCCAATCTCAAGCAGTCTCAGGGCAAGTCTGTCATGGGTTAATATCAAGGAATCAATGTTTTCATTACCCACTGCATCTGTCCAATAAAGTACTTCATTCCTTATTCCTGCACTTTGCATGTATCTGTTGGCATTCTTCCTTTCAGATATTTATTTGTTTCCCTTTTCTGTAGCCTCCCTGCCTTAATAATTATCTTCCTACAAGTGTGTCGAAAAAAATAATTGATGGCCCCTTTATTTTTCTAAAGCTAATTCTGAGCCTATGCTGTTTTGACGTTAGTAAGCTATCAACAAAATAAGCTTTCACCACCCACCCTCAAAAATCATTTTGAAAACCTTTCTTAAATCACCCCCTCAAGCAAATCATTGGTGCAGAATGCAGCTTTTTTGACTCAGCACTAAGTAATAGATATCAGCCTGAAATCTCGTATTGGTGTAACATTTTTTTATTTCACTTGGAAATTATCTCAGAGTATCAATTTAATGAGACTGTTGTGCTGTGGGTTTAAGACCGTGGAAGCTCACTTTGCAATGGATCCTCGCAGTTAAAAGACTGTGGAGACATTTATCCTTTCAGACTGGCCTGATTGGCAAATCAAACTGCATGAGTGAATGGTAAATACCCGACTCATGGCATCACTCAGTCCCACCCATAATGATCACATAGAACTGGAGCATTATCCCCCAGTCGATAGCAAAATAATAGAAGTTTTATACTCGTTTAAAATATAATTTACATTTGATTTGATCTGTTGTGATTTGAGTGTCAGTACTGTTGGATGCATATCATTTAAAATTCACTTAAAAGCACCTACCTGATGCATTAATGAGCTTTTACCATTTGTCTTTTTCAGGTATTACACCTGAAATTCCAATTTATTAATGTAGACAGAAGCTCAATTTTCAAGACAAAGCGCCAACTTGCAAAAGCTTATCCACTTTGGGAGAGTCCATCACTGCCAAAGACATTTTGATGAAACGCTCCAATCCAATTTTGGAAATGATATGGTTCATGGCTCCTGAACCAGAAGTGCTTCAAGCTCTTCTGATCTAAAGAAAAATAATCAACAACATAATCAATACTAATAAAAGGAAATTGATGTGAAACAGTATTCTTTCAAATGTCAATAGTTGGAAAACTTTTACTTAGTAGGAATTTCACCAAGACCTTAATATGGGCTATTATTCTAGATGCAGTTGGTTCTGTGATGAAGCATGTTTCTTCAACACATATTGGCTTTAACACAACTGAAGGATTTAGGCTATTATTCTTAGAATGAGATCTTTCCTTATCTATATTGGCTATAATGTGATTCCGGCCCCATTAACATGATTTTCTCATGACGTGACATCGTAGAGAACTGAACTATTGTGTTATATCAGAACCGATTCTATATATTCATATTCTAACTGTTTAAAGGTTATGTATAACAGGATATAACAGGATATAATTACATGTTTAAACACGTATGTAAGTAACACTAAATTAACTATTCAAGCAAAGTAAGCTCATCATTTTATTGATTAGAAGAATCCTGACTATAGTAGCTGGTAAACTCTGATAGGTGAAAATAATGTTTTGAGATTTTAAATTATCCTATTTAGAGGACTAAATGGGCATTGTGAAAATGAACATTAAATGATCTTGAGCATTTGCAAAATTTTAAGGATGGATACATTCCCTGGTTTCTTAACCAGATTCTCCTCCAAATCCAAATTTAGCATTTATGTTCAGAACAATTGTAATAACAGCAGGAATTCCTTATCATCATATTCAACTTAACTGAGATGCTAATTATAATATGTTGAGAAAAGATTAGAAAATTTGTAAACTAACCACATTAAATATTTGGGAGCTCATTCAGAATATTCCCTGTTGTATTGGCCTCTGCATACCAATCATGGGCCATTTGGAGTTATCACCAACCCTCCTTTCTGTGCTAAGTCTAACCCTTGTCTAGTTATCGGTGGTAGAGGTGAGACTACTGGTGAGTTTTAAGGAAAAGAGGTGTAGCTTATGGAATGATAGCAAGAGGTACAAATAAATTAATTGGTTGGGCAAAACTGCAAGAATAAGAAGGGACATATGTGTCTGTATGGAGCTAAAGAAAAATTAAGGTACAGAAAGAGGCCATTCGGCCCATTGTGTTTGTACGTGCTGAATAAATTAGCCGCCCATTCTTATCTCACTTACTAGCACTTGACGATAGCCTTGCAGGCCCGAATATTTCTGGTGCAGATCTGGTTACCTTCTAAGCGAGTTGAAGATTTCTGTCTCCACTACCAAACCAGGCAGCATGTTAAAGACACTCACCACCCACTAGTTGAAAAAAGGTCTTGCTCATGTGCCTTGTAATCTTTCCATAAATTATTTGGGTAACTGACCTCTCTATTAGAGGAAACAGATTTTTCTTGCTCACTCTATCTAAGCTCATGGTCATTTTGTACATCTCAATTAAGCCAGCTCACCACCTCTTCTGTTCCAAGAAAAACAATTCCAGCCGATGCAGTAGTTCCACATAGCTACAATGTTCAAACCTCGTAAATCTCTGTACTCTTACTAGAATTATTATGTCCTTCCAATAATGTGGTGACCAGAACTGTATAGAAAACTCCAGCTAAGGCTTAACCTAGATGTTATGTAGTTCCAGTATAACAGCTCTGTTTTCAATTCCTTGCTTGAAGAAGGAAAGCATCCCATATGCTTTGTTTACCATCTATCTAACTGTTCTGCCACTTTCAGGCATGCACTGCAAAGCATCTCACTTCCTCTACCCTGTTGGGACCCTGTGCTAGATTGCCTGATTCTTCACCCAAAACTGTGTCATCAGATTACCAGGAGCTAATACAACTTTGACATCAACCATTTCAAATTTGATACCTTACACAACACTCATTAATGAGTTGGGAGGAAAGAGAAAATAGAGTAAAAGTCAGCTACAATATCCGACAAACCTATACCTCGAATCAGCCAATTAAAAGCCCAATGTCAACTGTGGAATCTTCTTCTGAAATATATGTATGTTATTACAGCGTTTAAATAAATGCAATAATAAACATATAAAGGTTACAATCATAGCATAGTTAATTAAAACCCGTTGACCATCAAAAATGATTTTGAGATACTTTCTCTTGAAAGGCATTGTGGTAACATATGTACAATTCAGCCTCAATCATTAGTGCCAAGTAATCAAAGCTTTATGTCTTCATGAAATACATTAATGATAATCTTAATCTCAAATCACTTCCAGTTAATTGTAATCTTTGACTCAGCCTACTGGAGTTGACATACAAAAGTGAGGAAGAGTTGTTTCAGCTGAATAGAGAGTTAATTAAATCCCACCTGGAATGCTGCAGTTAGTTTTTGGCATTGTTCCTCAGATACAATATACAGGTCTTCAAAGGTGATTCAGCGCTGGCTCACCAGAATTATACTAAAAATTAAAAGTTGAAATTATAAGGATATGTTGCACACATATGTCTTGGATTCCTTTGAGATGGAAGATTAAGAGGTGGTCTAAGTCACAGTGATTAACATGATTTAAAAGATTCAATAGAAACAGAAAATTTGTTTCCTAGTGTGGTATCCTGAATGAAGGAATGGAATCTTAAACTTAATCTTTAGCTGTTTAGGAAGTGAAATCAGCAAAGATATCTTCATGTAAAGAGTCTTTAAAATCTGGAATTCATTCAATTGTAGATGCTGTGTTAATTGAAGCTTTCCAGTTTTCAACGAACAGAATTTTGTTCATTTTATTTTATTTATTATTGTCACATTTATCAAGATACAGTAAAAAGTATTGTTTTCCATGCTATCAAGATACATCATACCTTTCATAAGTACATCAGGGTAATAAAGTCAAATGCAGATTTGGTATTATAGATAGGGAAGGTGCAGTGAAAGATCAACTCTAATACATGAGACGTCCTTTCATAAGTCTAGTAACAACAGGAAAGAAGCTGTTCTTGAATCGGTTCATATGTGTTTTCAAACTGTTGTATCTTCTGCATGATGGAAGATGCTGGAAGACAGTATAACTGGGTTGGAAGATGTTTTTGATTATGTTGGCAGCTTTTCCGAGGCAGTGGGAAGTGTAGACAGAAGGAAGGCTGGTTTTTGTAATGGATTGAGCCACGTTCACAACTCTCTGTATTTTCTTGCGATCTCAGGTTGAAAAGTTGCCACACTAAACTGTGATGCATCCAAATAGGATGCTTTCTGTGGTCATCTATAAAAATTGATAAGAGTCGTGGACACGCCAAATTTCCTTAGTTTTCTGAGGGATACTGGTGTGCTTTCTTGACTGTAGATTTAACGTGGATGGGTCAGGACAGATTATTGGTGATAGTTACTCCTCAGAACCTGAAGATCTCGACTACCTCTGCTTCAGCACAATTGATATCAATGGGATACGTAGTCCACTCTGCTTGCTGAAGTTGATAACCAGTTCCTTCATTTTCCTGACATTGAGGGAGAGATTATTGTCTTTACACAATGCTACTAAGCATGAGTATTAAGGCATACAAAGAATAAGTGTGTACATGAAGTTTGAGGTATTGAAGAGAATTGACCAGATTGAATCATGGACAGATGCTTGGAGCTGAATGCTCCACTACCATTGTTATATTCTTACATTTCTGGCTACCTTTTTGGCTTGGGTAAGGATGTGCAATTTTGGGAGAAATGCTGTCATGCAATTTCTCATGGTTGATGATAGGCATAATTAAAAACAAGCTTCACTTTGGAATAACATTCAGGGTACTTTCTCCTATTTGACTAACATGTCAACCTTGGCTTTCCTAGTCTGTCATATATCATGTTAGAAATATGCAGCATAAGGAGTTAATAGCTGTTGTGATAACAGCTCTAATCAGTGTATAATCAGTGATGTTGGATGATGTCAGACCACATATAACTGCAACTTAAGGAAATAAGTTTCCAAAGGAGTTCTGCTGTCTGTAAATAGTCAACAAATGTTCGCTAGTTGGAAATGCCATGGTTTCTAGCCTTCTTCTGTTGGGAGTGCACTGATATTATGCACTCAGTTATGATAATAATGCAAATACATTTTTGTATGATATAGCAGTTTCAAATACTGTACTAAAAGTAGAGTTTTCATCCTGTTTCACCTTTCCCATCTCATGTCTAATGCATCAAATTTCATCAGGGGCTCATCAATCCCATCCATCCAACATAACATTGCCAAAGCAATGCAAAAGCCTCAGACATATTTTGAGATTATCTACTGTTCTCATTGCTCTTACACCAAAGACAAGCCAAACAAGTGAGGAAATTCACCTCCAATATCTTTAAAATTAGAGGTTATTCTGTCATTATGTTACATCCAAAGTATTGCATTGCTTTCTGAAATGCTAGCTTGGACATTGGATATTCTCTCAGAAATTTCACTTCAATGTTAGTGGAAACCACAGAGACGTAGTTTACATTGTCTTTCACTGCTATGTCTTTACTTCGATAAATGATTTCACTTGCATGCTGGACTGTGATTTGTTATACATTGCTCTAGCGCTTTGATAATTTTCAGGACCTGAACTGTCAGTTCAAATATGCTAGAGGAAGTCCAAATGTAAAGAACGCAAAGGTTTTTAATGTGAAGTCTCACCTTTATGTACTTTTTGTGGCATGCACTTAATGATGCTTCTGGAGATGCATCTTAACGTGCTTATCATTCACAGACGATGCCATACTTGTGCCTGCGTGAAGGTTGACCTATCGGATAATCGGACATGTCCAACTTGACATCTGACACTTAAAACACCTAGAGTTACTGTGCACTGGGTGATGAGCATTCACTCTAGCTAACTTCTCAGTGACTGGGGATTGAATGTGTACTAATTCAGCATATGGCCTTCTCTCCAGTTTGAGGCTGTTGGCTCTGAAACATAGATATACATGTTATCTGTACATGGCACATAATTGCTTTCACAAACACTGAATTATTCTCCTTCTGAAGTGTTCTGCTTAGGGTGTTGCATTAGTACACATAGCTCAGAAAAATATGATGCAACATGAATGTACTCTTTCTCCAATCTTATTACTTATAAAAAATGTTTTATTTTACAATAAAAAAGTCAAATCATCAGTTCTCACAGGTGGACATAGGGAGAAGGCCTCTAAGTCTGCCATGGGCTGTGTCCTCTTCTCAGCCTGCTGCCAGGAACCCAGCTTCAGATACTCACATTGATTCCAGACAACTGGAAAATCTGAGTTGGCCTTTTTTTAGTTGACCATATAAACCATCTAATGACCTCAGTTGGTGCTGTGACAATTTGTACCTGCTTCCAAAGTGGCAGGAGGAAAAGAAAATCCAACCTCTTAAATCTTTGTTAAGAGATATGATCAGCTTTGCTGAATATTTCTACATTTTATGTTTTTATAACTTATGACATACTTGCAATAGTTGAACTCACTGTGGGTGGCTCTGTGGCACAGTGGTTAGCACTGTTGCCTCACAGCGCCAGAGACCCAGGTTCAATTCCCGCCTCAGGCAACTGTTTGTGTGGAGTTTGCACATTCTCCCCGTATCTCCATAGGTTTCCTCCGGGTGCTCCGGTTTCCTCCCATAGTCCAAAAATGTGCAGGTTAGGTGAATTGGCCATGTTAAATTGTCTGTAGTGTTAGGTGAAGGGGTAAATGTAGGGGAATGGGTCAGTGTGGACTTGTTGGGCCGAAGGGCCTGTTTCCATACTGTAAGTAATCTAAATAAAAACTCGACAATAATGATTTGCAAGCCAGGGCACCCTTTGGAAGGCATGCACGTGCACACATATATTCACAAACATACATACATACATAATCACATGTACATTCTCTCACACACAGACACGCATACAGACATAAACATTTACACAGAAACATCTTTGAACAACCTTCTGTGGCGATGAGTTCCACAGATTCAACACTTTCTGGCTGAAGAAATTTCTTCTCATTTCTGTTTTAAAGGGTTGTCCCTTCATTCCCTTGTGCACTTGGGTCCTAGTCTCTCCTACAAATGGAAGCATCTTCTTCACATCTACTTTATCCAGGTCTCTAAGTGTTTGTAAGTTTCAGTCAGATCCCCTCTCATCCTTCAAATGCAGATCCAGAGCCTTCAACCACTCCTTGTGTGACTAGCCCTGTGTTCCCCCGATCATTCTTGTAAACCTGCTCTGGACCGTCTACAAGGACAGCACATCTTTCTTTAGATGTGGGACCCAAAGCTGCTCACAGTATTCCTAATGTGGTCAGACCAGACTCTTACAGCCTCAACACTACATCTCTGCTCTCGTATTCTAACCTTCTTGAAATGAATGTTAATATTGTATTTGCCTTCCTAACTGGAAACCGAATCTCCATGTTAACCTTAAGTAAATCCAGAACTAGGACTCCTAAGTCCCCTTGTGCTTCAGATATCTTAGCATTGTACTTTATTTCAGGCCACAGGAATTGGAACAACATATGACATTATGAAGCACATTCCAACAAATTGATTAAACTGTCATATGTGGGATTAAATCTCTGATTTTTGCGCATTTTATCCCGCTGTGCTTCATAGAATACAATTTTGGTATTCATCTGCAGTGCAGCATTAAAAAAAAAGTTGTTGCTTTGATTTTCACATTCTTTGCATGCATGAAAACAAAAGGCTCTTTCTTCAATGTTTTCATAACATTTTTCATAATTCATCGACTATTTAAAAACCTTATTCCTAATATAGTACATCTTTGAGATAGCAGATTGCCTCATTTATATGTTGCCTGAGGATAGAGGAGGTTTATTAGCTGTACAATAGCAACAGGTTGTTTCCATTAATAGGCTAAAGACTGCTTCCCTCTATTTTGTAATACCTTGCTGTGTCACTTTAGTGACCTATTTGGTGTCATCATTGTTGTGTTATGTCTCACAGTTTGTATGTCAGTATATCTTTAACTGACATGCTAATCATTATCACCAGATTGTCATCACACATGACCTGAGGTGATCATGATTTTATATTCCATTTTATACTGAGATCACTTGAAGTACTGTGCGTTACTGGTGTCACGTCTCACTGGGGTACTACAAATCAAATCAAGCCCTGCTCTGGTAGGATTCATCACAAAAGTTAAAGATGAATTCCTCAACTTACCTACTTTGTAGATCCAGGTTACCAGAAAGCACATATCAGCTTTCTGTACTTAACAATAATTTCTATTTATTATAATAAAATAGATTCTAGCTACAGGCAAACATAATGAAATGACTACATATAACTCTGCTAGTTAAAACACTATATCTTTTACAAAACTCCTCCTGCATATACATAAGGACAGACACAAACAGATCAACAAAGGAATGGTGTTATGGGTAGAGGGAAAAACTGGGGCAGTAGTTCAATTGTTCCTTTACAAGGTTCATAGACCTGACCTTTTTGTCTTGTTAGGACTAGTTGTTACATTTCCTTTCTTCTTCAGATACTTTTCATTTCCTTGCAGGAGGCTTAGCATGACTGGTTCACAAATTACAAAGTTTCCTCATTACTGGTTAAAAAACCACAGCTTACAGCAACTAGTGAGGGAAAATAAATTAGCTTTCTTCAGATTTCGAGTTTTTTTAACTGCAGAGAGAGAGAGAGAAAAAAAACAAAAAAACCCATTTCCCCTTCCAGAGGTCTGCAGGCTTCTGGCCATATTGTTCACACCCACAAGCTGTTCAACCATCTAGAAACCATTCACATATTTTCTGACAGGCAGAAGGCTTTTGTCATTGACAACTGCTCCACACCCCAAACACTAATCAGCTACATATTGCTGGCCAAATGTTACTTTGTGAACATGCCCCTGGTGCTAGTTTAACTGCACCAAATCTTTCCCTACTGCTCAAACATGCAGCAATGTAAGCGACATTTCCAGTAAGTGTTGGGAACTTGCTTTTAACAAGTGCCACAATCCTTATGACAATCCTTCAATTTAAAGCAGTTCTTCTCTTACTTCAGTCTATTAGCAAAAGTGTACAAAAAAGGTAAAACTATACTATCTTTACGCCAGAAGCATACGTCTTCTTTTAAAACAATTAGATCAATATTAGTCATACACGTAGGTGTTTGAGAAATGTAATATTTGTATATGAAGTTTAACTATAATAACTTTCTGTGGGATTCATCAAAACCACAATATTCACACCCAGCTTCATATGTTTTGAACGTTAACATCAGCATTGCAGCTTCAGGTAAAATATCCTGTTAGCGGCAAAACCACATCAATCATTTTTTGTCATTTTGTTTTCTCAATATATGTAATATAGCACATTTCATTAATTCTCTGAGATATCGTCTGATCAGCCTCTAGTTAAAGCACACCTTTTGTTAAAAGTATCTTTTCTACAATTGCATTAGCATTGTGTCTACAAACTTGCATATGAAGTAATTGTAAATCCTACATTTGTAGTCTATTCCCCCTCGATTTCTTAATGCAACTTTCACTCTCCATAGGCTCAAAGACCTTTCTTTTAAGCACTTTGGGTCAATGCTTGTCTCAACATTCTGTAAATGCTTTGATGCTCTCCACAAAGAACTGGAGAGTGCTTTCAACAATGAAGGACACTGACCACATCACAGCCCCTGAAGAGCAGGAATAAGCTCCTGATGGGAAGGGTGACATAGTTGTCAGTTCATTGTATGAATAATTCAGAAGCTCAATGTTTTGGAAACATGGGTTCAAATTCCACTATGCAGCTAGTGGTATTTAAATACAATAAATAAATTAATCATTGCAATAATCCACAAAGCCATCATAGATTGCTGTAAAAACCCATCTGATTCCTTTCACTTCAGGAAATTGATTCTGGTATAACCACAAAGGGAAAAAGGCACTGGATGGGAGTTGTGTTCAGGTCTCCTTGCAGTAGTCACAATGTGGGGCAGAAAATGAATTAGGAGATAGAAGAGGCATGTAAGAAAAACACTGTTACAATAATCTTGGGGGACTTCAATGTGCAGGTAGACTGGGAAAATCAGCTTGGTATTAGAAATCAAGAAAAGGAACATAGTTCTTTTTTGAAGCATCTTATGGTAGAGCCCAGTAGAGAACAGGCAATTCTGGATTTGGTGGTGTGTAATGAGGCAGACTTGATTAGGAAGCTTAACGTGAAGGAATCCTTAGGGGGCAGTGACCACAATATGATGGAATTCACCCTGCAGTTTGAAAGAGAGAAGCTGCAATCAGATGTAACAATATTGCAATTGAGTGAAGGTAACTACAAAGACATGAGGGAGGAGCTGGCCATAGTTGATTGGAAGGGGAGTGCAGCAGAGAAGACAGTGGAGCACCAATGGCAGGTTTTTCCAAGGGAATTCAGGAGGCACAGCAGAAATTCATCCCAAGGTGGAAGTAACATACCAAGGGGAGGACGAGGCAACAATGGCTGACAAGGGAAATCAGGGACTGGATAAAAATAAAAGCAGACAGTTAGTGATGAAGGTCGTTGGGAAGTCAGAGGACTGGGAAGACTTTAAAAACCAGCAGAGGATAACTAAATAAAGTAATAAGAGGGAGAGAAGATGAAATATGAGAGCAAAATAGCTAGTAATACAAAAGAATATTGCAAGAGTTTTCTCAATATCTAAAAGATAAGAGAGAGGCATGAGTGGATATTAGCCTGCTGGAAAGTGTGGCAGGAGACGTCGTAATGGGAAACAAAGAAATGGAGGTGGATCTGAAAGGGGACTTGGCATCAGTTTTCACAACTGAAGACACCAGCAGCATACCAGAACTTCAAGAGAGTCAGAGAGAAAAGGGTAGCGTAATGGCCATCACTGAGAACAAGGTGCTGGGGATGCTGAAAGGTTTGAAGGCGGATAAATCACCCAGAGCGGATAGATTACTCCCAGAGTTCAGAAGGGGATATCTGAGGAGATTGTAGAGCCATTGGTGGTGATCTTTCAGGAATCACTGCATGCAAGAGGCTTGACAGATAAGGCAGATGAACTCAGGGCATGGTTGGGAACATAGGATAGGAATATCATAGCTATTGCAGAAACATGGCTCAACGATGGATAGGACTAGCAGCTTCTGGTATATAGATCTTATAGGAAGGGTAAAAAAGGGGGCAAGAAAGGAGAGGGAGTGGCGTTTCTGGTTAAGGAATAACATTACAGCTGTGCTGAAGAAGGATATTCCAGCCAATACATCCAGTGAAGTTACTTGGGTGGAACTGAGAAATAAGAAAGGGATTGAGTACTTGATTGGGATTTTACTATAGACCTATCAATAATCAACAGGAAATTGAGAAGCAAATTTGGAAGGCCTGTGAGCATTGGTGTGCCACAAGGATTGGTCCTGGGTTCACTGTTTTTTGCAATTTATATAAATCATTTGATGTGACCATGGGAGGTCTGATTAGTAACTTTGCAGATAATACCAAAATTGGAAGTGTAGTGGTCAGTGAAGAAGGTTACAATAGGAAAGCAACAGGACTTTGATCAGATAGGCCATTGGGCTGTGGAGTGGAAGATGGAGTTTAATTTAGATAAATGTTAGATGTTGCATTTTGATAGGGCTAATCAGGGCAGGAATTATACACTTAATGGCAAGGTCCTCGGGAGTGTTGCTGAACGAAGAGACTTTGGGGATATAGGATCATAATTTCTTGAAAGCAGAATTGCAGGTAGAGACAATACTGAAGAAGGTTTTTGGTGCACTTGCCTTTGTTGGTCAATGCATTGAGCATCTGAGTTGGGAGGTCATGTTGTGAGCTATAGGGAAAGGCTGAATAGGCTGGGGCTATTTTCTCTGAAGCATCACAGTCCGGGGGTGACCTTATAGCAGTTTATGAAATCATGAGAAGCATTGAAAGGTAAATACCAAAGGTCTTTTTCCCGTGTAGAGGACTCCAAAACTAGATGGCACAGGTTTAAGGTGAGAGGGGAAAGATATAAAAGAGACCTAGAGGCAACTTTTTCACACAGAGAGTGGTCTGTGTCTGGAATGAGCTGCCAGCGGAAATGGTGGAGGCTGGCAGAATTACAACATTTAAAAGGCATCTGGATGGGCATATGAATAGGAAGAGCTTAGAGAGCTATGAGTCAAGTGCTGGCAAATGGGAGTGAATTAATTTAGAATATCTAGTAGACATGGATGAGTTGGACTGAAAGGTCTGTTTCCGTGCTGTACATCTAAATGAAAAGTTGATGTTTATTGTAAAGGGAAAGTTTGTTACTGTTTAAACTGGGCATTGGTGTGACCACATAGCATGGCCTTGCATGTGGGAAATCGTGTCTCACAAACTTGTTTGAGTTTTTGCGGATGTGACCAGGAAGATAGATGAGGACAGAATGGTAGACATTGTCTATATAGAGTTTAGTAAAGTCTTTGACAAAGTTCCACCTGGTAGACTGCTTAGTAAGGTTAGATCACATGGGATTCAGGGACAGCTTGCCAATTGAATATAAAATTGCCTGAACAACAGAAGTCAGAGGGTGGTTGTGGAGGGTTGTTTTTCAGACTGAAGCCTGGGACCAGTGGTGTTCCACAGTTGTCTGCTGTTGTTTGTCACTTATGTAAACAGTTTGGATGAGAATGTAAGAAGCACGATTGGTAAGTTTGCGGATGACATCAAAATTGGTTGCTCAGTAAACAGTGAAGAGGGATATCTAAGATTAGATGGGATCTTGATCAAATGGGCCAATTGGCCGAGGAGTGGCAGATGGAGTTTAATTTAGATAAATGTGAGACGTTGCATTTTGATAAGGTGAACAAGGGCAGGACGTACACAGTTAATGGTAAGGCTCTGGGGAATGTTGTCGAACAGAGACCTGGGGGTTCAAGTATTTCATTCCTTGAAAGGAGCATCAGAAGCAGACAGGTCTGTTAAAAAAGGCATTTGGTATGCTTGCCTTCACTGTTCAGACCATTATATATAGGAGGAGTTGAGATGTTACATGGCGATTGTAAAGGACGTTGGTGAGACCACTTTTGGAGTACTGGTATAATTCTTGTTACCCTGCTATAGGAAGGATGTTATTAAATTGAAGAGGCTGCAGAAAAGATTTACAAGGATGATACCAGGACTGAAGGAGTTATAAGGAGAGGCTGCATAGGCAAGGGCTTTTTCTGTGGAGTATAGGAGGTTGAGGGGTGACCTTATTGAGGTTTGTAAAATTATGAGCGCATAGAAAAGGTGAATAGCAAAAGGCTTTTCTACAGGGTATGGGAGTTAAAAACGAGAGGGCAAAATTTTAAGGTGAGAGGAGAAAAATTTAAAAGGGACCTGATGGGCAACTTTCTCACACAGTGGGTGGCTCATATGATGAGTGAACTGCCAAAGGAAGTGGCAGACGCAGGTACAGTTACAACTTTTAAAATACATTTGGACAGGCCCAAGAATAGGAAAGGTTTAGAAGGAGATGGGCTAAATGTAAGCCATTGGGACTGGTTAAGCTTGAGAAACTTGATCAGCATGAGCGAGTTGGAGCGAAGTGTGTTTCTCTGCTCTATGACTCCATGATTCTATAATAATGTCAAAAGAAATGACGTTATAAATAAAAATACAAATACAATATATCGACTGAATTCTTTTGCAGCTGTAAATAATTTCTCTGCAGGAAAAAAAGAAAAGCCTTGTTTAGATAAAGTGCTCCATTGCTTCCATATCAATGTTTGACCTTACAACAATATGACAGAACCATGAATCACATGTGAATCCTGGAGTGACTCAGTGTTGGGTCGGGCTTCATCAATTAAATGATTTCCTTTTAATTGCTTAAATGTAATTGTGATTACAAAGGCGTAACTTAGGTGACAAGCATAAGCTCGTTGACATTTTCTTTACTGTTTGCTACTTACAATTTACTTAATAATTCTACTTTAAAATCTGACTGTATTTCATTCACTGGTGAATTTCTATCATGCTACTTATGTATTGTCACAATATGAAACAGACACTGATATCTAATCTTTAAATAATCAAAAGTATTTAACAAGTGAAGTGGTAGGTTTCAGCTTCCTTCTTGTTATATACAATGAAATCGCTTTTATCCACATGCCAATTATACCTTTTCTGATTATCACACAGAATTAACACTGAACAAAGCCTTTTGCAAAACATCCTCTCTCTGCAGCTACCTAATGCCAAACTGTACCTGTCTGCCATAAATCACCTCCCTTCCCAAGAAAGATTCAGTTCATGCTATTTTTAGTGTATTTATCTTCATTCATATACCTGGGGTATTAATACATTGCACATTATAAAATAAAAATTTCTGTCTTCCATGTAGTATTCTTCCAAAAAATGGCAAATTTTGTGGTATGTTGATGTTTAGTTTTTCAATTATAATTTTGTTTTTAATATTGAAGTATGATTTTAATGCTTCTGAGAGGAGAATTATAGGAGATTGATTGAAATTCCCTACCTAAATGGCTAAGCCCCTTTAGGAGCTGGAGAGATAGTGATGATGTTTGTAAAGTCTGGATGTCAACAAAGCAGAATGAGCTGAAAACCAAAGCACACTTGACCTTACGGTATCTGGGGTTTATCCATTTGTATTTTTTTTCTTCATTATAGGTAAATCTGCTGCTGTGAGCAATAACATATTCAATAATCATCAGACAGTTTGGGCCATGCTTCAGGCTATTTATTAGTCTTGAAAAGCAAGATACAACCTGTACAATACAAGGCTGGGCACCAATAGGACGTTGACACTAAATAAACCACAGGGCTGCAGGGAATCAGTGGTAGTTTAACCTTTGCATATTGTTAGAAGCTTTAAGCCACCCAGAAAGCACTCATTTCATAAAATATTCTGAATACTGACAGTATCAAGGAATAAATACTGAAAGTGGAACTTAAGCACATTTTGCGTTAGAATCCTGCAATTGTCTGAATAGACTTCTTTAATTCTGTGTTGTCGAATTTGGTTGGTTTACTATATTCCGGGCAGGATCAATCAGTGATTTTTATTGATTACAGACATTACAGACCATAAATCCATTATTCATGAGTCATACTGTATGCAATTACTGCAAGGATATAAATCAAGATGTGGAACATTTCAGTTTCAACAAATTACTGTTTCTACTTTTGCACCTTTCCCGGTTTCTATTCTCTTGGGACAAATCCATGGCATTACCGCATTTTTGACTATTGGAAGATTAAATAAAAATCATTAGCATTTTTTGACATTTTATGTGCTTGTTGAACAATCTTATATATTGCTGTTTCCACCTCATGATGAAGTTTTTTCTTTCTCTATTCAGGTCTCTTTTACTTTTTTCCTTGTATTTAATAAATTGTTCTTTTCCCAGTATGCCAACAGGAACAGAGAATCATAGAATTTTACAGTACAGAAGGGAGCCATTCCATCCATCACATCCATACCGGCTCCTGAAAAATCTACCCAGCTAGTCTCATTCTTTAGCCCTATTTCCATAGTCCTCTAAATTCAGCACTTTTTTAGGGTGTAGGTTTGCTCGCTGAGCTGTAGGTTTGATATCCAGACATTTCATTACCTGGTTAGGTAACATAATCAGTGGTGACCTCCAAGTGAAGCGAAGCTGTTGTCTCCTGCTTTCTATTTATATGTTTGTCCAGGATGGGGTTCCTGGGGTTTGTGGCGATGTCATTTCCTGTTTGTTTTCTGAGGGGTTGCAGTCTGTTGGTAACCTTTCTTTTTACTGCTAGAATCAAGATTTGAATCCATATTATAGGATGAGGTGAAAACCCCTTTATGCAGTCTACTAAAACTTTGGCTGTATTAATTGGTGTCCTAATTTACCAAATGAGACACAATGTTTAAAAACTCTTATAATCTTATAATGTCATTTCCTGTTCGTTTTCTGTGGGGTTGATAGATGGCATCTAGATCTATGTGTTTGTTTATGGCGTTGTGGTTGGAGTGCCAGGCCTCTAGGAATTCTCTGGCATGTCTTTGCTTAGCCTGTCCCAGGATAGATGTGTTGTCAGCACTTACTCATCATCAAACATATATTTAGCTATATTTTGTCACTTCCTAGGGAATCCAACTTCACCACTGTAGTAGGCAGTGCATTCCAAATCTTAGCAACTCTTTGAGCATTGAAGTTTCTCCTTATCTTACTCCCAGCTGTCTTGCTGACAATCTCGAAACTAATATACCAGCTGTGGAAACAATACATCCTTCTTTATCCTGTCAAAATTGTTTACAATTTTGAAAACTTCAGTAAGGTCACCCAATAAACTTTCCTGCTCTAATTTCTCAAATCTAAAATCCCTCATTCCTGATATCATTCTATTAAATCCTCTTTCATTCTCTCCAGAGATTTAACACCCTTCCTTAAATAAGGTGCTCAGAACTGAACCCAATACTCCAAATGTGGTCTGGTGGTTGATTTGTATGGGTGTGGCATGTAAAATTGATTTTATACTCTATGTGTCTGTTTGTAAATGAGGATTCTATAAGCTTTCTTAATGTTCCAACTTGTCTGACCGCATTAAGAGAATTATGTGCATGAACCCCGAGGTCCCTCTGCTCCTCTGCTCCTTTCAAAGTTGTACCATTGAGTCTGTATTGTCTCTCCATGTTTCTTCTACCAAAATCTATTACCTCGTATTTCTCTATATTGAAATTCATCTGCCAGGTGTCTGTCTATTAGGCCAATTTGTCAATGTCCCTCTGAGGTCACTCAGCATCATCCTCACAATTCACTATTCTCTCTGGTCCTTTATCATCTGCAAACTTAGAGATTTTGCCCTCAACACCCATTACCAAATCATTTGTTATAATTTGCAAATTGTAAAAAAAACATTCCATCTCTGAGATGTATAACTCATTGACTCATCAAGATTACAGAATATTGTTAGCTTGGTGATGCCATTTAGGGTGGGACAGGGTGCAGTGCAGTGTATCTTGCATGACATGTTTCAAAGCGCCTTGCAATCTTCCAGTTTTGAAATCACAACATGCTAATGAAAGTACAATCTCAATGTTTTAGCTGATCCTGATCTAAGCTTCAAGACCAGTTCTGCCTCTATAGTATTGTCTACATCTGATCTCATCTCATCCAACTTCTGCTGTTTCTACTATCCATCATGCCCCTCCAGCCTTATCCAACTCAGTGTTCACCTCCTGCCCTCCTGTCTTTCAACAGCTAACTCTTGTGCATCCACTCTCTTTACTTTCCTAAAATATAGGAATCTTGACTTTTTCTTTAGAGTTTACGCCAAACAACTTAATAGCACTCTAATGTACAGAAATATAACAAGCTATTTCATAGAAGCTTGATCCAAATAAAAGAACCAAACTAAAGAAAGGATATTCTGGGTGACTAACTAAAACTGCAATCAAAGTATGGGTTTTGAGGTGTTTTAAAGGACAAAATTGAGATTGAAAATGTATAATTTTCTTTCTCAAAAGTCATAAAATTTATTTCTATGTGTTTGACTTTGGCCGTTTCTATTCTACCTTCTATTATTTTGGCTGCCCATTTCTCATCTGTGGTTCAGATTGGATTTTTGTTATGTTAAAATTGCTACATAAATACACGTTACAGGTTTTGGATGTGGACATTCTCCAAGGCCTAATTATAAGCAGAACTGATAGTCTTCGTATTAAAGCACAATTTTACGAAAGAAATATCAGATGGTAAGGCGACTTATGTTGATAGGAACAGTACTAACATTTTCAGTCAACATGACCTGTCATCAGAATTCCCATCACAGATGCTGCTTGACCTCTGAGTGTTTCCAGAATTTTTTCTATTTTATGTCAGATTCTTTCTAACTGCAATATTTCCTCTCTATACTAGATATTCCTCCTTAACATCGTATTATTGGAGCAATGGTATTGGCCATTTGCAATTGTGAACTTTACTGCATACTTCTGAAATGCAATTTGACTGCAATTGTAACAGTTGAATTATTTAGGACTAGATCAGATAAGATGCCTATATCTTTTAGTATGCAGGCAAAAGTTTGAACTTTGATGATAATTTACTGAAATGTGTGACTCACAAGCCTTGTAGCATGGATGCGGTATCCACAACTTGGACATAACAAGATGGGTGATTTATAGTCAACTTTTATTTACATCAGTGACCCACCTGATATAATGGTGCTACTGAGTATGCAAGAATTGTACTATATATAAGTTTATTCTTTTTATTTTGTTATTTTTGCTGATTCAATTAAGGACATCTGCTGATATATTACAGATTACGTAGTTCTGATTATATTCCTAATAGGAAGTATTGAGATAAGGTGTTGGTCGTAGTACAGAATGGGGATGCATAGGCTGAGCCATGAGGACATGTCACGTAGCTGCTTCAATATCTGAGTGAGATGGAGTTTTGCTCTACTTAGTCCCTGGAGCTGTGAAAATTACAAACTGTTAGATAGTGAGTGGGAAGGGACAGAATTGTCCATATTGTCCACGTCTGCCCCATGTGTTGAAAGTGTAGGGAAAGTGAGGGAATGCCTCAATCTCTTCATCCCATAAAAGGTCTTTAAAGAGTAAGTTGCTGTGGATGCATATCACGGATAGGAATCATGGAAGTGACTGCATTGTAGTTGCCCTCAATATCCAGCAATCTTGATTTTTGCGATCAAGAACACAGCCTGGAAAGACAATTTTCCTCCTCACTCTGGCTGGTCTGAAATATTGCTTCATTTCTTGCTCCACTCTCCAAGACCAAAATCTTGGAGAAAAAAATTCTTGTCTTTTTCAAGAGGCATTTTTTTCAAGTGGTTTCAGGATAGCACATTGGAAGTCGGGCTCCAGAATTGAAGCAGCTTTCCTCATGATGGAGCAATGAATTTGATGGGAAACTCACCAGCAGATTTAAATGACACTTAGGAAGTAAAATATATTGTGGCTATTTTTAATATGAAATCAAGATTCCTGCTGAAAACTGGCCCAGAGTTTAAATTGGAAGGGCTATGTAGACATGGGTGTTTGGGTGACATTTGATCATGAAAAGCACTGTATAAAAGAGTTTTATTTCTCTTTTTTTAAGGAAATTAAGTGAATACAGGATCAGGTTTAACTTGCTCACAAGGCTAAGGTTGCTTTAACCCACTCCTCACCAAAAATAACCCAGTGAATTTGTCTTGGGTGTTAACATATTTAATCTTGATTCCAAACTGCCTTAGATTTGCTGAAACTCTAATTTAACAGTGGTGGTATGTGCAATTAAGCTGCTGTCAGGAAGTTAGAGTCTAAATATCTGACTGAGCGTAAGGATCTTGGATTTATCTTTCTTGCAGTTTTATTTAAAGGGAACACAGTAGTGAGAAGGAGATATTTTAAAATTCATTCATGGGATGAGAGTGCCCCAATGGCTAGGCCAGCATTTATTGCCTATCTCTAATTGTCCAAAGGGTAGTTAAGAGTCAAAACATTTATATGGGTCTGGAGTCACATGCAGGCCGGATCAGGCAATGTCCTTCCCTAAAGGACATCAGATGGGGGTTTTCTGGCAATTAACAACAGTTCCATGCCTCTTTAATCAATGACTCAAGACTCTTAATTACACAAGAACTCCCCCACCCCACTTTGTCCCCTACTTCAGTTCAGAAGGAATAGTGATATATTTCCAAGTCAATACGGCAAGGGGCTTAGGGGAGCTCTTACAGGTATGGTATTCCCATGTATCTGCTGCCCTTGTCCTTCTAGATGATTGTGGTTGTGATTTGGAAGGTTCTATCATTGAAACTTTGGTGAAGTTTCTGCAGTACACCTTGTAGAAGGTAGACAATGCTGACTCTGAGTGCCATGGTGGCAGGGATGAATGTTAGTGGATGAGGTACCAACTGAGTGGGATTCTTTGTCTGGGATGGTGTAAAACTTCTTGAGTGTTGTTGGAGCTACACTCATCTGGATGGTGGACAGGCTGAGGAGAATCAGGAGATGAGTTACTCACTGATGGTATTCTAGGCTCTGACTTGCTCTTGTAGCCATAGTATCTGTATGGTTTATCTAGTTCAGTTTTCAGTCAGTAGTAACCCCTGGGATGTTAATAGTGGGACGTTCAGTAATGGTAATGACATTGAATATCAAGCAGTGATCGTTAGATTCTCTCTCGTGGAGATACTTCTTGCCTGGCATTTGCGTGGTTTGAATGTTATTTGCCACTTGTCTTTCCAAAGCAGGATATTGTCCAGATCTTGCTGCATTTTGCAGTACTGAAAAAAAACCCACAAATTATGTTGAAAATTGTACAATTGTCAGTGAACTAGTGGGAAAACAATTGTTTTCTATATAAAGTTTATGTTTACAGCCTAGAATGAAATTCTCTGCATTACACGTAAGAAGAATACTGCACATTTCTGATTATTGTGTTCTGCCTGGGACTTTCTTCAAAACATTTTGCCCTCCCTCAGCAATCTATGAATTGAAATCCTTTTGACAGTAGTCCTGTATTCCAAGACTTACACTGAAACTGCAACAACTGTTTTCAAGTATATGACTGATGTAAAAGTGTGGCAGTAACTTGACTTCTGTCTTGTTGGACTGTCTAAAGGTACAGTTCTATTTTCTCCTCTCAACATTTAACAGTTGTCACTGCAAATGTACAACTGTTTCACTTGAAGTTTCAGAAGCAGAGCGCACCAATTAAAGTAGCAGCCCATGATGATTCCTCAAAATAATCATGTTTCAAACCTTTTAATGTGGTAAACATGAAAGTTAAAAGACGTCCGTCCCTTAAGGCCTATGCTTTTGCACCACACCCAAAAGTTGGAAAGTTTCCGCTTTATCATCAGACGTTATTTAAATTTGGCTTCACATAAAACCATTATCTGTCCTTCACAGCTTCTTTTTTTGTCTCTAGTGGTTCTTATCTACCTTTGCTTTCATGTTGTTTTCTCTGCATGCAATTGAAATTTAAATATTTCTTGTGCCCAGACTAGGAAAATATTGCCATTGTAATGTCTTCAAAATATATATTAATTGTACATTTTTCATGATATGTCCACTGTCTTTTCCTCACAATGCTCTTATTTTTAAACTCTGAGTTGTTTCTCAGTATTTAAATGTTGATGTATTGCCAATTCTTCAATAGTTATGTTGGTTTACTGCTCTTTAAGAAATCAAAAGCAAGAATTTAAATTTCTATTGCATAACAGCCTAGACTTTGAGGCTTTCTCGTGTGTATTGACATATGCGGCAGACAAAGCACTTGCTTATGTCTGTTTCCACGGCTAGTTCTTTCCTGGAACAGGGTCATCAGTCTGTTGCTTGAGGCTATAGCTTGACTCAGTCTGCATCAAGCGTGACTGACCAGGAGACTCTCCCACTCTGGTTGCTTACTTTAGGCATATTGGAAAGATTCACAGGTTGATAGTCAACCTGTTTGGCCACATTGTGAGCACATCCTTCATGGCCATTGTGTCCTTGGTTGGAACTTCAATCCAAGGTTTCTCACTTAGATGAGGATGTGCTGGTGTTGCCCTGGGGCGGACAATGTTAAAAATCACACAACACGAGGTTATAGTCCAATAGGTTTATTTGGAAGTAGCTACCTGACAAAGAAGCAGCGCTCCAAAAGCTAGTACAGGTAGACAATCCTTTGTCCAAAACCCTCAGGACCAGCTGTCTTTTGGAGTTCAGAAGTTTTCAGATAAAGGATTAAATGACATTTTCGTAGTAAAATTTTTTAAAAATTGAACAGCAAATCCACCTGTGATTATTACGAACACCGAGACAGAATTGACACGTGCCAGTGCTGGGCCATGCTGTTACGCCACATCTGAATGACGTGGGTCAAGTGGATGTGGAGTTGCGCTAACTGTTTGCATGGTGAACAACCTTGTTAATGAGAAAAACATTCAGGAAAATAACTTTGGATTCCGCAGCTTTTCAAATTTTGGAATTTTGGATAAAGGATTGTCTACTTGTACTTCCAAATAAATCTGTTGGACTATAACCTGGTGTTGTGTAATTTTTAACTTCTGGCTTAGAGGAAGTCTAATTTCTATTCCACAAGAACTCCTGAATGGCTTTAAGATGCAAAGGTAGTTGAGGTAAATTAATGAACATTGGTTGGCAAATGTTTAATTTGGTTTCAAAACCTGAAGGTAGTAGGAGGCAATAAAGACTGAGAAAAATTAGTTCATTTGTAGGTTTGAGCATTTCATTTGAAACAAGTTGCAACTGATCAATATTTGTGAGTGGATGTGAAAGTTGGAGTAAGATCATATATGAAACATGGGAAAAATAAAGTTAACAGGATTGAAACACTTAATTATAATAGCTATAAAATAGGGAAAGACAAGAAATAATCTGATGGAATGAAAGAAGTTTGAGGCCAGTGGTAAAACAGGAATTGCTTATGGGACAATAAACTTCTGCACAGGATTGTAACAGAGATGCAAAATGCTGAAAGCCAAAATGACAGTGCACAATAACAGTTAAATATTAACCCCTACGACAGGAGCGAAGGACCAAATAACTCCATTATTCTCTGTTGCCCCTCAATTGAGTTAATTTTATCCTTCTAAAAGTGGTTAGTTTTGTGGCAAATTAAAGTTTTTTTAAAAAAGTCAAATCCAAACTAACATGTCTCAACTAGGAGAAAGTGAGGACTGCAGATGTTGGAGATCAGAGTTGAGAGTGTGGTGCTGGAAAAGCTGGTGCTCAGATGCTGCCTGACTGACTGTGCTTTTCCAGCACCACACTCTCAAATAACATGTCTCAAACCTAGTTTTAACAGAGCCATGATGAGTGTGTAGTTGCAGGTGAACAGTTTGCTTTCAGGAGGCAAATCAGCTTACAAAATCTTTTAAGGAGACTGTGTGCCTCCATTCTAACATGCTTTCCATTTTTAACTAATGTCAGCTAAGTTTTCCTGGCTACAGGACAAGCATACCTCACAGTCCCAATGGCACACATTCAGCCCTTTTAGTCAACAGCAATTTTAACAGCCAAATGATCAAACTAGATGAGCCAATGTAACTGTGACCATTTTATGCAAATGTATGATGTAATTCCCCTTATTACCAGACAGGTCATGCAGTGGAATGATTGGAACAAGATATAAGCTAATACAGTCAAACCTGACAGATGTTGGTTAGCTGTGACTGTAACATTTACTGTAGTTCCTAAAACCCTTAGACATAATTTGTCAATTGATAATCAGATTAAATCAGGTCCTACATTCATCTTGGAATATACTACAATATTTGTCACAGGAAAATGGATAAATCAATGCAATTGTAATTCACGTAAGCCATAATGAATATTCCAAATTTTAGCTCTGACAATATAACGACTGTATCCAATTATGCATTGGCCCATCGGTATTGAATTCTGAAAAGTATTCCCAAGAAAAGCCATCTTCTGTCCTCCATTGCATTACATTCATTGCCTGAATTTCAGAATGCAGAAAAAAAGTTTTGTTTTTTTATGTTGTTCGGTTTCTCCCTCTGAGTTTAAACAAGAAAGAGAAAACATAAGGCACATACAAAATCAAGAATTTGCAACATATTATGTGGACAGCTCCATGATAATGTGATACCTCAGTGATTAAAGAAGAAATTTTCAGCGACGTTCTAATTCCTATTATGTTAGTCTACAAACCAAACCCACTGAATAGGGTTCATTATGATTGACATTTTAAATAGTTATTCTAAAATATTCTGGATTAACATCAGATGCATCCCTTTTGTTTTGCTTTTTTTGTATATGGATATATATATATATATATATAGATATATTTGTCATGATCATACCCAGACATCTGGTGATGAATGTTTAAAGGAAGCCGTATTCCAATTCTTCTCAAGGAAGGGGATCTCTGCCAAGGAGAAAAACAAAGTTAAAAGGTTTTAGTTCGAACATACAGGGAAATTAACCCCTTTGAAGTATGAAAGCCAAATTTTCAACTAAACAGGAAAGAGATTCGGTTGGCTTTGAAAACCACGTGCCTTTCAAACGATATCTACAATTTGAATGTAGCTAACAAAATGTAAAGAGCAGGTTTTCAAAGCTGTGTCTTCACACCAAGATGGTTCTGGTCCTGTTCCTGTGTTCTCAACAGTGTGGCAGGAATGGCACAATGTTTAAATTTAAATGGCCAAAATAACCATCAAAGACCTCAATAACCCATTGGAGGTGCAGAGTGCCTCCAGCAAGGCGGCAGCAGCTATGTTGTGGCATGCTGCGAGCCTGTTGAGGAGAGAAAGCTGGTCTTCAGAAGGCTGGCTCTATCGATAGGGCTGGAACGAGCTGTGATGAAAAAATGAAGATCCAGCATCCATACCAGCAGACCTAAGTTCCAGAAAAAAACACACAAGAGAACGGAAACAAATTTTAATTGATCCTGCAATGAACTCATTAGCTATGCCTTAATATGCAGTAGACTGTTGGTCAAAATAAAGTTCGAAAACCCAATCCTGCATCAGGCAGATCCATATCCATCTTGCCAGAAGACTCTTAACATGTCTGGCTAGACTAGACAAAAGCATCCTGGCTGTCTGACCAAACCTCCAAGGCTATTGAGCTTGACTCCCAGTCTTGAATCCCTCCAGCCCAGCTGTGAAACCTGGACAACATTAGACATTGTGGGAGGGAGAGGAAGAAGAAAACCTATTGTGGGTGCTTTATATCATGGTTGGCATCGCACTGAATATGAAGTGTTGTGTTTGAATCATTTGGATTGACTTTGGTGTACATCTGTTTGTGTGACTCTGTGTATTCCCAAATATACCTGTGCCAGTATGATGACTAACTTCAATAAACACAGAATGTGTCATGGATCAATGTCCATGTTGAGAGGTTGCTGCATCATGTGGAAACATGTTTAAAAAGGTGTGTATTGGGCTATAGATCCTGCTGACAACATTGCCCTTCAGACTAAATCACCCCTATATTTCCTGAACTCTGTGTTAAAAGAGCTAGTGTGAAAGAGATGATCAACAATGTCTGGGGCAGTGAGGAGTAAAACATACAGGTGTATTAGGAATTAGCGACCCTGCAACCTGTGTCCTGTTTTGTGTGTTGCTCAGTGTGTTATCTGGCTTCCCTTAAAAAGGCCTCACATTGGTGTGTTCTGCAGCCCACCTCCCCCATAGGTCCAGATGCATATCACATCCACTCTGGATGTGGTCAGAGCCACTTCTCTTCTGATTGCATACTTTAGTATTTCAGTATAATGGCAGGTGACAATGAATACTCTTCACTCAGTAGATTCTTATCTCTGCAGCTGGGTGTGCGCTGGTGAAGGCCTAAACATCCAGGTCCCCTTCATAATTGTCCTTAACATGAAGTCCACAGGCTTTGCAACTGCCCAACACCCAATCCAACTTGACTACACAAGCCTGCAGCTGCACACCATTCACCTGGCGTATGAAGTGATTTGACAGGTGTGGTCACACACTGCCCACACATCAACCATCAATCTGCACCCCCCACCATGAAACCGACACCCACATGCAACCTAACTGGAAAGCTCTGACTGATGTCAGTCCATCTCGCTGACTGAGTTAACTCTATCCTAGGACTGGTTTCTATAAAGTCAAGGACTCACCGTGACCCATTTTCCGACTGCAAAGGTATGATCCCCCTTGCCTGAGAACACGATAACTGGATGTGTGAACATGGCCAATCCCCTGCACCATTGTAGGAGCCTGTGCCGGACCCCTTGACTGACAGGTGCCTCCTTGGACATCAGTGAGGACATCTCCCCTAAACCTTTGAGGTGCGGCTGTCTCTTGCTGCATATGCAGAGTGTTAGCCACATAAGCTGCTGGCAAGTGGTGCAGCTTTGAGATTGATGTCACACATTGCTGTACAGCAAGATGCACATATCCTCTTGTCTGAGGACTGCTGGCCAACAAGGTGAGGAGCCTGAGTTTTGACTGTGCTAACTGCATATCTAGGCAAGGCATGGATGCTGAGAACATCAAGACAGGCTGTAGAAAGCAAGTGGTAAGAGAACAAGCGAATAGTCCTGAGATGTTATCTGGGCCAATCCATGAGCCAGGTACTTGTCTGTGTGTGCAAAATGACCTTATTGAGGTGTTCAAAATTATAAACACTTTTGAAAGAGTGAAGTAGGATAATCTGTTCCCACTAGTTGGTATGTCAGTAACTAGGAGTCACAATTTCAAGACTGTCAACAAGACAGTGAGCAGTGAGATGAGGAGAAACCTCTTTACTCAGAGAGTTGTTAGGATGTGAGATGTGCTGGCTGGGAGATTGGTGGAGGTGGATTCTATAGGATGTTTCAAAAGAGAGCTGGATAAGTATTTGAAAGTGATGCACTTAATGGTCTGCAGAGATAGGTCTGGAGAATGACGCTGTCTGGGTAACTCTTTCATAAGCTGGTACAGTCTTGATGGGCTGAATACCTCCTTCTGGATTATAAATACTGTGATAAGTGGCCTTGCAGCAGCCTTTCAATGTTAGTTGTCAGTGTGCCCTACAATGCCAGCCTGTGTTTCCTAAGTGACCTGCAAAGAGATTGGAGGGGTTCCAGAATAGTTGTGAGGGGTTAGCAAATGTCTGATGCCAGTGTCTGAGGTTGAGGGGTGTGGTTAGTTAGTATCTATACCTTGTGCCGTGAGATGATATTTGACACTGAGCAACATGTAGGCACCTCGCAACTAGTGGCAAGTCAAAACCACCAGCTACCTGCTCTGACTGCCATGTCGAAAACTCTTGACGTCTAGCTTATTTAGTGCAAAAGATAGGAACCTGAATATTAATGAGTCACATGTGGCTTCACTAACATGTTTAACAAGCTGTAATCCCTCTTAATCCACTGTCCAGCAAGAAAACACCATAAGAATAACCAAAGCATTGTGGATGCTGGAAATCAGAAACAAAATCAGAAATTGCTGGAGCAACTCAGCAGGTCTTGCAACATCTGTGGAGAGAAATCAGAGTTAAGATTTTGGGTCCAGTGATCCTTCTTCAGTTCTTTGGTTTTCTTGTTTAGTGTTTAACTCATTGCCAGGTAGGCCTGCCTTGAAGAAGTTCTGCTCATCTCTCCAACAGTTCTAAAGATGGGTCACTTGGACCTGATGCATATCACATCCAAGTGGATGTGGTCAGAGCCACTTCTCTTCTGATTGCATATTTTAGTATTTCAGCATAAATTCTCTCCACAAATTTGAGAGAGGTTAATTAGCATAAGTCCACAAGCATTGATTTTAGGGCAGGAATAGCATATTGATATTTGGCTTCAGGTGAACTACCTGTAAGCAGCATTCCACAGATAGGGGAATGCTTTGATTGCTTTCCCTAAAGGTGGATGAGAGAGATTCGAACACTGAAGTTTGAACTAAGGAAGGAGATTCCAGCAAAAATAGTTTCTAACAGCTAAAAGATATCGACAGAAAGATGACTTTTTCATTGTTTAACTTATCCTTTCACACAGGCAATTCCATTAAGTCCCAACATTGCTGTTTTGTGAATAGACGTCAAGTACCACCAGGAAAGACAAAGCTCAATAGCAGTCAAGCAAGAACCTATCAGCAATTAATTTGGTTGTCACTCAACATACAAACTAATCTAGGAAACAGAACCAAATCAGAGGATTCAAAAGCCTATATACTGTCCGAATTGAGGCAGTCTTGCTAAAGGGTATGCACAAAATTTCCATCACTTAATTAGATAACAGTGGAGCTCCTATCTAAGCTTATTTTATTCTGACAACACAGCTGTGTTTTCTGGACCTCAATATTTTTTAATCAGATAAAAATTAAATTGCTTTCGATGATGAATGCCTCTACCACTGAAACCTACACATATGTTGAATGATAAAACTAAAATTCCAGCTGAAATATAGTCAAAGTTCAACACACTGTCTGGAATTCACATCATCTAGGCAACAACTCATAGTGACCATTAATCAATTTACAATTGAGACAACTGGCATTACTGCAACTTTCTGGCAGCAGAACTAGATAGACAATAGACAATAGGTGCAGGAGGAGGCCATTCAGCCCTTCGAGCCTGCACCGCCATTCAACATGATCATGGCTGATCATCCTTAATCAGTATCCTGTTCCTGCCTTATCTCCATAACCCTTGATTCCACTATCTTTGAGAGCTCTATCCAACTCTTTCTTAAATGAATCCAGAGACTGGGCCTCCACTGCCCTCTGGGGCAGAGCATTCCACACAGCCACCACCCTCTGGTTGAAGAAGTTTCTCCTCATCTCTGTCCTAAATGGTCTACCCTGTATTTTTAAGCATCACCGAGCTCAGCAATATCCTTACTCAGTGATATCCAGTTTGGATTCCGTGAGGGTCACTCAGTCCTGATCTCATTACAGCCTTGGTTCAAACATAAACAAAAAAGCTCAATTTCAGAGGTGATGTGAGAGTGGCAGACCTTAACATCATGGGCTGCATTTGAGTGTGGCATTAAGGAGCCCTGTGAAAACTGGAATCGATGGGTATCAGGGGGCAAACTCTCCACTGGTTGGAATCATACCTCGCACATAGGAAAATGATTGTGGTTGTTGGAGGTCAGCTATCACAGTTCCAGGACATCTCTGCAAGAGCTCCTCAGGGTAGTGTCCTAGGCCTAACCATCTTTAGCTGCATCATCAATGACCATCCCTCCATCATAAGGTCAGAAGTGGGATAATTGCCAATGATTGCACAATGTCCAGCACCATTCACTCAGATACTGAAGCAGTCCATGTTCAAATATAATAAGATCTGGACAATACCACTGACAAGTGGTAAGTAAAAATCACGCCACACAAATGCCAGGCTATGAGCACCTCCAATGGGAGACAATCTAACCACCGCCCCTTGATATACAATAGTGTTACCATCATAGACACCTCTATTATCAATGTCCGGTGGATTACCATTGACCAGAAGCTGAACTAGATTCACGACATAAAGACAGTGGTTGCAAGAGCAGGTCAGAGGCTAGGAATACTGTGTCGAGTAGCACACCTCCTGATTCCTCAAAGCCTGTTCAACATCTACAAGTCACTAGTCACCAGTCTGGTGGAATAGTCACCACTTGTTTGGATGGCTACAGCTCCAACAACACTCAAGAAAAGCTTGACACCATCCAGGACAAAGTAGCTTTTTTAATTGGCACAATATCCACAAGCATCCACTCCCTTCACCACCGATGTTCAATAGTAGGGTGTACTATCTACAAGATGTGCTGTAGAAATTCACCACAGATCCTAAGACAGTATCTTTTAAACACATGACCAATTCCATCTAGAAGGACAAGGATAGAATTTGCATGGGAATGCCAGCAACTGCAAAGTGCCCTCTGAGCCACTCACCATCCTCACTTGGAAATATATTGTTGTCCCTTTAGTGTACCTGGGTCAAAAACCTGGTATTCCTTCCTTAAGGGCTTTATAGGTCAAACAACAGCAGGTGGATGACAGTGGTTTGAGAAGACAGCTCACCACCACCTTCAAGGATGGGCAATAAAAGTACTAGCCAGCCAGCTATGCCCACGTCCTACAAGAGAATTAAATAACATTTATACCAATAGTAATGCCCCATTAAGGCTGATTCAACATTTGCTGCATCGAAATCCTCCTGCAAAATTGATGCAAGTATGTAGCCATACTACTGGGTAGAAGAATCAATATGCTATTTAGAATTTGTCCATCATTGGCTCAATACATAATATTGGCAAGCCTAGTAAGGAGTACAGGTGATGTGGTGTCATATGTGTAGTTAAAAATTGCCCGGCTGCAAACAACATATGCTAGGCATCTGGCACAGGAGGACACTGGGGTGTCAATGTAGAAAGCAATGACCAGAGCAAGTGATTCAATATCAATAAGCAAACGCCTGACAGCTACAATATGCAACCAACCAAAAGTACATGTCAAACAGTATCAAGACTGGAACCATCAAATGGCCAGCCATGCTATATTGTCAGATATTGAGGATAACTAAGCCACTGATACACAAAGTAACAGATATTCAACACAATGGACATCAAAAAACGTATTGGTGCTGCGGTAATACTATCATTCAGATTATAAATTCACAGATTCAGGGACAGTACAGTTTATGGAAAATTGGAGAATCGTGCAGGTGCAAACATCCTTCCACTTCTCATGTTGAATTATATATTTACCCACAGATGCGGCAGGTAATGATTAGATTAAACATATCCAAACTGCAATATTATGGGTATTGCATCTGCAGGATCCTTTACACTCAAGGGTTGCTACAACAACTCACCCTGCTTATCACAGATCTTTTCTATCATGGATACCATTGTCCTATGATCACAGGCCTACAGTCATGTAAGCAATAAACCTGGTCTCCATCACAGCTTCAATGACTCAACAATGAAAACTACAGGACACATGGAAAGCCGAATTTACCTCAGTGGGTGACCTGACATACCGATACCTGGATAGATTTAATAAGATTCTATGTTTCAAAAGCATCGTAGTATTTCATCTTTGTGCCGATTCTACTCTGTTCTTCTATCTTCCGTACATTCACATCCAGAACAGGAAGGGAGCCAAACCAGATAAGTTGAAGAGAAGTGGCATTGTCCAAAAACTCCTGTATCACACCGTGGTAACTCCATCTTGAGCATTACTTATAAAGATGGCTCCATACACATTTGTTTCGATCCTTTTCCACTGGAATACTGCTCTCATAAAATTTCCATACTCAAGGGGCTCCAGTCCAAATTTACAAATGCCAAATTCTTCTTTGGCAGAAGGAACAGCAACATATTTGTAATGGCTTTAAAAAGTGACTCAGTGGAGGTCTGTTAACTCTTCAGTTTTATGACTTAACTGAGCAGGTACACTTCAGGATTTGTGCAAAGGTAACTTGGAGCATGCTGTCTCCAACAAGGGAAACTATTGCTTTTGCTTCCAAGTGTTTGCCCACTGCCCAACCCAATTATTTAAATACAGAATGCAAAGCATTCATGCTAGCACTCAGTAATCAATACTTTTTCATAGAATCCCTATAATGTGGCAAAAGAGCATTCGGCCCATCGATCCACACCGGTCCTCCGAACAGTATCCCATCCAGATGCCCCCTCTCATGCATTTCCCCTGGCTAATCCACATAACCTTCATATAATAGGCAATTAAGCATGGTCAATCCACCTAACCTGCATATCTTTGGGCTGAGGGACGAATCCCACGCAGACATGGGGAGAATGTAGAAACTCCACCCAGACAGATGGTGGAATCAAGCCTGGGTTCCTGGTGCTGTGAGGCAGCAGAGCTAACCACTGAGTCACCCTGCTGCCTAACTTCCCCTAACTGTTCCATTCATACTTATTTGGAAAGACATTTTCGGCATCCTTCCCTTAAGCCATTTGAAATGATCCAGTTGAATACCTAACTTGTGCACCACGAAGGTTGGCAGTGCCCACTGGTCAAACTTCCAAGGATATGATTGTGATATAGGCTGTATACCAGGTAATTCCACAGTCACACCTTATACCCAAGACTGACCACCTAACCATTGAAAAGAAATTCTCTGCATCTGCAAGTATATTGGATGTACTTTGGATTAGAAAGCATTCTGCATATTGACATTATGTATTTTGTGCAATCTAAATGCTCAGCATTGAAGAAGTAACTATCCAATGATCCTACAAGGTGGTGACTGACAGATGGCCAGGGTCCTCCCAGGACATCCTATTTGACATTGTCTGCATTTGTCTTACTTTCAAATGAAGAGCTCAAATTACTCATTTGACAATCCCTGTTGCATGTTTGTTTCATTTATATCAATTAGAAGAATGTTACTATTTACAACTGTGCTCCAATGAAAATTAATTGGGAAAATTTTAGATTTTCTAATGGTCTTTGGAGAAAGTAAAACATTAATAAACATTAAATAAGCAATATCTCCAGATTGTTCAAAACACATCATTATGTTTGTTTTTGCTAATTTCCATGACATATGCTCTTGCTGGTATCTTATTGAAACTTTAAATTCTGCTCCCAGCTGCAGCATGCACAGTAAATCTGGTAATTTATTCTACATGTTGAAAAATTCAGTTTAAGTGAAGCATTTAGATAAACAACACAATTTAGCGGCAAGTGGATAATTCCTTGCAGTAATGGGCTGAGTATAGGATGCTGAATAACATGAATATTGTTCCAGCAATCTAATAAAAAGTGTGAATCAGCAAGTCACCATGCATACCATTTCCTAAGCAATTTACCGTACTAATATCATGTAATGGCAATATCAGAGAACTAAAACCAATCTTTAAAATTGTTCTTTCAGCTGATAACAAAATGTTCCAATGCAATGTTCTGATCACAAAAGATGTCATATGACAACAATCATTTGTGTTTTGCAATGTTGTCATGAAGATTTGTGTCCTCGTGCAAGATTTCAATGAGAGTCAACCAGAGAACCCTGTCTAATAAGTATTTTAAATCGCTTTTTATTTCCCTAGTTTCCCTTAACCTATTTTATGGTGTATCTGTCTGTTCCATTCATACTAAAAGTGCCCACATTTTCTGAAGTCTTTAAAATCTCCATCTACGTCATTTACAAGGGCCACTTCAGAATTCTGCTTCATACCAACCCTCAAGTGATAATATACTATTTCAGTCATGCACAGCAAATATTTGTCAACTGGAAATTGGACTTTAACACAAAGGAGGTATAAAGCTTGTTCACCAATAGTTGCACCATGGAGTTACATGTTAATAAGTCACTAGCTATATTGAAAGAGGAATAATCCTGCCTTATTCAAGCAGTTTGTTGCCTTTTTATTGTTTTCAATAGATCACTCAGGACAGTTTGGCAATCATAGGAGAAGAGTTTAAAGATTACTTGAAAGTCAGTTAATAGGGAAAGGAAGCCAGCTACCTGATGAATGAGCAGTGCTATGAAAGCTTGTACTTCCAAATAAAGCTGTTGGACTATAACCTGCTGTTGTGTGATTTTTAACTTTGTCCACCCCAGTCCAACACCTGCACCTCCACATAATAGGTAAAGGAGACCAAGGGTAGGCTCCATTTTAGAAATGTTAATTTTTAGAAATGCAAAGAAGGCAACAGAACTGAATGGGTTTTGTGCAGGAGATGCTGAGGTAGGTCCCATGGGTAATTCAATATTTCCACGATGTTGGAACTCAGGCCAGGTTGTTGGGACTTGTCAGGCAGGTCAATGTTGCAGTCAAAGCTTAAGCAGTTTCCTGGAGGTTATGGTGACTTCCATGAGTCAAGTGTCAATAATAGGTTAGTGCAGCAGAGAGTGGGGTTTGAAGGGTCACAGCAGTGTCTGCTTGGTGCAACTGAGCAAAATGGGAACTCAGAAAAAATACGAGAAATACCTAGCTTTTGGCAAAGTGCTGCAGTTGTACCCATGACTAAGTACTAGAAGGTAATTTTTGGAGTCCAGAGAAATGTAGACCAGGACAGGAGTGTGACCAAGTATAATAGGAGCAGTTGTTGTGTTGATCAATGATGGAATAGCGCTTGAGAGGGAATTTCAAGGCCAGTCCAGTAGAAATGAAGAATTATAATCCCTTCAGAAGTTTAATGAGATTTGATTGCCCATTGTGCATTTATATCTAGCGAGAGTTACTGAGAAATCCATGGCATCTGTCTTCTTGATAGTATTTACTATTTGACGTATTCTGTGCTGTGTTCAATCACAATATAGTTTCCCACATGTTAGTTCTGGGTGTTAAGGGCATATTATGTGTGGATAGAAGTACTGTTCTAATTTGTATAGCAGTGTTTTGTTGTTTATTCAAAACCTTGAATCTTGTGGTATTTCTTTTGCTTTAATTAAGTCCCTTAGATCTCACCTCTTGTCTTCTTTAAAAATGGTAATTGTTTCCTAAACAGGTTGTAACAGAATTTGTTGGGCTCATCCAGGATCATAACAATCAAATTGGTGATCTGGTCTGGGATCATAATAATTTGTTTCATGAAAATAACCAATGTATCAACCAATAATTTGAACTCCTGAATAAACAAAATTGTGGGGTTGAGAAAAGGCTATGACTTATCAAAGCCAAAAAAGGTCAAAAAATCAATGGATAAATGATGACAGATAACGCTAGATCTTATTTTGTTTTGTGTTGAAATCATTAGAAAGAAAATGAGTGAGAATATTTTCTGATTGTCAATTTTTTGTTTATGTTACTGTGGTGGATATTTGGTAAACACGGCCAGTGCTTCTGCCTTGGTACGAGGGGAGGAAGGCATTAGGAAAATCATGGCTCCATATTGGCCTGAATGTAGTACAATGTTTACAATATAAGTAGCTGAATACATAACCCACTTTAGAACGCTGCAGACAAAGTTAGGATCATGTAACTTCATTCCATCTGCAATTCTCTTTCACCAGATAGAACAAAGTCAGAAAGAAAGTGAACCACACACTCCTGCTGAAGGAAACATAATTTACAGCAAAGGGAACAATCAAATGAGCTGGTTCAGTGCGAATAATTCCATTTTTAAATTGTTGTATTTACTGTTGATTAAGTGGTATCTTAGAAAAGCAAATCAATTTCCTTAAAGAAATCATGTTATTATTAGTATGCCAAATAATTTGCTGAGATCTGAGTTGTCACTTATTTTCTTTTTAGTGTTTTCAGCTGTTGTTGGCATTGTGGCTCAATGGTTAGCTCTGCTACCTCACTATACCCTGGGTCCTGGGTTCCATTGCAGCCTTGGCTGTTTGTCTGAGTGGAGTTTGTACATTCTCCCTGTGTCTATGTGGGTTTCCTCTCAGTGAGTTTTGAGGGAGTGTTATTGGACCTGTAACGTCAACTTTGACTTCTCTTCACAAATGCTGCCCGACTTGATAGTTTTTGATCTTTGCTGAGATTCTTGGCTGTTCGATGCAGTCTGTTGGTAACCTTTCTTTTTACTGCTAGAATCAAGATTTGAATCCATATTATAGGATGAGGTGAAAACCTCTTTATACAGTGTACTAAAACTTGGCTGTATTAATTGGTGTCCTAATTTACCAAATGAGACACAATGTTTAAAAACTCTTATAATCTGGCTCTAATTGGTGCTGAAGTGGCATTTTATACCACAGTGATTCCAAGGATGATGGTTGTTACACTTATGCCCTTCAGGCATTAAAGCACTTCAAACTTGGGGAGAGTAAATGTGTTATATCCAACCTTTTCTATATATGACATGGGAATAAGTCACATTGATCAGGCAGTTTCAGGAAAACATATTGTCCATTAGCCAATGTATTCAAAATTCAAGGGCAATGGCAGCGTGTTAGCTTATCAATAACCCCAAGTCTTTCTCTGCAGATTAAGGGTGTAGGTTTGCTCGCTAAGCTGTAGGTTTGATATCCAGACGTTTCATTACCTGGCTAGGTAACATCATCAGTGGTGACCTCCAAGTGAAATGAAGCTGTTGTCTTCTGCTTTCTATTTATATCTTTCTCCTGGATGGGGTTCCTGGGGTTTGTGGTGATGTCATTTCCTGTTCGTTTTCTGTGGGGTTGATAGATGGCATCTAGATCTATGTGTTTGTTTATGGCGTTGTGGTTGGAGTGCCAGGCCTCTAGGAATTCTCTGGCATGCCTTTGCTTAGCCTGTCCCAGGATAGATGTGTTGTCCCAGTCGAAAAGGTAGCTTTTTTTTATCCGTGTGTAGGGCTACGAGGGAGAGAGGGTCGTGTCTTTTTGTGGCTAGCTGGTGTTCGTGTATCCTGATGGCTAACTTTCTTTCTGTTTGTCCTACGTAGTGTTTGTGGCAGTCCTTGCATGGAATTTTGTAGATGATGTTGGTTTTGTCCATGTGATGTACTGGGTCTTTTAAGTTTGTTAGTTTTTGTTTGATAGTGTTGGTGGGTTTGTGTGCTACTAGGATTCCGAGGGGTCTTAGTAGTCTGGCTGTCATTTCTGAAACTTCTTTGATGTATGGTAAGGTGGTTACCTTGCACAAACCTTGCTGCCGATTAAAGTACCATTGTTTTATTATTGTCATAGAATTCCTGGTAAAATAACTCTCTATAAAATAAAAATCACAAAGCAATGGTAGGTTTTCTGTCAACAGAATCACAGAATTATTACAGCACGAAGGAGGCAGTTCAGCCTGTCAAGGCCACGTCAGGTCACTACACAAACAACCCAGCAAGTCCTATTCTCTCTCCATGTTCCAATATTTATTTTGCGCAGCAGCTTCTCCAATTTCTTTTTGAAAGCTATGACTTAATTCCTCTCCACCATACCAGCAAAAAAATGCATACCAGTTACAAGCAACTTGCTGCGTAGAAAGACTTTCCTTCTGTTTCATTGATTAATTTGTCTTGACCTCAAATCCGACCAATCAGCTTCTGGTTCCTAGTTTTCTCTTTCCCTCCTTTCTCGAAGAGTGGTATTATATTTGCTAACTTCCGATAACCGTAACTGTTTCAGAATGTCGGGCATTTTATGTGACCATCAATGTATTTATTATCTTTTTGGCTTTGAGAACATTGGGATGTAGGACCCCAGTCCCACCCTAGCACTTGATGGTCAAGGAGGATGCATTCATAATGTGGCCAATCAACCAATGTACAAATTCTTCAAATGTACAGTAATAGCAGGTGGTAAGAACAGGAGAGATTCCTGAGCAGTCATGTCATTGAAAGAAATTTGGAGCCTGAAACATGACAATCTAAAGCTCAAGAATTTAACTTGCATGTTGTCAAAGTCACTCCAACCTTCTGAGTGACTTGTAGTGCACTGATATCACTCCAGTGCTTGAGTCACTTTAATTTTTTTTGGTGATGCTGAACTGTATGGAACAGTGATGTGTCAAGATCTATTCTCCAGTCTGTACTGAGTTCAAACATCAAGAAGGACATTAAATATAAGATAAGGAGTCAACCACAAAGCCCTTCTAACCCATTTCATCGTTAAGTACAATTATAGTTGATCTTCTGCTTCAACTCTTTTCTATGGTTCTTATTCTGTCATGTAAGGCAGTGGCCTGAAATGATTAACTCAGAAGCATTGCAATAGGTCACCCATTAAGACATAAATGTTTTTTGGAGGAGTTACTCAACGCTTAAGTAGTTGTTATAAGTACTGTATACACTAAAGTAATAGTCAATTTTTTTTTGACTACATTTTAAGGTTATACTTATGGGGTTGACTATTACATGGATATTACTTTTGAGTGGCTAAACTTCATGCCCTTCAAAATTTATGTCATCATTAGCAGAAACCCAACTGATCTCTGAATGAATAAAGAAAAAAACACAATGAATTATGCTAATTCTGAAAACCTGAAGCAAATCGCAACAGCTGGCAGATTGGAAGATCCAGAACAGAGCAGGATGACCAAAGGTTGGAAACCTGGACTGGAACGCAACGACCGGCCCACTGACTCATAAATGTTGATCCATTATCTGAAGAACTAGGGTTAGCTTTTACATGAGATATGGAAAATTCCAGATATTTTGGCCAAAAATAGGGGTCAACTTTTACATGATTATATACGGTAATTGATTCTAGTTTGTTGTTGTTAGTTTTACATTGTACAGTCTCATTACTACCTCAAAGTGTTACTGTATTGAAGCATGCCTTTTCTGCTAAAGACTTATTAGTTGTTCATCCTTTACCACTTAAACCCTATAGTTTCTCCCACTAAATTCCACTTATTTGAAAGATCAAAAGTCTTAAAAGTAGCCCACATTGGAACCTCCACAAGCTTTTGGGACAGAGAATTCACATTCCCTTGAATGAAGAGATCTCTCCTTTTCTCAGCTCTAAATGATCAACTCCTTGTCCTGAAACTGGGCCCCCTTTGTTCTAGATTTTCCAGCCAGGAGAAACAATCTCTCATTGTCTACCCTGCCAACCGACTTCAGAATTTTAAGCCGCCCGGAATGCTTAATTTGTGTTAGCATTCCCAAGCTAAGAATGAATAACATCAGCCACATTTCCTGCTTTGGATTGGTATCCAGCAATTTGTGCTGGGAAATGTACATGAAGATGTGTTGTGAGGACAGAATTGAGATCCTCTCTGCAAATATTCAAAGTCAATTTCAAATTGGCTGCGAGGTGCATTATTGGAGGGTTGCCATAGCATCCATACCCTATCATGTGAATACAATTTATGGAGGAAGAGTACTTGATGGACAAAACGGCCCTTTTTTTCTTTCCATAGATTCTAAATTAGAATCTTGCTCTATGTTGTATTTGCCCTTTATGTACTGAAGGTTAATCTTATGCTGCTGACATGCCAACTATACCCCATAGCCATCTGAAATATGGTGCACAACTTCACTCTATAACACATTTAATCCACAGTTAATCTTATCCCTTGGGTATTGATGATCTAGGTGGACAGATGGTAATTATTTTTTTTTTGTTTCTACTCATTAAAAGTCCATGCCAAAGTAATTAATAAAATTAGTGATATGAAACGTTCAGACCATGTTATTTTGGACGATATAAATTACTGAGTGATGAAATTGATTGTTTTCATATCAAATAAAAAATAAATGCAAACCATAGAAAAATAAATAAATAGTACTCATTTGTGCAGTCTTGTTGTAGAACATATTTGTATGTCAAAGCCAGAAGGCACAGAGTTCGATCTCATTTATTATTCCTTACGCCTGAAGAATCATTAGTTTAATTCAGGATTTTAACTGTACATAGAACACAAATCACACTAGATGTATGTTATCTGATTAAAAAAAACATTTACTCATTTTTTTCTCTTCCTGATTTTATGTGATTATCATTTCTGAATTTTAAGCAAGTATCTGTAATAATATTATGACATTCCATCCAACTTTGTCAAACGTGGGAGGTAGCAAATGGAGAAGTAACCAGTCACAGTTTTGCAGCTCCTCCAGAACCTAATTGTGATCAATGATTCAACAGTGACACTTTCAGAATTCTGAAGGCAAACCAGTGTTGAAGAGCTTCTATGTACTATGTTTACCATAAAGATTAACATTGGATTAACACTTTTGCTTCAGATTCTTGTTTATAACCTCTTTTAACAAGTTATGTATTGATTAACAATTGGTGGATTCCTAATGTTGTTAACTGATCTAATAGAGTGGTGGGTAGAGGAAATATTAGTCCCATTTAAGGACCTCTTTGTCAGGAAATACTGTTTGCAATGGTATTGGAAAGAGTTTAAGAAGGAGCAGGAAGGATATTATTAAAGAAGTTAAAAGTGTAGCTCATAGGGATGCTTTTCGGCTATTTTAGACTTTACAGGAAACTTGTGAAAATGTTAATGTTGTGCAAAAGTGTAAAATGTCTTTTCCCTAGGGTAAGGGAGTTCAAAACCTGAAGGCATAATTAAAGCAAATGGAGAAAGATTTAAAAGGGAACTGAGGAGTAACTTTTACACACAGAGGGTAGTTTGTATGTAGAATGAACTGCCAGAAAAAGTTGTAGATGCAGATTCAGTTACAGCATTTAAAAGACATTTGGACAGGTACATAAATTGGAAAGGTTTTAAAGGAAATAGGCCAAACACAGGAAAATGGCACTAGTTTAATTTGGGAAGCCTGATTAACATAGATGATTTGGACTGAAGATTTTCATGTTGTACAGTTCTGTGAATCTATGAAGAGTAACATGTTTATCATTTCCTGTGGATATGGTATCTTGATTTCAACGATCAATATTGTTTGTAAGGCACCTTTATGCACTTTTCAGCCAGGTTTATTTGTTCAAATCTTTCTGTCATTGTTTCAAAACAATTCTTCTTTTCATAAAACATCAATTCATAAAAAGAAACAATCATTAACAAGAGAAGCATTAAAACTCAGATTTTATTTCTTACAATATCTCAAGAGTCTCTCTTGCAGCATACAGGTTAGCAAATTGCTTAAATGCAGGTCAACTACCAATATGATTATATTTTGTTCTAAGCATTCTTTGAATGAAAAGCAAACTGAATGCAGGAAAATAATGATTGTCATTCATTTTAACCAAGGGTAGAATTAAAATTATCACCTTTTATAAAAGCAAACTTTTATACATCAATTAAGACAGGAAATGCTGGACATGAATATATCAAACATTTGTCGTCAATGTCTTTTCATCAAATTATTTTCTAACTACTTTCAGTAAGGGTTATGGCAGAGTAAAATGAATGTCTGAAAGAATGGCAAAGTATAATTATTGATGACATAAATCACTCAGAACATAATATCCTTTTTAATTGATGAAAATCATAAATGTTTTCAGACCAATCACAGATATTATTTGAACCTAAATTTTATTTCATAAAGTGAACCACTTCAGAATGCAGGGAGGAGAATAGTACAATTGGAACAAACTACTGAGGTTGCCTTTGCGACTGTCAAACCTGAGTTATGATGAGTATGATGAGAATTAGCTCCAAGTTTCATGTCGGCAATAATTTATATTGGCAGCAAACACAAAAAAGATTATGTTTGTATATCTGCATGTTTTTCTTTCCACTGCAGTCTGTCTTTTTTGTGTTTATATTGGTCTTTGTGCACATAGTATCTTTTTTTATAGTGTCCCTCTGTTGTTTTATGTTTGTGTCTGTTGCATATGTCTGAGATATTAAAATTATTATTTTATTTTTGAAAAGCAACAAATTGTCTTGAAAAAAAACCTACAATTCTTCTTTATAGTGCATTCTTTGCTTGCCATCTTTATTTAATCTTTTTTGTTCATTAAAAACATAATTATTTCTCATTCCCACACTGAATTCAAGCTTTAAAATCACATTGCTGAAATAAAGCAGGAATAAAAACCATTGTAGAATAACACACCCAACTTCACGACATGTACAAGGAGCTTTGAATCTTCTGGATCATTGTAGTTTACAATCCTCAACAGATGTATTGGCTCCTGTAGTAGTTATCTGTGTTGGTACATTAACCACTGCGAGAGTAGTGTTAAAAGGCTGGGTTTCACAGCAGCAATCTCTTTAAAAATACAATTTAGGTTTGGTAGGAATATGAAAGCTAGCAGTGGGTAACATCACAATAGCTATGCACTGCTGTGAAGCTGATAAGAGCCTTCTTTACCTTTACCCCAGCAGCTTTCTGTTCCGTTCAGATCTGCTATTGGGCTGAATGCCATTTGTTTGCAGAACAGCATTGTAGCAGCTTCTGGTTGTGGTCCTTTGAAACTTAAATGCCCAACAATGTTGTACTTTAATGAGGCAGAACCTTACTTGCTGGTAAACCTCACAATAAAATTTGCCTGAAAGTGCACTGTAAATGTCACTAACAGTGTCAAGCAAATGTAAAATAATGTATAGCATTACTTAGTAAATGGTATTTTCACTGAGAATTCTCAGCTTCAAATGTTTTTTGCTAAAAGGAGAGAATGGTGTTCTTCCCTCCCCCAGCCATTGCCTGTGTTTTCCAAACAGATTTGTTATCCATTTTTAAAATCCAAAAATGAATGTTGAAAACCTGTAACTTTTGCAGTGCAAGATATTTTGATGTTGCCAAGCGCTGCTATTCTTAGCCATCATCTAATTGACAACACCAAATGTGAAGCATATTTGATGTGTCCTGCCTGTGTGATTATTTTATTGATTTACCTTAGTCAAGATTTTGTTGCACTAACAACAAAACTGTCAGCACAATCCATTGAAACGTTATTTGAAAAGCATATGCATGGTTAAATGTGGAAATCTAGAAAATAGTGTCATAACATCCTGCTCCCCCATAGACTGTACTGTCAGTCCTTTCAAGTGAACTCGACACAGGTATCATTGTAATCACACAAACCTATGTAACTGCCCACTATCCTTCCCCTCAAGATCAATGAGAATTTAGGATTTTTATAACTCTGAATAGCTCAGCTTTTAATGGTCAATTAGGTGATAACTATTTATGAATAATCTCTTAATAATTCAAAAAATAATTTAATGATTGTTGACACTCATTTCCTCAGAAAATTAGCATTGCTATTTTTCTAAAACCCAAAGATGTGCTGGTTAGGTGAATTGGCCATGCTAAATTGCACATAGTGTTCAGGGATGTGTATGTTAGGTGCATTAGTCAGGGGTAGATGTGGAATAACAGGGTAGGGGAATGGGTCTGGGTAGGTTACTGTTTGGAGATCGGTGTGGACTTGTTGGGCTGAATGGCCTGTTTCCAAAATGTAGGGATTCCATGATTCTAAACAAAATTCTTTTTTTTTATTTTTAGTCCAAATTAAGTCTTTATTTTATAATTTCACTTCCTGTCCAAAAATGTAAATGTAATTCAGGCCAGAATATTCCACTTTGGAGTTAAAATATTTTGGTATTAGTCTTCTACGGCATCACATCTGCCAAGGAACATGGTGAGTTTTCTGAAATGATCATTTGCTCTTCAGATTATTTCGTATGTGAGTTCTGTGGTGATCCAGATGGGAATCACATGCTGTTATAATCCAATTTATGGTAATACTGGACAAGTCAGATCCAAGAGTGGATCCTGGTTTACTAAATTATTAGTTTGAAGTTTGTTTGCTGTAGTAGTCAGCCACTAAACCTGTTCACACAAAGTTGCCAGTGTTCTTATAACAAAAACACAGGTTTAATAAACAAAGTTTAAAAGCTTTGTATACACAGTTTAGAAAGATTTTAATATAAAAAGAAAAAAAGGAAATTTAGCCCTTTTCCCAATGATATCTTTTAGCCATTCAATCCCAGTGAAGCATCACGACAACCATAACTCATAATTTCATAGTAAAATGACTTGTTCCATCCTTTCTCCTTGAACTGCCAAAGGACATTAAGACTTTGTCTTAGTTTTTACGCCTTGATGACATCTTCCCAGCTCTGATGGCATGAACACTTCTTTCCAATTATCACAACCTCAAGATTTCTATCAATTCTCACAATCTGGAGACTTCTACGATCTGAGACAAAAACTTGACCTTGTCTTCTTCTGAGCTCAACATGCTAGTGTTTTCTGTCCATGTTTCTGCATTATACAACTCAACTGTCTTTGGTTAAACATGCTTTTATTTCCCTGCAGAAAATGATTTTCTCATCATTCTTTAAAAAAAAAACCTTCCCAGAACTGAGAAGTAAATTCCATTATTTTTATCCAGTTTTTGATTCAAGTTTCCAAATAGTAACAAAATACTCCAAACCTACATCACTGTGCAGTCACTGCATACATCTTCTGAACTCAAATGTTTCAGATGCTGTATTTGAAGGGACCTTCACTCAAAGCAAGCCAGGAATTTGCATGTTATGATGTAATTTCTTTTAATACTTCGCAGCCTCCACTATTCCTACTCATTTACTGGGGAAGTCTCCACTTTTGGCAGGACTATGCTTGCTCATCAGGAGCTTAAGCACCGATTCCCATCACACTCATACCTTGTCTTTCTGTCATTCTGTTGCGAACTGGTCTGCAAGATGAAATAGGTAGGTTTTTTGGGAGGAGGAAGGGGGGCCACAGACTAGCAGAGGTCCTCCTGGTCTCTGGATTCTCACCAAATTTGAGGAAAAGGTAGTCCAGTTGGCAGTAGAGGATCCTGACCAGTGCTGCAAGATTGGAGAGATCAGTGTGTCAGATGCCAGGGAGGAACATTGTTGTCTGCTCTTCTCACAAGTGCAGTCACTCTGTCATATTCCTCTATGTCCCGCCAGATTTTTGCTGCTTCACTAATTTATTCATTCTTTTCTCTGCCAAATGGTACAGGCAGTCAATAGACAGCCTAATGGCACTAAAACCCTTAAGGATGAGCCCAATGATACCTCGGAGATGCAGCAGTTGTTCAGCCCCATGCAGAAGACATCTCTTTGTACTCAGCCACAACTGAGGCAGGCAATGGGTAAATGAGCTGATAAATGGCAGAGGGAATTCAATCTGGATAAAAGTGAGGGATTGCATTTTGGTCCAACAAACGAAGGTAGGGCTTACATGATTAATGACAGGGCCTTGGGTAATGTTGTAGAATAGAAGGGCTTAGGTACATAATTCTTTAATGTTTGCATTACATGTAGACAAGGTGGTTAAAAAGGCATTTGGCATGGTGGCCTTCATTGCTCAGTCCTTTGACTATTGGAGTTGGGAAGCCATATTGAAGTTGTGCATGACATTGGTGAGGCCTTTTCTGGAGTATTATGTCCAGTCCTGGTTGCCCAGTTATGGGAAGGATATTATCAAGTTGGAGAGGGTTAAAGAAGAGATTTTCCAGGATGTTGCCAGCTATGGAAAGTTTGAGTTATAGAGAAAGGCTGGGACTTTTTTCACTGGCGTGTAGGTGACTGAGAGGAGACCTGATTGAAGTTTTAAAAATAATGAGAGGCATAGATAGAGTTAACAGTAGTTGTCTTTTCCCAGGATGGGGAATTTCAAGACTAAGGGACACATTTTTAAAGGTGTTAAGAGAGGGGTTTAGAAACGACACAAGAGGCAAAGATTTTACACAAAGGGTGGTTGCATTCGGAATGAACTTCCTGATGAATTGGTGGATACGGGTAAAGTTCCAGTGTCTAAAAGACGTTTGGATGGATATATGAATAGAAAACGTTTGGAGGGATATGGGCCATGAGCAGGCAGGTGGGACTAATTTAGTTTGGGATTGTGTTCAGCATGGACTGGTTGGACTGAAGGGTCTGTTTCCATGTTGTATGACTTGATGACTCAATAACATGAGGAAGGGATACCAGAGACCCTCACTAGGTTGGAGTGAAAAATGGGAACTCAGTTCACCCTCTGTGTCCTGTGGTAGCTCCAGCATGCACACATTTGGCTGCTTCAATGGATAATGTTACAACCATATCTTGGCGAAGAGTTGTTGTGGCGAGGACCTGTTGATACACAGTTAGTATGACTGAGAAGAGTAGGCAAGGTGGGGACCTTTGCAGAGAAGCAGACAGACAGATGACAGACCTGATGGGACTCGAGACATAAACAAGAATATTCTAGCTGCTCAGGTAGATCAAAAAAATTAGTAGGGTGGTAGTAGGACGAAAGTAAAAAACTGTAGGAGGAGTTCAACAAACTGGTCAGCTGAGGACAGTAGTAGCAAATGGAATTCAATCCAGAAAAATATGAAGGAATGCACTTGAGGAGGGGTAACAAGGCCCAGGATTACACTATGAATCAGGAGGCCCCAGAAAGTACTGAAAATCAGAAGAACCTTGGTATACATATCCACAGATCCCTGAAAGTAGCAGGAGAGGTAGGTAAAATGGTTAAGAAGGCATATGGTATACTTACACTTATTAGTCAAAGCATAGAATACAAGGACCTTGGGCTGGAACTACATCCAATGCTGCTTAGACCACAAGTAGAGTACTGCATGCCATTCTGGTTACCATACGATAGGAAGATTGTGAGTGCAGAGATTTACTTGGAAGTTGCATAGGCTGGAAGGTCTGTGTTATGAGGAGATTTGAAATTCTACCATGCTGTGATCACTACCCCTAGAAGACCCTTAACTATGAGAACTCTTATTAACCTCATTGTATATTATCAGATCTAAAATAGTCTGCTCCTGGTTATGATTCAGAGATGCCGGTATTGGACTGGGGTGTACAAAGTTAAAAATCACACAACACCAGGTTATAGTCCAACAGGTTTAATTGGAAGCACACTAGCTTTCGGAGCGACGCTCCTTCATCAGGTGATTGTAGGAGCGTCGCGCCGAAAGCTAGTGTGCTTCCAATTAAACCTGTTGGACTATAACCTGGTGTTGTGTGATTTTTAACTTTGCTCCTGGTTAGTTTGTGCAACATATTACTCTAGGAAACAATCTCTGATGCATTCTACAAATTCCGTATAACCCTTGCCCACATGTTCGTTCAGTCAATATAGAGATTAAAATCAACCATGCCAATTAGAGCCCTTCTTACATTCCTCTATTATTTTCTTATTTATACTTTTGTCCTAAACTGTGCCAGCTCTTGAGGGGAGCCGAGAGATGATTCGCATCGATGGCTTTTGTCCACTTCAATTCCTGCTAGCCCCCCAAACAGCTTGCACATCATGATCTGTTGACATCACTGATACCTTTCCTTATTATTAATGTTACCAACTTCCTTTTCCTTTTTGCTTACTTTCTGGGAGATTGAATACCCTTGAATATTGAGTTCCCAATCTTCATCACATTGTGACCATAGCTCCTTAATAGCTATTAACTCATATTCATTTATTTATATTTGTGTTGTTAACTCCATCTTGTTACAAATGCTGTGTGCATTGAGATAAAGAGGCCGAAGCTTCAACTTTTTACAATTATTATTAATTCTGATTCTATACTCTGCTGCACTCTTCTTGTGTATACTTTCCTTCCTTTCCTGTCACACTTTATCAATCACTTCTTCACTATAATGCTGTGTGCATTGAGATAAAGAGGCCGAAGCTTCAACTTTTTACAATTATTATTAATTCTGATTCTATACTCTGCTACACTCTTCTTGTGCGCTTTTCCAGCAACACATTTTCAGCGCTGCACTGTATACTTTCCTTCCTTTCCTGTCACACTTTATCAATCACTTCTTCACTATCTGCACCACTGTTCTTTCATTTCTTTTCAAACTTCCTTTTAATTGCATCACTTGCCCAATGAGTTAGCTGCTAACACTATCTATCATCGCAGTTATGATGTGCCAGGTCCCAGGTCCCAGCATTGTTTAAATGAACCCTCTCCCAAAGGAACAGTTCTCTTTCCTCAGCCCTAATATCAGAATCCCATACATTATAACCCATTTCTCCCATAACAATCTTTGACCTTCCTGATCTTATTAACCTTAAAATAATTTGCGTATGGCTCAGATTGTAATCTGGATATTATTACTTTTGTGGTTCAGCTTTTTAGTTTAGCCTCTAGCTGTTCGTAATCACTGAGCAGAACCTGTTTCTTAGTTCTACCAATGCTGGTTTGTAATGCAGAATAACACCAACAGCATGGGTTCAATTCTCACATTGGTTACCAAGAAGGATTCTCCTTCTCAACTTTCAGGTTAAATCACCATCAGTCATCTCTCTCTAAGAGAGAGAGAGCAGCCCTATGGTTTGATAAGACTGTGGCGATTTTATCTTTTATGTTGTTGGTACCTATATATGGTATACCTTCTGTACCATAATCTATAACTTTACTCACAAGTTTGTTGTGAGGCACTGTATTAAATCCTTCTGAAAATCCATGCATACCACATCGACAACATTATCCTCATCGAGTCTATCTGCTAAGTCTGCACAACCGAATCCTTCCCCTCTCACTACAAGTCCATCTCCAGCCCAGAAGAGATGTTCTCAACCTTGGCAACAGGTAGGTAACACAGCCCAAGGACTCTCTGTATTTGCCATAGAGAACAGTATCCATTCCCCTAACTATGCAATCCCATATTTGTACTGAAATTCACATCTCTCCCCTTACCTAAATGGTACTCTGTACCACAGTGCTTTGGTCAGTTTGCTCATTCTCTCTGCAGTCTGTGCCTTTGTCAAAAATGAGAGGATGAACCAAGTACCTATTGGACAAGGGCATTGACTGAGGATCCTCCAAAGCTAAATTCGGCATCCTGTCACACTCGCAGTCACAGCCTTTTCTCCCTAACCATGGGCCAAATGTGATGCAACCAATTTAAGGTATGTGTCTGTCTTCTGAAACAATGTCCAGGTAACTCCCTCCCTCCCTGATGTCCACAGCATCTGCAGCTCAGGCTTCAGCTCATCAACATTGAGCCAAAGTTCCTCAAACAGCCATTACATGGTGTAAATATGACTCACACGACAAAACTGCAACACATCACCCGGCCAGCCATCCTTAATTAGTTTGGATGTCAAATGTTTTAAAAGAAATATTTTCTCACTGTACTCTTCAGATGGAGCAGATTGTCTCAATGAGGGTAATACAGTAACGCCTCGACTTACGAACTTAATCCGTTCCGGGACCCGGTTCGTGAACCGAAAAGTTCGCAAACTGAATCAATTTTTCCCATTGTTCGGATATCGTAAGAATGCTTGGATGGCTGTTCACATCGCATGCGCCAAAGACGAACTGAATGAGATCACGCGGGGCCCGAGAGCCTTTGCATTCAACAAGCACGTAGCAAAGCAGAACAATGAAACCACGTGGTCGCACACGGGCTTTTTGCATTTGTACCTTCGTTCGTACCTTGAATTTCGTACGTATGTTGAAGCAAAATTTTATGTACAATCCTGTTCGTAAACTGATTTGTTTGTGAACAGGGTCGTTCGTATGTCAAGGCGCTACTGTCCTGTCAATGTTGTATATGTGGATTTCCAGAAGGATTTAATACAATGCCTCACAACACACTTGTGAGTAAAGTTATAGATAATGATATAGAAGGTACAGTAGCAATATGAAATTGGCTGAAAGATAGAAAACAGATAGTAATGACCAATAGATATTTTTCAGGATTGAGGAGTTTTTAAAGTGGAGTTCCCCAGCAGTTGGTATCGGTATCTTTGCTTTTCCTGGGATATATTAATGATCTGGATCTTGGTGTGGAAAATCTTGAATCATGGAGTGGGTGAATAGGTGGCAGTTGAAATTCAGTGCAGAGAAATGTGAGGTCATGGACTTTGGTAGGAAGAACATATACAAAATTGGGGGGCGCAATTTTAAAGTGGGCAGGAAAAGAGGAACCTGTGTGTTTATGTGCATAAATCATAGAAGGTCTTAAAGCAAGTGAAAGAGCAGTTAAGAAAGCACTGGTGTACTTGGTTTTACTACCTGAAGCATAGACTGCAAGAACAGGATACTTGTTGGACCTCAGCTGGAGTATTGTGTACAGCTGTGGGTGCCACATTAGAGGAAAGATGAAGATAGAGCAGAAACAATTTGCAGGAATGGTTCCACGAGTGAGAAACTTCATTTATGAAGACGGATTGAAGAAGTGAGGATAATTCTCCTTGGAGAGAAGAAGGCTGAGAGATTTCAAAATCACCAGCAGACTGTGTAGAGTAGATCAGAAGCTCTCGTGGGCGGCACGGTGGCACAGTGGTTAGCACTGCTGCCTCACAGCGCCTGAGACCCGCGTTCACTTCCAGCCTCAGGCGACTGACTGTGTGGAGTTTGCACGTTCTCCCCGTGTCTGCGTGGGTTTCCTCCGGGTGCTCCGGTTTCCTCCCACAGTCCAAAAGATGTGCAGGGTCAGGTGAATTGGCCATGCTAAATTGCCCGTAGTGTTAGGTAAGGGGTAAATATAGGGGTATGGGTGGGTTTCGCTTCGGCGGGTCGGTGTGGACTTGTTGGGCCGAAGGGCCTGTTTCCACGCTGTAATGTAATCTAATCTCTCCCTGCTCATGAAAGGAACAAGAGTATGAGGGAGAGATAAAAGTGATGTTTTAAAGAAGCAAAGTTAAACCTTTTTCACTCAACTAGCAGTTGTGGTATGGAATGCAATGCCTCTAAGTGTGTTGAAGGCAGATTTAATTGAGTCATTGAAGACAATATTGGATGATTATTTGGATAGATATTAGCACTATTAATTATACTCGTTTGATGAGACAGTGGGGCACAGTGGCCTAAATAGTTTCCTTCCAAACCATAACAGCTCTGTGAATCTGTCAACTGACATGACCTTTAACCAATGATTTCAATAGACTAGAGGAGTTAAAGCATCAAAGATTTTAATGTGTTACAGAAGGGTTAATGTTTGCATGTTCAATATCAAAAGTAAGTTCAGCAATGTGACTGTGTCATGCCATTGTATTTAAAATAATTGCATTTTGGATTATGTATTTAAAATAATTGCATTCAGTTTTTACAGCACCTATTTGATTTGCATATAACTCAGTGATTCAGCGCTGATTTTCCTAGAACTGTCTATTATGTGCAGAGATCTGAAATAGATTAAATGAGAAATTCATTGGCATGATGAACTGATATCTGATATGTTACACTGTCAGGGTTAGGATATGCTTTTAGTTTTTGATTTGCTTCACAACAGATTCCTGATGCCAGCCAGTGTAAATGGAGACAGAATGTTTTCCATTAAGAAAGTGAATTGGGGAGTTAGAAGATTTAACAATACTTGCTGCCAGCCAGTTTTATGATTGGACCATATGGCCTCTGTGGGCATAAACAATAAACATTATGGCATCATTACTTTGTCACAAGTGCTAGAAGTAGAATTCCCAGTGTTAAGTTAAACAAATCATTCAGGGATTGAATTTCTATATACGGGTTCATCTGATCACCTTATAATTTTAGAGGGAGTTAGCATTTTCTTCGATAACATCGCTGTCAGCATGTGACATTCTGCTTTGGTGGATCACTGTCACTAATCCTACCTTCTTGTGCTGTTTCAATTATCAGTGTTGGAGGATAGTATACTGCTGAGCCCAAACAGAAGAGGCTCTTGTCTTAGATAACAAAGTCGTTTATTGCATGATAGCCACAGATATGATTTACATTATTAATCAGGCATAATCAATGAAGACTTGGGATTTGTGCAGAGCACATTCCTCCATTTCAGTATTTGGACAATACATAACTGTGTCACCAAAGATTATGTGATGTCATCAAATTAGGCAAAGCTCAATGTAACATAAACATTCAGAACTATCAGCATTATAGCAGAAGGGGCGCAGAAACACTCGAAACACTGAGGGTTTGAGTTTGTTACGGTGGGTAGGTACATGTAGTAGCAGTTATGTAGATTGGGACCATGTAACCCACATTGGACATTTTACTCATATTACCCACTGAAGCTGACCCAGTCTTTGCACATTATTAAATCATCTTCAATAAGCCTTATTAATGCTTTTAATTTGAATTTATATTTGTGCTATAGCTAAAGGGGAACCAGGGATGAATTGTATTTGAATTTCCAGAAGGGATTTGCTAAGATGATATAGCAAATGTTACTGTAACAAGTAAAAGTTTGTGGGTAATCTATTATCATTGATCAAAGATTAGCTAGCTAATAGAAATCTTGCCATTTTCTGGTTGGCAAGATTTAGCAAATGGTATCATCAGTACTGGCACCCCAACCTTCTAAAATTATATAAATGACTTAGATAAAGAGACCAAACATTGCTAAATTTGCTGATGGCACAAAGATAGGTAAGAAAGTGAGTTTCTAAGGCAGTTACAAAGGGATGTAAATAAATTTTAGTGGCAAATAGAGTAACATATGGGAAAATGTGAAACTGTGAATTTTTGGATGAAAAATAATAAGGAGGCCGATTAATGAAATGAAGAGAGATTGAAGAGTTCTGAGGCACAGAGGGATCTGGGTAACATAGTGCAAAAATCATAAGTTTAATATGTTGGTACAGCAAAACAAAAGAAAAGTTTCAAGAATTTTTGCATATGTTTTAAGGCAGAGATAGATTCTTAATATACATAAAGGTAAAAAGTTAGCACTGGTAGGTGAAAATGTGGAGTAATCAGATCAGCCAGGATCTTATTGAATGGCAGAGCAGAGAGGCTGGGTGGCCTGATCTGTTCCCAGTTCATTCTATTGATTCACTCATAGGATGTGGGCTCCCCTGGTGGGCCAGCATTTATTGTCTGCCCCTAATTGCCTTAAAAAAACTGGTGGTGAGCTGCTTTCTTGAACCACTACAGTCCATATGCTATAGGTAGACCTTCAATGCCTTAAGGGAGGGAATTTCAGGATTTTGACCATATGTTCATAATTATAAAAGGCACATTCATGTTTGCAGTGTCCTGGATGTTCAGACTCGGCAAGCTCATCAATTTGACTTTGTCCTGAATTTGTGAATCTTGGTCTGTTTTTAATGAAGTCATACGTAGCTCATCTTCTTCACTTTGTTAACCAGATTGGACATCTTCAGTCACTTTCCATGCTGATTGTCTGAGGAACTGCTCTTCTTCACATCTCCAATTGTGTTACTGGAAACTTTCTTCTCACTCAGCATTACCCTTGTCACTCACAAGACATAGGATTGAATATTTTCTCTATATAAAGAAGAAACTGGTTTCTTTCCTCTCTACAGAACAAACCCGTTATGCCATGTAAATAATCCCAGTTAATTCATTGTCCTGTTTAGGTTGCACCATTATTCCAGGAAGCGCAGTAAAATTATCCTGATTGTTGCTCGACCAGTTTGTCTTTGAACCAATTGTTCTCTGAACTGTATTTGAGTACTTTGTGGGCTACTGCAGGGATGTTCAGATGAATGCATGCTTAAGAGTGAGACGTGTTGATTGTGAACCACATCTACATTTTCAAATCTCATGCTCTTTGTATTTCCGTGTTACTTGTAACATTCCTTGAATCTTAGGTGGATGACACCAAAAGACCAATATCCCTGGTGTCCATGCCATCTTTAAAAAGGTGCTGTGCACCAGTCAAGTCTGCGTGGTCCTGCAATTTAATTCACTGTTGCAACAAAGCTACATTGCTCATGATGAACTCTTTCTTGTGTGTACAAGTCAATTCTGTGCCCCAGTTGCTATTTAGCCATCAGGCCATACAGTTTACCTGTCCTCAGCTACATTCTTTCCAGATCCTCTCTAAGCCACCACCACTCTGTCCCCATTGCCCACTGAACACCCCCAGCTTGTTATTGTCAAGTAAAGGAATAGTCCATACAGGCAAGAAATCAGGCAATTCCAAACATGAGCTCATACTTACATCCTGTAAAAGTAAACATAGACAAAACAAATGGAAGTGGCAAGTTGCTGGAAAAGCACAGCAGGTCAGGCAGCATCCATGGAGCAGGAAAATTGATATTTTGAGCAAAAGCCCTTCATTAGGAATGAGGTTGGGAGCCTCGGGGGTGGAGAGATAAATGGGAGGAGGGGTGGGGCTGGAGAGAAGGTAGTGGATGGAGATGGGGGTAAAGGTGATAGGTCGGAGAGGAGAGTGGAGCAGATAGGTGGGAAGGAACATTGACAGGTGGGACAGGTCATGAGGATAGTGCTGAGCTGGAAGGTTAGAAGTGGGGAAAGGTGAAGGGAGGACAAGTGAGTAAACTGGTGAAGTCAACATTGATGCCCTGGATTTGAAGGGTCCCGAGGCAGAAGATAAGGCATTATTCCTCCAGGCGTCGGGTGGTGAGTGAGTGGCAATGGAGGAGGCCCAGGACCTGCATGTCCTCAGCAGAGTGGGAGAGGGAGTTGAAATGATCGGCCACGGGGCGGTGGGGTTGATTGGTTCGGCATGGGGCGGTGGGGTTGATTGGTTCGGCCATAGGAAGAATGCCTTATCTTCCACCTCGGGACCCTTCAACCCCATGGAGGTCATGCAGTTCCTGAGCTTCCTCCATCGCCACTTCTTCACCACCCGCCGACGAGAGGAAGAACGCCTCATCTTCCGCCTTGGGACCCTTCAACCCCAGGGCATCAATGTAGACTTCACCAGTTTCCTCATTTCCCCTCCCCATTCCTGATGAAGACCTCCAGCCCGAAAAGTCAATTTTCCTGCTCCTCGGATGCTGACTGACCTGCTGTGCTTTTTCAGCAACACACTTTCAACTCTGATCTCCAGCATCTGCAGACCTCACTTTCTCCAAATAAAGGTGGCAGCTTACCCCTCACAATGCAAACTAGGCTGCTGCAAACAACAGAATCCTATCCTGTGTAGCCCCATTCTCTGTTCTGCAGTGGCTTGTGTTACAGCACATGCACCAATTTGATGAAGGTGCCATACTGCCTAAGTGACCAATTTCATCAAAAAGGTAGCGCCTGCTGCACTCCTACACACTTCCCACCCCTGAACTACATCGATCATTCAACTCTTCATTGTATTCAGTAGAGGGTGAAAATGAGGACTGCAGATGATGGAGATTAGAGAGTGTGGTGCTGGAAAAGCACTGTGTCCAAGGAACAAGGAATTTGATGTTTCAGGCAAAAACCCCTTCATCATGAATGAGGCTGGGAGCCTCGGGGGTGGAGAGATGAATGGGAGGGGGGTGGGGCTGGGGGGCAGGTAGTTGAGAGTGCAGTAGATGGATGGGAGGTGGAGGTAATGGTGATAAGTCAGACCAGAGGGTGGAGCAGATTGGTAGGAAAGAAGATGACAGGTAGGACGAGTTATGAAGGCAGTGCTGAGCTGGAAGTAGAGTCTACTGTCATGCTGATATACAAAAAATGAAGCTATGTTTCCTTTCTCCTATTCAACCTTTAGAAGTTTTGCAAGTAATGGAATGCTTTCGGCCAGAATTTGCCCATTTTCAAATAATTGCCACTAAACTCTGCACTGTTGAGGTGCCAATGTTTGATTTGTAATCACCAACGGCCTTGTGCAAGTTGCTTTTAACCAGTATTTGAATCCTAAGCACATTCATTCCACATGCATTGTAAATAGGTGAAGAAATGATTGCAAATTAAATTGAGTAGGAGTTTACAAACATATGCTACAAGTCTTTGTCCCTGTTATCTCCTAGAGACATAACTCTGTGCTTTCACCTATCAAAAAGGCACTGGCTTTGTTCACTGTCAGTATTGTGCCAGCCATTTTTCAGTTGCATTTTGCAACTAAAGAATGGCAAGCAGTGGCCAAGAACATTGCTTCTGGTGGACATGGTCGGCACCACCCCTCCAAATCCTCTAAGTCCCCCTTACCTCAAGCTAGTCCAATAGCTCATTTCTGCTCATTCCCTCTCCATGTGGAGATATACCAGATTGAACTTTAGCTCCAAGTGTCCTCACTAGTTCCTAAGCCCCGACATTATACATTCATGATGTCCACGCTGACCATCTATGTTCTCCCTATGGAAGGCACAGGGGTGGTCACTGCCCAATATCCCCTCTCCTGTAGTCTTCCAAGCCTTTTGATGCTGTTCAACCCACCTCCCTGCCAAACACCTTGAGTTTCCTCTATTACCATCCTTGTCTCCACCTCAACACTTGCCTCTGCTTTCTGCTCTGAACCTTGACTGTGTCATCCTCTTTGGGATCCTCCATTGCCCCTTCAACCATCATTGGCACCCTTCAAAATGATTGACATGAAGACAACATATGATTGCAAAGTATTAATATTTGCACAAGAAAATCATGCTCTCTTTTCAGCAGACCTTACTGTTTTGGAAAACCAAATAAAATGCATGCAAATAATCCAGAAGTTTAAAGTTGTATTTACATAGTCACACCCAGGGTTACATATCCATCCTGGTTTGTAAGCCTTATAAAGAAATTCATGTCTTCCAATATTTGTTGCAATTGTTTAAGTTCAAGTGAGTCACATCAAGTTTTCAAGTGATATTTAACTTGGAAACAGGATATAAAGGATTCAAATGACAATGAGTTTCCAAACAATGTTTTTTATAAATGTATCCACCAAAATATCATATTTGTACTTGGTAAATGCAAGCATATTCAGTTTGAGTCTAAACAGAAGATTATTTTTAGACACGGCTAACACCTGAGAATGGAATTTATTTGTGTCCAGAAAAGTTAGATTTCAGGGTTATTTCTGCAATTCCTCTTTCCCAACAGGAAAGCCAAGTCCACAGAGGATGTGGATCAGACAAGGGATTTACTTGGGAGGAATTGAATACTCCCCAACATCTGTCATTGCTCATCAACTGTCCTATTTTTCAGTCTTCTTATCCAGTTCACCAGGGCCAGACACAAAGCCCTTAAAAGGTAGGGCAGTTAATAGACAATAGACAATAGGTGCAGGAGTAGGCCATTCAGCCCTTCTAGCCTGCACCGCCATTCAATATGATCATGGCTGATCATTCCTAATCAGTATCCTCTTCCTGCCTTATTTCCATAACCCTTGATTCCACTATCTTTGAGAGCTCTATCCAACTCTTTCTTAAATGAATCCAGAGACTGGGCCTCCACTGCCCTCTGGGGCAGAGCATTCCACACAGCCACCACTCTCTGGGTGAAGAAGTTTCTCCTCATCTCTGTCCTAAATGGTCTACCCCGTATTTTTAAGCTGTGTCCTCTGGTTCGGCACTCACCCATCAGCGGAAACATGTTTCCTGCTGCCAGAGTGTCCAATCCTTTCATAATCTTATATGTCTCAATCAGATCCCCTCTCAGTCTTCTAAACTCAAGGGTATACAAGCCCAGTCGCTTCAGTCTTTCAGTGTAAGGTAATCCCGCCATTCCAGTTGATGAAGAGTGGCAGGCATTTAAGGAGATATTCAATTCCTCCTAATTATAATATGTTCTAGAGAAAGATTGTAAGACGGGGAAAAGCATGCATGGCTAAGCAAGGAACTTAAAAAAAAAGTTAAAAAAAAGATATCCCATATTACAAGGGCCAGTGACAGACTGGAAGATTTGAAATATTTAAAGATCAACAAAGGGTTATGGAGAAAGTAATAAAAAGAGTGAAGGTAGATAATGAATGAAAGCTTGCACAAAATATACAAATAGAGACTAAAAGCTTCTCCAAGGATACAAAAGGAAAACTAATAGCTAGAGTGCATGTTGGTCCCTTGGAGGATGAGATTGAGGACTTAACAGTGGGTAACACTGAAATGACAGTGAGATTAAATCAATATTTTGCCTCAATTGTCATGGTGGATGACACCAGCACTATCCTAACAGTGACTTTAATGCAGAGGTTATAGAAATAGAGGAACGCAAAGCAATTGTCATCATTATGGAAAAAGTACTGAGGAAACTATTTGGATTGAAAGTAGACAAGTTCCAATAGCCTGATGGCCTATATTCTACAGTATTAAAGGAAGTGGCAGCAGAGATAATGGATTCATCAATTATAATATTCCAAATTTTTTTGATGCTGGACAGATTCCAGTGGATTGGAAAATTGCTAATGTAAATCTAATTCAAAAAGGGAGGGAGGCAGAAAGTAAGAAACTATAGACCAGTTAGTTTAATGTATGTCATTGGGAAAGTGTTAGAATACATTATTGCGGAATACAGTATTGCAGCATGATGGCACAGTGGTTAGCATTGCTGCCTCACACTGTCTGTGTGGAGTTTGCACATTCTCCCTGTGTCTGCGTGGGTTTCCTCCGGGTGCTCTGGTTTCCTCCCACAGTCCAAAAATGTGCAGGTCAGGTGAATTGGCCATGCCACATTGCCTGTAGTGTTAGGTGAAAAGGTAAATGTAGGGGAATGGATCTGGGTGGGTTGTTCTTCAAAGAGTTGGTGTGGACTTATTGGGCCAAAGGGCCTGTTTCCACACTGTAAGTAATCTGATCTAATCTAATCTAATAACAGGATGTTTGGAAAGTGAAAATGCAGTCTTTCGGAGTCAACACAATTTTACAAAGGACGATGTTTGACAGTTTTCTAGAGTTCTTCAAAGAAGCAAAGTGGATAATGGGGATCTTGTTGATGTAGGGTATCTGGACTTTAAGCTCAAGCTGTTTTCTTTGGAGCAGAAAAGGGTCAAGGGGGTTTAAATAGAGGTTTATAAGATTATGAAGGACACGGTAAAGAGAAAGCAGCTGTTACCTTTCATTGAAACAAAGGGGAATATATTTAAAGTGAAAGGCAGGAGGTTTAGATTGGATTTAAAAAAAAAACGTTTTCACCCAGATGTGTTGGGGTCTGCAAGGGCAGAGCAAATGAGATGGAAACCTCACAAGATTCAAAAAGTACTTGGATGAATAATCAGGGAATTATCTCTTTGGCTTGTTGTAAGTAGACTATTTGGTAAAACAAAAAGCAACTATTTTGGACATAATAGCAGCACAGCAGTGAGAGTGCATTATGTAACGTGGAGAACCGGGGTCGGTGCAAAACTGGACCTGAGGCCCTAGTAATCTGGGAGAGCTGTCTTTGCTGACTCAGCAGATCCTGGCAAGTTGCCCCAGATTTGGAGAAACAAATTTCAGACTGTCTGCCTCGTGAGCAGCACCATTTGAATGCCAGAATTACAGTACCCTCAGGGGAGGTACAAATCCATGCTGTCCTGTGTTACATGAACATTTAGTTGGCAGTCTTAAGCTGCAGATAAATTCTGAACAGTCCCAACGTTAGACCTGCTTTGCTCATTGTGGACCTAATCCTGAAGGAGGTATTTAACCTAAGTTGCATAGTGACAATTTTACTAGGCTAGTAATTCAAGAACCTGGGTTAACTCTCTGCAGACATGAATTCATATACATTCAAATAATAGATAAATTTGGCATGAAGTTATAAAATCATATTAACCATCATGAAATGACCGGATTCTCATAAAATCCCCACCTGATTCATTAATATCCTTCAGAGAAAGAGATCAACTATTCTTATTCATTCTGATCTACATGTCACCCTAGTTTCACAGCAATATGGTTAACTTTTAATGGCTCTCTGAAATTGTACAGTGAGCCATTCAGTTGTGTCAAGCTGCTGCAGAATTTAAGCACTGCACATGTACCTCCACTACATGGATTTTAACAGTTTTAAAAAGGCAGCTCATCAGCACCTTTTTAAGGGCAATTAGTCATGGCTTTGCTTGCTATACAATTGTGTTTGGCCCAACACAATTTTGAGCCTTACATTTTCCACGCATTTTTGGCATAGAATGTGGTTTATGGGAAGTGGAGTAGATATGTTTGTGCTTTGAGGCAGAGTTTGGATGTTAGTGGAACATTGGACACTACCCATCCTTAAACTAGTGCACGTTCCTCCTAAGACACATAGCCAGAGTCAACCTTTGCCCCCAGAAAAATGGGCACTCATGAATGCTCATCCAGTGGCCGTAAGTGAGAAACATGAATGGAAGCAAAGATCTAGGACTTATTATTATGAGGTACACTCTAACATTTTACTCAGTGTTTTCCTCAACAAGCTGTTAGGTTTTGCTACACTGATTTATGTAAGGGTTGAAGGATCCCTAAAGCTGCTGCTATCCAGGATGCTGCTCACCAACTTAACGTCTGTCCTCTTTGGAGTGTCTGAGTAGGCTGCTTCACTCTGACATGGTAGCCACATAACCCAGTACTACAACAAGAATGACAGTTGATCAAACATGTACGATATTAATAGTTATATATTTGCAGATGTGGAGCTTATTAATTACTTATATTACAACAAAATATCTGCCATGCCACCTATGTCCCCTCAGAGTTTTTTTTTTCATTTTTTGCCCTAGGCACAGGCTCAGGGTCTGCAACAGGATGGAGCGGGATTGTTCTATAGTGTAGTGTTTTGGCCTGGAAGATTTGGGAGGGAAGTCGAGGGTTATTTGTGACTAGAGGGTGCAGAAATGCTGAGAGCATCCTGACCAGATGCAAGCTCACTCTCCTTGGCTGCAGCTTCCACATGGTTTGGGGATTGCAGGCAGAACGGAGCTGGAGGGGTGTGGGATATCTGCAGTGACCTAGGAGGAGATGTCTGCAGGGCATATGTACAGTTCCTCCTCTATCTGGGCACCTGTTGGCACCACACTGTCTCCTTCAGAGGAAACAACAGCTGGATGGAGGTTTGCCCTTCTCTCTCTTTGCTGCTGAAGCTGAGCATTAAAGACTACAATAATGAAATGCAAGTCTGCATGCATTTCCAGCAGCCACTGAGCATCCTGTTGGGCTCAGCCTTGAACCTGTCCATGGAGACAGCTGAACATACATCCCCGAGATCTAGAGGGGACTTAAAATATTAGTGAAGACCTCCATCCTTTGAACTAGTTTAAAAACCTTGACTGCCGGCTCTTTGACTATTTGATTCGAGAACCTGACTTAGAAAGCTCATACCTGCAAGTGAAATCATGAAATTTATTTTCCACTTAAATGAGAAACCAGCTTGGATTGACACGAATAGGAAGGGTTTAGAGAGATATGGGCCAAGTGCTGGCAAATGGGACTAGATTAGTTTAGGATATCTGGTCGGCATGATCGAGTTGGACCGAAAGGCCTGTTTCCGTATATCTCTATGACATTATTATTTGCAAGACATCTCCTGGCTGCATTTTCCACATTGAGATCTCATCACTCAGTAAACATTGCAGAACAAGTTGGTATGTTTTCAAAAGTGTGGAAACAAAATTGTGCATTGTGCTTCAACAGGAATGAACTTGTCAGGAGAGGAGATTGTTATACCTAATACAAAGGCAATGAAGCATTTAGAGAGGAAAACCCAGCATAATGGACAGGTGATAAAAATGGTAGAGATTACTAGAAATATCTTTTCCTGAAATATAACCTGTTTCTTTTTTGAGGTGTTGACAGATGTACTTTAATAACCTTCAGAGCAATTAAGTAGTATTTCCCCTCATGAGGATTGATAAATAAAGGAGGCTTTTTATATTCTTTCTTATACAACCATGATATTTGTAAAAACCTTTTGCTATTTTATACTGAGAAAGTGACAAAACATGCTGATAATCCTGAATTGACAGGACTTACAGGTAAAAGCTGTTTGTACATCAAAAAGGCTGAATTGAAAGATTAACACAATCTGTGAGTACAATTCTCATCTCATTTTTTCCTTTCTCTATACCAGAAACTTCAGAAAAGTTGCAATTAATTGCAAATAAAAACAGAAAATGCTGGAGAAACTCAGCAGGTCTGGCAGTATCAGTGGATAGGGAAACAGAGGGAAGAATCTTACCGGGGTCTTGTGAGTTGGGCTATGGTGAGATGCTTGTCAGTATTGGGAGACAAGCATGGCAGGAACCATCTCAACACAAAGACCATTTCATTCCATATTATATGATTTTCATAAGAGGCATGACAAGATTCTGATTGGGTATTGGCAAGATACAAATTGAAGGTGATTGCTGCTTGATAAACACCTTGTTGTTTATAGTACAGCTCACCTTATTAATATTTAGACTCTGATCTTAACAAACTCATCAAATAAACTTGGTACTGGGAAATGTTGAGAGGTAAACGGGCCTGGTGGATTCAGCTCGCTGCTCGCTCCGAATGACCTCCATTTTGGAAACTGGAGGTTTCCACTAACATCTCAGGGCATGCTCCATGGGCACTGGTTGCACACTTTGTATTCCCAAGGACATTGGCACCTGACGTACGTCAGCCTTTAAGAACCCTCATGGCACATCTCTCACTCCACCCAAACATTGCTTCTTCAACTTTTCACCTTGGGGTACATCAACAATGATCACTGCAATGCTCCTGCAAGGACACTGTGTGCTCAGGGATTCGCACTCAGCTCATGAACTGAACCAGGCTGTATCACAGGGCTCATATCTTGTTATCATAAGGCTCATATCCTTTGATCCTACTTGGATGTTCATGGCATCTCTGCCTTGCATTGTCTTGTGTTGCCTTTTTGGCTTTTGCCCCTTCAGCCCATGATACCAGGCTCAAATTGCTATCTTGTTGTACTGTAGAGCAAACACACAACCAGGAAGCTTTCCATAATGGTCAGCAGGTCTCAGTTAAATTAAGAGAGAATGCTTTTATTCAGGGGTTTCTGGCACAATAAATTAAGCATTGTCTCCAACACTAGTCCAGTCCAAGACTGAAGCAGTGAGAGGTAGGATCATCTCCTCATAAAGAAGTGAAGGGTCAATTGAGACCACACTCATTTAATTCTTTCTGCCCCGTTGTGGCCAGTTTTCATTATGGACTGAAAGAGGTTGGCATTATAGGAGATGAAAGCGATCACCCTGCTATTACCCTTGGTGCAGGCAGGAGGTGTCCCAAGCATGTGAATAGGCAACCCCGTGGTAGGTGAGAGCATTTGGGAAGATGTAGTGGGCAATAGTGAAAGTGGTAGGGCGTGAGCCTTGGTGAGCATTGGGCACAGTAACCGAGGTAGAGTGAGAGTGAATTATCACAGAGAAGATGCTGGCACTTATGCTGGCAGAGTGGAGAAGGACATTGACTTTAAAACCAGATTGACATAGTCTGATCTCATGGCCTCAACTGCTGATCCTGGTGGGAATGGGAGCGGGCAGGGATGGGGAGGTGGTTGGGGGTGGAGAAGAGGAGGGTGCCCTGCATTGAACAGATCCTCCAGGACCCTGCCTGTTAGCCCTATCTGTGACAAATGTCAGCATCCATGCAGATGCAGGTCTGGACTGACAGTCTTTGCCCAGGCACACAATCGCCATTTACAATACTGTGGGTGCAGGGGTTGATGGTGAATTCCAGGATGTCCATTAAGAGGTGAGTTGTAGTAACAGCACATGGTAAGATGGGTAGAAATCAGAACTGGAGGACCACATTGAGGCATAGAAAGTAATTAATGGATACCGAGAGAATTGATTATGCTTTGCAGCAATAAACTATCCAAACAAAAACTCAATTGCAACTCAATTTTAGCCAAAAAACAAGCAAGATTCAGTCCAGAGTTGACACTAAATGTAGTAAACTTTATGTGATCACTCGTATTTGTATCATGGCTTAGCACATTTCTCAGGATATACCCAAACACTTCAGATGCCTTGAATTGCTTTGAAGTTCATAAAATGCTGTTATCAACCTCTAAATAACATGGTATTGCTGAGCACATAATGCTACACAATATTGAAGTTCACATGTTAATAGAAATTTCTGCCACTGCTCTTTAGTTTTGCCTTCTAGATATGCTGCATTACAGCAACATAACACACACCCTTGACATTAATGAAGATAGAGACACCAGCCGCCTACAGGAGATTGTTTGATACACGCAGCACAATTTCCTATTAGACCAGCCTCTGTATCTCCGCTGAGTTGATCTTTTCAAATGTAATTGTGCCATTTTCCACTTTTTACTCTGCTGGTCATTTTGCCTTTTACACTGTGAGGGTAATATATTTTCTTGAGAGTCAAAGCATGGACATTTAGCAGGAGCTCTTCAATTGTTTACCAATGAAAACTTCCCCACTACATCTATGGGTAATGTGCATTACAAATCTTAACCAGCATGTTCTTTTCCCCTCAGTAACTGAGAAATGGAAAACCTGTCCTCTTACTGCAAAATTCTCAAAATGATTACAGCTGATGTACAATCTGAGTGAAATATAACCTGAAAGAGGCTGTGAAACAAATCTTGGCGAATTAGTGAACCATGCAAATGACACCTGATTTATTTTCTACTGAATGAAAAAGAAATCAGATGATGTGCAAAGATGGGCTGCTAATCGTTCACAATAGTTTTGACATTACTTCTTGAGATGGATGTAAATACTTGTCTGTATGTGCACAAATTCAAAAGTTCCACAAAGACAGGAGAAAGCTAAAAAAAATCAGGAACATCCGATTTGCTACACATAAATTAAGGATTAGAAAAATGTCAGAAAATAAACTTTTTAATCATTAAGAGGTTTATAATTTGTTAGTTTAGTACAGGCCCTTATCTGCAAGTTACATGGCCTGTTTATGTAAAATAGTTTGATACATATTTTGTGTTTACTTAGAAGTCAAATGAACTGAATTCAACAGCGACTTTTCAGTATAACAGTTTAGAATGTAACAGTAACACATTGCAGTAGTTGTGATCTAACCTTCAGTTCCTTGTGACAACAAGGACATATCACAGGGAAAAGGCTACAATTGAGAACAGAATTGGCGACCAAGACAAAGTACAGAAAGTAATGATATAACTTTGTGTGGAACAAGATGGTTTTGAAACTACAAGGAATGTAGAAACATGTTTAAAAGAGGCACAATGTTTGAGGTGAATAATGTAAAGTATTTGATCATTTGGATGAGCAAGAAAGTTTCTTCATGCAATTTATTAAGAGAAACACTTGATAGAGCAGACTTCGCAGGCATGGGGAAAAGTGAAATCAATTTTTAATCAAGAAAAACTCTAGCTCTTTATATCTGGATGGTGAATTCATGAAAAAAATCTTCCAAATTTATAAAGGAAATCAGTCTTCCGCTACTTTCTTTGTAAAGTCAAGAATTTAACAGTAAGCTGGCTTTATTTTATTTGACTTTAGGCTTAGGAAGGTGATGGCACAGTGGGAATGTAACTTTACTAGAAATCACAGGTTAACACTCTAGGGACATCCCACTAGTGAAATGTACATGCACCTTGGGCCTGGAGAATCCATCAACAATATTCAGGGCCTAGTCTGTCCTATCAGGAGGAGGGTCTAGTTGTTGGTTTTTGACCTCAGTCCATCTATATATGTCAATTGCTTTCCTGAAAGTGTCGCGATGCAGAGCTGCAGTCTTGTTAAACAGATGTGTTGTCAATTCATAATTTTTCAATTTGATTGGATTTATTATTCTCAGATGCATCTAGGCACAGTGAAAAGTTTGGTTTTGCATGCAGTACAGGCAGATCATACCAAACAAAGTGGATTAGGATAATGGAACAGAGTGAAGAACACACTGTTACGACTGCAGAGAAGGTGCACAAACAGCGAGATCAACATTAAGTTTAAAATTTGAGCGGTCCATTCAGAAGTCTAATATCAGCGAGGAAGAAGATGTTCTTGAATCTGTTGGTATGTGTGTTTGTACCTTCCACCAGATAGAAGAGGTTGGGGATAACCGGGATAGTAGGAGTGTTTGATTATGTTGTTTACCCTCAGGAGGTGATGATAAGTATAGATGGAGTCAATGGATGGAAGGCTGGCATTGCTAGAGTGTTTGCCACTGTGTGTGAAAAAAACCTGTCAGTTTTGCTTCACATCACCTTTCATTTCGACCAGTGTTGTGAGTGGAAAGATGCAGCCATTTTGTCTTACCAATATTTCAACTGCGGTTTGTTTCGTTCTTAATTTATTAGTTTATTTCAGTATTTCAATAACAACTTTCACAGCTCTGAACATTCCTATGTTGTATTGTCAGTGCACTAAATTCTTGTTATTGATGCAGAAACAGGCAGGGAGCTATCTTTAGGCTAAAACGTAGCTAGGGCTACAATAGAAATCACCTATGTACTGTTGGGACCTGACAATTAGGAAAAAAAATTGGAATCTGGAGCTGAACTTATGAGTATGAAAATTCACAGGTAACCAATCTATGTATAATGAGGAGTGAGTGGAGTTGTGCTTCTTTGTTGCTCTTCCACTGTCAGGTTCAGCTTCACATCCAATACCATGTTCTGTATTTGCATGGTAGCAGTTTGCTCAGAATATGGTTTTTCACAAAATGACTCAAAGATGGCTTTATGCCACATGCATGTGCCTTATAGTAGAGGTCACGTGACTATAGCAGACCAGGGAAGATGTTTTTGCACAGTCGGATTTCAAAATTTGAACTCACACCATGCATTCACGCTGTTCAACTGGTTTTTAGCAAGAAAGGAAATGAAGGTCATTTAGTTAGTATCATTGCTAAGGGAGCTTGGACCTCTTTATATAACTACTATAAAGACAATCACTGGGAATAATCTTGAAACATTTCTGTCAATTTTCTGGTATAACTTTGGTGGAGGATCATTGTGATCCCCAGATAGAGACATAAACAGAATGCCTCTCTGTCTATCTTCTCCTGAAGTTGAAACAGTAAATCTGGAATGACCTGGTTGGTATTTTCAGTGAACACTTTTAGTGCCACTGCAGATTTTAATAAATAATTCCTGGTTAAGGACGAAGGGCAGCAGGGCAGTGACATAATTACCACAGCTATAACCTTAGGACGATTAAAGTCCTCAATCAAAGGCTAACTCATCATGTAACAAGGCATTATCACAAGGAAGATCACAGCTTTTGTCATCTGCAACAACTTTTTTTTTCACTGTATTAGCATCAGTTAAGTAGCTGCAAACACAATTTAAAATGTTTTCTAATCCCTGTTTAGCGATGTTATTACACACCTCTGGAGAAGATGGGAGTCGAACTTGGGTCTCCTGGCTCAGAGGTAGGGACAGTACCAATGCATCACCACAGCCCCTGCTGCAATAGTTAATCTTAAATTGTTGAGGAGTATTCAAGTGTAAATGGGTTTTAATAATAATGGGTTATCACTCAATTAATCTTATTTTGATCCCTTACTTGGTTAGTTTTAGTGATCAAAATGAAAACTAAATCCAACTGATTTCCTCTCTTATTTCATCAGGTAAAAGGTCTTTTTTTTCCCAATGACTTTCTCCTTTCTGCACTCCAAATGAATCCTGAAAAACAGATTTTGAATTGCCAATTAAAACTGACTTTTAAAATCCTTGCACATTGTCTATGGTAAAGTCAGATGAATGCACTGAATGACCTTTTCTCATTCTATGTTTTCCAATTATCAGGCTCTAACATCCTTTGTAATAAAGTGGGTTGCACAGTACGGTAACCAATGAGATTACTGCTTGAATTCTTGTGACATTCTTCAACTGTATGGCCATTTTTTTCACTGAAATAACACACTTGGTCAAATGCTCTTAGAGTGGATTTAAGTGCATCCTTTATTGACTGAGATTTTTTTCTGCTTTTAATTCTTTAACTATATAGGAAAAAAGAGAAAGTATTCTATTAGTCAAATTTACAGATAATTATGTTTGTAGCTGAATGCATTTTAAACAGAAAATAATTTCAGAACAGATCTCAATGGATGTCTCCTCAGTTTGAGTTTTAGTGTCACTGCAGCATTTTAATGTGCGGATTAGTACTGAAGTCACTGTATTAAGCATTTGGTGAATAAAAGCACGCAACAATGAAAACACAACACAATTTCAGGCTATTACAGGATAACATCAAGCATCAGCTGGGACACAAAACATTGTGGATTTTCATTTTCAATTATGTACAAACCGATTTGCCAGAAATAGCTTATTTTACACAATTGCACTAAGTCAAGACAGAGTTTACAAATTGCTGCAATCTCAGAATGGAGACTATAGCAAGAAATATATTTCTGCAAAAAGCCTGAAGCTCCAGCAATAAGATTGCACTGTTTTGAGAAAAGTAAGACATCAATAAACTATCAGAATACCAATTTCAACAACTGATGTAGATTTATCAACCTTGAGGAATGCAAACTAAAATTCCTTCAGAGCATGTCATTTCCTGAAGTTTCATGTAACCTCTAAATGCATTTAAGAACATCTAAAATTTCAATAGATCCTGATAACTTAAATGAAAGATGCAATCACTCAAAACAAAAACAGTGAAATGCAACACAGGCAAGGTTCAATGTTCTGACTTTGAATTTTACGAGAAAGATGTCAAAGTTGTAGCAACTAAATGAAAAATGACCATGTATTGTAGGTCTTATTTATAATAATGAAATGGGAAGTCAATCACTCAACTTCAAAACATCGCAGATTCTTATACCATTGACAAAATGCATTTAACCCTAGTGGGCCTATGTAACTGTTGATTCTGCCCATGGCTGAGAGCAGAACAAGATGGCTGAAAAGCTGCCCATGGCTGAAATCAGCATAATATGGCTGAAAGTAGTTTCAGTTAATGTAGAATAACTTGTTTGGTGCAGTTTGTTTTGAAATAAATCATAAGTTAGAACAATAATATCTCTGTAGACAGAAGATATCCAGGGTAACAGACTAAAATAATGTATACAGGCAGACGGCAGCTAGAACAACTAGATAAGAGCACCCTGTGTGCTGATAGAAGAATTTTATACTTAATTAAATTGGAATCGGAGATCTTTTACAAATAGTCTATTTACTTTCGTTAAGAATTCCAGACAATCATAGTTATAGATTTTGAACCAGTTGTAGATTTTAGTTACATATGACTTAAAAAAGCACAATAAGAGAATCCATTATGACTTCTATAAAAAGATAGCCTCGGAGAGTAAGAAAAGTGCCAATCTTACACACACACACTCTTCCTGTTTCTCTCTCTCTCTATTAGCAGGGAATATGAACTTTAAGAAAACTGACTATGTGTGAATAGAAAGAATTATAATTGCAGCTGCAAAATGGACTGACTGTGTTTGTTTGACCTTCCAAGGCTACCTGAGAAAGAAGCTGCTCCCATTGTAACATTGGATGCAATATATAAGTTTAAATATAACTAACTTTATATCAGGACTGATATCACAAATTTTACAACAATTGGTAGCATTTAGCATCCTCTGTATCATCTACAATAAGATTGGTAGAGAATACAAATTGCACAACAGAATTTGAAAAGTCCTTAGCAATTGGCTAATTTATTAGCAATGGATTTAATGCAGTGGGCAAAGGTCTGTGATGGAGTATAACTGTCAGTAAATTGGAATGTGTTAAATAGATCATCCATTGTGAATCCCTAAGAAGATGATTAGGGTGTCTGGGAAACATCATGAGATCAAGAGAGACCAAAGGTTGTCCATAAGCCTGTCCATCATTGATCATGCAGTCACATGATTAACCTGATTGGAAGTGTATGTCATTAATTAATAATATGATAGGTCTGTAACTATTAAAGTTGGGCTAAACAGTTTCTTTCCACCTGTTTGATGTTGGAAGTGGACCCTCCCCCCCCCCCCCCCCTCCCACCCCCACCAGTGTTGACTGATTCATTTGATCATTCCAGCCCAAGAGTCAACTTTTGAAAAAGTTTGCCAATTAATTCAAATTCCCTGATTTCCCCATAGCGGGGCAGCATAGTGGCTTCGTGGTTAGTGCTGCTGCCTCACAACACCAGGGGACCCGGGTTCGATTCCAGTGTCAAGCAACTGTCTGCGTGGGTTACCTCACACAAGCCAAGATGTGCAGATTAAGTGCATTGGCTATGCTAAATTGCCCATAGTATTCAGGGATGTGGAGCTGAGGTGCATTAGTCAGGGTAAATGTGGTGTAGTAGGGTAAGAGAATGGGTCTGGGTGGATTACTCTTCAGAGGGTCAGTATGGACTTGTTGGGCTGAAGGGATATGTAGGTGAAGTGCATTAGTAAGGATAAATGTAGAGTAATAGAGTAGGAGAATGGGTCTGGGTGGGTTACTCTTCAGAGGGTTGGTGTGGACTTGTTGGGCCGAAGAGCCTGTTTCCACACTGTAGTGATTCTATGATTATTTTTCCTTTTCAAGTATATATCAAATCCTCTTTTCAAATTTATGATTGAATCTGTTTCCATCATTTTATCAGATTGTGTATTTGAAATCATCATAACATGCCGTATGAAGAAGGAATACCTCTTTACTTTTGATTCTTTTGCTCATGATTGCGAATGTTTGCCTTCAATCACTGACTCTCCTGCCAGTGGAAACAAGTTTCCCTGTCAACCCTGCTGAATCCCAGTATAGATTTGAATATATTTATTAAATCTTGTTTTACATATCTTTGAAAGGCAATCATGATTTGGAGATGCCAGTGTTGGACTGGACTATACAAAGTTAAAAATCGCACAACACCAGGTTATAGTCCAACAAGTTTATTCGGAAGCTTTCGGAGCGCTGCTCCTTCATCACCTGATGAAGGTGCACAATCACCTGATGAAGGAGCAGTGCTCCGAAAGCTAGTGCTTCCAAATAAACCTGTTGGACTCTAACCTGGTGTTGTGTGATTTTTAACTTTAAAAAGGCAACACCAGTTTCTCTAATCTGAAAGGTAGCTGGAGTCTGTCATCATTGGTGGCATATCGGTAAACATTCTAGCCCTCTCAAATATAAACCCATAAATTATGGTCCTCCTTCAATATGATTCTTCATTCATGATTTAAAAACAAAGTCGATGTGACAGAAAATGAACATGTTTACTGTGAGTTTTCTGTAAATCAACTCTCTTTAATGGTTTGGCTGCACGTCTTCTGATTCCTCATGAACTGCCATTATTAATGCAATTTTCCAGTCAAGTTTGGTCCTGGATTTTTCCCATAATGGAGAGCATCTCAGTCATGGCAAAAATGGGCCCTGAGCCCAGAAATCCCGAGTTATGCTCCTCAACACGACATTCCCCATTTTTCTGAGTGGGAATGGGTTTGGTGGGAGGAAATGGAAAGGGGATTGGGATGATTCATGCATGATTCATGGAAAGAATTAGTAGTTAAATCATTGGCTGCCTCCACTTCTGCATAATTTTGAATGTCCATGAATGCAAACTCCAAAGTGTATAGTGTGTGTCTCCGAAAAGTAGGTCTGAGCTTTGTGAAATCACTTGGATGGACAGATTGCCCCTTATGGAGATATCATACCTCTTTAGATACAGTCCAAGACACCTGGGGGGAGGTGAGACACACTTTGGAGGAATAAGGTGCCTTTCGGAATGCTTAAATGTTGGCATGAATATGCTTAAAAAGTAGATTAACTCATGAGCTGGAAATTCCATTAGAGCTATCAACGGACATCTTAAAATACATTACAAAAAGCGTCGAAAGCAACTAACACGACAACCTATCATAATTGTAGGGAGAACCTGCAAAAGTGGGCCTGTCAAAACCAATTGCAAAATGGAGCTGTCCAGCAGTCAAAACTTTTCCATGTCCTGCATGTCAACTCTTAGAAGGAATGTGTGCAGTGTTTAAAAAAAAACATTTCTTATTATTTCACTCCATTTGTTGACAGACATCTTAAAGCTTTCATGACTGGGTTATTGCTATTTGATTGATTTCACAACCATCCATCACCACAGTAAAGCTCCTGCCATTTCACTGTTTGATTGGTAGCTCCAAATGGTTATGGATTCTTTGAAGTGAGACTGTAAATGAATGGCAATGCTTGTTGTTATAAGGTATTGTACTCTTAAATGAAATGTTTGCTCATTTAAAGAATTATATGGTCGAAGAAATTTAAAACAAAATAAATTGAGAATTGTTGTGAATGAGTGTTTTCTTCAATAGTGTTGTTTGCGATGCCAACTCAGAATTGAAAATGAAATTTATTTTATCTTATCCATGCTGGGTTCTGGGGTCTGACCATAGTGGATTGTAGATGGTTTGGCAGGTTAGGAATAAGGGTAAACTTGGTCATTAGGAAGGCATGAATTGAAATGAGTTGGTACAAAGTTAGCATAGAGGCTTTAAAGGGGGGTGCACACAAAGACATAGGTTGGCACAGAGAGTTTGCAGGGCCAAGGAGTAGATACCTAAGCAAACATTGGCATAGAGCATGTAAGAAGCCGTTGTGGCTGAGTTTGGAGACAGGACATGGCATTGGCTGGCAAGATTAAGCATGAAGAATGTACAGGAGAATGAAGGATCCTGAAGGGTGTGAGTGGTGAGGCCTTGGAGGGTTGCTTTATTCTTCTTTTTGATGCACCAACACAGTTTCAATGCATGTGGGAACACCTTCCACCCAGTGGCCTCAAGACCTGAGTCACCACCCCTTCACTCCAAACTCTCTAGACTGATAATCTGATCTCAGGGCAGTCAATTTTTAAAGGCAGACTTATGTAGCTGGGAGTTTTCCCAACTTTCCACCTGACTCATGGACAAGATCCAGGCCTTGGTGTCAATTTACTGTTGGGGAACGAGAAAAATGGGGGATGTCATGTTGAGGAGCATAACTTGGGATTTCTGGGCTCAGGGGCCATTTTTGCCATGACTGAGATGCTCTCCAACATGGAAAAAATCCAGGACTAAACTTGAATGGAAAATTACATTTATGATAACAGTTTAACTGTTTAACGTATGGTTTAACTTATGGTTTACATTGCCAAATGACTGGAGCAAGAAGATATAGGCTATTACAACACGTAGGTAAAAACAATGACTGCAGATGCAGGAAACCAGATTCTGGATTAGTGGTGCTGGAAAAGCACAGCAGTTCAGACAGCATCCATGGAGCAGGAAAATCGATGTTTCGGGCAAAAGCCCTTGATCAGGAATACAGGCAGAGTGTCTGAAGGGTAGAGGGATAAATGAGAGGAGGGTGGGGGTGGGAAGAAAGTAGCATAGAGTACAATAGTTGAGTGGGGGAGGGGATGAAGGTGATAGGTCAGAGAGGAGGGTGGAGTGGATAGGTGGAAAA
>NC_057732.1:26035707-26076352 GCF_004010195.1 Chiloscyllium plagiosum
CCAGGTGGTCACGGAGGGAACGGTCTTTGCGGAAGGCGGAGAGGGGTGGGGAGGGGAATATATCCCTGGTGGTGGGGTCTGTTTGGAGGTGGCGGAAATGTCGGCGGATGATTTGGTTTATGCGAAGGTTGGTAGGGTGGAAGGTGAGCACCAGGGGCGTTCTGTCCTTGTTACGGTTGGAGGGGTGGGGTCTGAGGGCAGAGGTGCGGGATGTGGACGATATGCGTTGGAGGGCATCTTTAATTACAAAATGTATCCATGTTACTTCTGCAGTACATGATGCCCAATAGTATTGTTAAAATATATTACCATTCTGACAGCTATTGGATATTCTTACATCCCTGATGTTTATATCACAGTTCTGTGAAAAGAAATATAACAGGCTAAAAAGCAGTCTGTAATATGCAGATGTTCTTTTAGAACATAAGAGATAATGTCAAAACTTAACTTTTGCTTAAAAGTCATTCAAGAAAATGGGAGAATTGTTCAATCCTCCAGCATGTGCAGAAGATTTCAAAGGTGGATTAAACTATGTAAAATTGTAAAACTGGCATATTATAAAACTGTGAATGTGTCTATTTCAGGTTTAACTGGAGGAGAGTGGGAGCCAAATAGGTAGCTTGTTAATACACAGGGATAATATATTTGCTTGATTAGAGGATTGACTTACCAACAGAAAGCAAACAGTTGGGATAAATGGATCCATTTTTGCTTAGCAACCTGGAATTATTGGGGTGCCAAATGGTTTGGTCCTCAGGCCATAACAATTTACAATTTATATTGATGACTTGAATACAGCAATAGGATGTTGTTTAGCCAAATTTGTAGATGGCATTTAAATAAGTGGGCAAGTAAGCTGCAATGAAGAAATTAGATATCTACAAATAGATATAGATAAATCAAATCAATGAACATGGGCAGGTGGAATTGAATGTAGATAAGTGTGACATTATCCATTTTTATCAGAAAAATCTAAACAGGCGAGAAACTTCAAAATGCTCCAGCCCCGAGAGATTTGGGTGTTATTGTGAATGTATTGCAGAAAACTAGAATGCAGATGCAACAGGTAAGAAGGAGAGAATATGGAATATTGGCATTCACTGCTAAAGGGATGGAATATAGAAGTAGGGTAGTGCTGTTGCAAATGTACAAGGGGTTGGTGAGATCCCATCAGGAGTACCAAGTTCCATTTTGGTCCCCTTACTTGAGGAAGAATGATGAGGAGGTGCCAGTGTTGGACTGATTATAGACCAACACTGGCACTAGATTATAGTCCAACAGGTTTATTTGGAAGCACTAGCTTTTGGAGCGCTGCTCCTTCGTCAGGCAGCTAGTAGGGCAGGATCAAAAGACACAGAATTTATAGATCTTGTGCTATAAATTCTGTATCTTATGATCCCACCCCACCAGCTACCTGATGAAGGAGCAGCACTCCGAAAGCTAGTACTTCCAAATAAACCTGTTGGACCATAACCAGGTGTTGTGTGATTTTTAACTTTGAGGAAGAATGAATTGTATTGGAGGCAGGTCAAAGCATGATCACTAGATTAATCCCAAAAATGAGAGGTTTGTCTTATGAGGAGAGATTGAGCAGTTTAGGTCTACACTCATTAGAGTTTAGAAGAACGAGAGGAGGTCTAAATGAGGTATATAACATACTAAAGGGCATTAATAAAATAGACATGTTTCCCTGTGGGGAAATCTAGAATGAGAGATGAGGGTGTCTGATGTGGAGAAACTACTTTTCTCAAAGGGTTATGAATCTGTGGAATTCATAACCCCAGTATGTGATGGATGCCGAGATATTGAGAATATTTAAAGTGGAGATAAACAGATTTTAAATTGGTAATCGGTTAAAGTTTAAGGTACAGACAAAGTAGTAGAGTTGAGGCTGAGATGAGACCAACAATGTTTGTATTGAATGGCAGAGCAGGCACGAGGGGCTGAATGGCCTACTCTTGCTCCTAGTTCTATTGTCTTATGTTCTTACTTTTTACATACAAAGTACTTTGACTTGTTCCTTTTCTGAAAATAGTTACTGTAAAACATGCTTTCTGATAACACATTGTTCAGATTCTTTATTGGTATTTAGTCACTTCAATGTCAGTGTTCAGTTTTATTATTGTGATCAGGGTGTCATCTGTCATTGCTATTTGGTATTTGTTTTGTTACCTGAATAGGTACCAATTCCCTGATGGCCATTTTTCAAAAATAACACATTGCACAACAAAAAAGTTCTTGTGCACATTCTACAAAACAGCAGTCAGTCATTGATAATGGACATGCAGGGAGTTTCTCTTTTGATCTTGATATGTATTTGCATGAATAACACAAACTGTCCAAACTCCTGTATGTTTATGAGAACCCCGATGACCTGTTTTTTTTTAGATTAGATTCCCTACAGTGTGGAAAGAGGCCATTCAGCCCAACAGGTCCACACCGACCCTCCGAAGAGTAGCCCACCCAAACCCCTTTTCCCTCTGACTAATGCACCTAGTTGACAATTTAAGCATGGCCAATTCACCTAACCTGCACCTCTTTGGACTGTGGGAAGAAACAGGAGCACCCGGAGGAAACCCACGCAGACACGGGGAGAATATGCAAACTCCACACAGACCCAATGTGCAAACCCAAGGTTGGAATCGAACCCGGGAGCCTGGTGCTGTGAGGCAACAGTACTAACCACTGAGCCACCGTGCTGCCCATGTTATTCTGTCTTTATTTTTAACTTGCTGTAACTCATGCTATAAATGCTATATTTTCATCCAGGAAGGGCAGGCAATTCAGACGAATGTAATCAGAATTAAATGGAGTTTCCCTGCCTCAGAATATCAGTTAACCATAGCCACAGTGTGTCCTATCTATGAAATCCTTTGCAACAACTTACAAAGTTGCTTCAGCCGCACTTTTCAAATTGTGATTCTTCCTCTTAGAATAAAAGCAGTAGGCACAAAGGCACAGCCATATCCCCAGAGAGCCCTCCACATCAGAAAACCATTGCTTTCATTGGCATCAGGTCAAATTCACAACTCTCAAACAATAGCATTGCGAGAGCACCTTCTCGAGAAGAGCAGCAACACTACCTTTGAGAAGTAGTTAGGGATTGGAGTGGCGTCAGTGCTCATAATACAAGAGTGAATTTTTAAACAAGACCCTGATCTGGATCCAGTTTATGCACTATGTTATGCACTGGGTTATTAGATGAATCTGTACTTTCAGCTGCTTTTCCTTGTACATAATGGAATGATGAATGATAGACAGATGATTGTTCAAGTCTCTATTATGAGTCCTGTTGTCTGTGGTCAAGGTCAGCTCTGCTTGCACGATTGTGTCCATGTTTGGTGTGTCACCCTATTGTTTATCCTGCAATAGTTAATGTGAGTCAGTTGGTGAATGCGAGTACAAACATACAGATGCAGCACAAAGAGCCAATATTACTTTAAGGGGAACACCTGGAACATTAAAGGTAACGTCATAGCTGACTTTCACCTGAGGCATCTTCATTTCAGTCAAGTAACCGCAAGTTGTCATTTTACAAAGCGATGAATCAAAGATCAAATGTGTCCCTGTACTGATGATGTGGGAAAGTAGAAAACACTTCTTCAGTAAGTTGGGGTCTCTGTGTGAATAGCCTTTAAAACATCTTCTGCAAACAGGTATTTAAATTTCTCTAAGTTTTTCTTTTCCTCTGAATGCTTTGCTTGCTTCACCCACAAACATGACAACGCTGCCATTCTTACTTTATTTTTCCCATGCAGCTTCACAGAAGGTAAAGTTTAATTTTGTTCCCATAAATTTAACTTCTGCATAACTCTGCTCAGTAAAGTTGGTGATTAACATAATAATATTTAGCTTTCACAACGTGGGGTCATTTTACAAAAATAATTTAAATATTATTGAAAGAAGAACCCAGGTGCAGCTATGAGTCACGTGAACCCCAACTCTTTGATGGTATTTCAGTTTATTTTATATTATGTTCCAGGCTTTGTTAGTGGTCTTTGTTCAAACAATGGGAATCTGTAGTAACTGAAAGATAATGCTAACATAGCCTGGGAACTCACTGCGCTCACTGATACTGTTTGGGCCTGTTGTGCAGAAACCAGTCAACATGCAGTGATAACAAAGGAAATATAAAGTAGCAATTCCGTATCATTCCATGAGAAAACTCCTTCAGGCAGTTCTTGCACCCAGTGACCACCTATAAAACACAGAGATACAAGTGTTTTTATGTGTTTGGTCTTCACCTCATTTGTCTTTTAGATGCATTGCCAGTCAAAGGTATGACATTTGCCACTCCAATGTACTTGTGACAGCTGTCACATACTAATACCAATTTAGCAAAACTGAAGTAACCTTATGGTGCTATATATAACCTGTTAAATTTATGTATTTTATAAGTGGCTGTCCCCTTTTTTAGTTTGGATGTTTTCTTGAAGTATCAACAACTCAGGACTCTTAAAACGCATTTATTCGGCACTCTATGAAGGGAGAGCCTAGCATATCAATGTAAAAGACAAGGCTGAAGCATTCACAATAATCTTCAACCAGAAGTGCCAAATGGCTGGTACATCTATGCGTTCACCTGAGGTCTCCAGCATTACAATACCAGTCTTCAGAATTCAATTCACCCCAAGTCATAATAGGAAACAGTTGGAAGCACTGGATACTGTGAAGGCATGACAACATTCTGGCAATAGTGCTGAACACTTTAACTCCAGATCCTGTATCTCCAGACTTGCCATCCTCTTGGCTAAGCTGCTGCAGCACATTGGCTTATACCCAAGAATGTGGAAATTGCCATAATATGTCTTGTATCTAAAAAGAACAATAAGACTAATCTAGCTAATTATCACCCCATCAGTCTACTTATTATCATTATTATTACCATTATCATTAGAAAAATGACGGTGGGTTTCATGTGCTCAGCAATAACCTGCTCAGTAATGCCTAGTTTGAGTTATGCAATGGCCACTCAACTTATAACCTCACTACAGCCTTGGATCAAATATAAGCAGCAAAGTTGAATTACAGAGGTGAGTTGGAAATGACAGCCCGTGCCAGCCCTTGATGAAATATGGTGTCGAGGAGCCCTAGCAAAACTGGAATCAATGGGAGTCAAGGGGAAAACTCTCTGCTGGTTGGAATCATACCTGACACATAGGAAGATTGTTGTGGTTGTTGGAGGTCAGCCATCTCAGCTCCAGGACATCTCTGCAGGAGTTATTCAAGGTGGTGTCCTAGGCCTAACCGTCTTCAGCTGCTTCATCAATGACCTTCCCACCATCATAAGGACTGAGGTCTTTAGTGATGATGACACATTGTTCAGCACAATTCATGACTCCTCAGATACTAAAGCAGTCTATGTCCAAAAGCAGCATTACCTGGGCAATATCCAGGCCTGGGCTGAAAAGTGGCAAGTAACATTGCATCAGCTGTATACATGCAATGGCTACAAGAAGTCAGAAGCAAGAAATCTTGCATCGAGTACCTCACCTCCTGACTCCCAAGGCCGGGCCATCATCTGCAAATCAGAATTCAGGAGCATGACAGACTCCCCAGTTGCTTGCTTTGAGCTTAACACAATCTAGGACAAAGCAGCCCACTTGATTGGAACCACATCCACTCCCTCTATCACTGCTACTCAGTAACAGCAATATGTACCATCTATATGATGCACTGCAGAAATCTTTCAAAGATTCTTAGACAGCAGCTTCCAAACCCAGGACCACCTTTATTTAGAGGGTTAAGGGCATCAGATACATGGGAACACTACCACCTGCAAGCTTCCCTCCACACACTATTCAGACTTGGAAATATATCACTGTTCCTTCAGTGTGATTGGGACAAAATCCTGTCATACACTCCCTAACAAGACTGTGGATCCAACTACAACAAGAAGACTGCAGTGATTCAAGAAGGCAGTTCACCACCACCTTCACAAAGTCAACTAGGGACAGGCAATAAGTGCTGGCCAGCCAGTGATGCCCAAATCTCTGAATGAACAAAACATTAAAGAAATTAAGACATGCAAATAGTGCTGTCACTGCCTACTAAAGATTCTCATCTTGCTGTTGAAACCTTAAGGGCAAAATAGGACCTTTTTCTCTCCACACTGAGATTCTCATTTCTACTTTCTCACACTGTACTCCCAAATGTCTTGTCTTTGCTCATGCCATTCTGTCTCTGGGAAATGTTTGCCTCCTTCAAATATATCATTGCTTTGCCTAAGAGATGAGATGTAACAAATGTTCACCAGATCCTGGGTTGATAATAATGCCCAAAGTGAAAAGGTTGAATAAGATGGACTACAACCTGTGAAGTTCATAAGGACTAAGGTGTTCTCTTTGAAACACGTACAGTTATAAGAGAGGTACAGTTCCAAGAGAGGTACAGTTCCAATAGGGTAACTGTTGAGCAGCTGTTGCTTCCAGCTGGAGTGTCCTGAATTAGCAGTTTTAGATTCAGGATAAAGCCCGGACTGAGATGAAGTGGAATTTCTTCTTAAACATCCTGTGCCTGATTGATGGTTGAATAATTTGAATTTTCAAGTTTGGCACATGAAGAACAAGTATATGATGCAAATTTTGACAATTTGATTGTGTCCTGATTTTGTGCTAATTTCAATCCATTTTATGTTCAGGAGTGAGATTCACAGTAAATTTGTTTGCAGCTTGACATGGGCTGAATGAGGGTAGAAAAAGACATAATTCTAAGCCTTTGATCTGGTTTGTAACTACAGAGAAAATTCCAGAGCTACATTTCCGCCTGTGATATCATAAGTAAAATAATTTCTTTTCCTGCGGATCTTGTTCAGTGAGCAGATCATTACTAGCTCATGGCTCAGTTGCCAGATCCTTCTTAATTGCAGGTTCCACAGTGCCAAGACTAAAATTCTCTAGTGTGTCAGCTGCTATACCCAAGCAGCTGACAAATGAGCTCCTTAAGATAATTAACAAGAGTATCAGAGCATCAAGGTAAGGGCACAGGATAGCTTCTGATCTCTATATCCTATTAATGTGCCATTCTGCGCAGATTCCCATCCAACCCAAGCAGTCAGACATGCTTAGATTCTTTGACACTCACTGCTTGAGCACTGACTCGGGTGACTGAATTAGATGAAAGTTGAATCTCAGAGCTAGTTATCAGCCTTTAAAACCACTATTGGTGTATTTTCCCTTTGCTTTCTACGTCAATTGGTTAGGAATGGGTCAGGTTCTTCCACTTCTACTCTAAAGCTTTATGCAAGAAAGCCGTAAAAGTTACACATTCAACAATGCAACAATTACATTTTATTGCCGGGAACAACAATCTCATTAATAAACCAAGACTTCGAATTATTAATGAAGGCAGAGCTTAGTGCTGCCTGAGGTGTATAATATGTCCAGTAACTGTTTGGTAATAACAAGTCCCAAGCAGCAAACACATTTAGTGCGTCATTTAAAAGCCAATCAGTGAATGCCTTATAAAGTCAATAAATCACACTGCTGCCAACATCATTCTTTCTCGATGTAAGTTGCAGCAGAGTGTAAACTGGCAAAAGTGCAAAGCAACAATAATTCCAGTGGGGTGGGGTGTTATAACAATAACAAGGAAATCCCAGAAAAAGAATGCTTATAATTAATGACATACGTCACATGTTCCAAACATTCATCCTTTCTTGAGACCATTCAAGTGTTCCTGTGCGGTAGATACACCGTTATGATGGTGCATGTGCCCAGTAAAACCATTATACTCTAGAAGCATGATATAACATGCATAACTTATTAAAGGCATTAGTTAACAATAATGCCTTAACACCTCTCAACTGCCAAAAACCTCTTTGCTCTGTCTATAAATTGCCCAATACCCTCAATTTGCTCACTCCTGGGTATCTGTCACTCAACACATAATCATCCCAAAACCCCTTGATAAAATTCCAATCTGTAACTGACTTCCAATTTTAAGGGGCTCTGCACATTAGCCACCTCAATCCTTTGATTAGATTCCAGTCTGTATCACACTCCTGGGTATCTGTTATTCTGTATATTAACCATCCAATCCAAACCCTGTTAAAATTGCCCACAGTGTTCAGGGATGTGTAGGTGAGTTGCATTAGTCAGGGGTAAATGTGGGGAAATGGCTCTGGATGGGTTATTCTTCTGAGGGTCAGTGTGGTCTTGTTGGGCTGAAGGGCTTGTTTCCCCACTGTCGGGATTATATGAATCACCCGGAACCCTCTCGTTTAGATTCCAACGTGTAACTCACTTTCATGTATTGTGTGACTGGCATGTTTCAAAAACACCCAAGATGAGTAACCTATGACAGAAGCACCAGTTGATTACTGCCAGTTAGACTACTGCTACAGTTCAACCTCTGATCTGTTTCTGTTGCCAGTGAACCATTAAATCTATCCACCAACAATCCAACAATTAGAATGTATCTAAAATGATATGAAAATCATTTTGAATGTTGAAACATGATTTGTATTGAGGCAAAGTCACTGTTTACATGTCGTTGGGCGAAACACACCTGTAGCCTCACCTAACTTGCCAGAGAGCACCTGACAGTGTGGCAAAGCAGTTAGATCACTATTTCTAGAATTATACAGCACAGGAAAAAGCTATCATACCCTGTGCTAGCATATTACTTCTGTTATTTTGGTTGGCAGTACCTCAATTGAATGAAGTTGGGACTGGTATTGAAAACAAATGTAAATTTAAAAGCACACCTTCAGTGATTTTGATGCAGTGATTAAATCCAACATGTTGTGTGCATTTAGTTATTTAAACCAGGATCTTTTTGCTTTCATTATAGTTCAATACTGGAGTATCTTATGCTTATAAAAGGTGTTACATAAATGCAAAACCCTTCTTCTTACTTTCTCAATTGATTTAAAATGAAACAGCAATGAAAATTCTGCAGTTGGTTGATGCCATGGGTTTTTTGTCAATTATCTAAAGGCTTCAAGTGTGTGGGGACAAAGTTATACAAAGAAAATGATTGATCACCCATCACCGTCTTTCTTAGCGAACAGCCGACAGAGCACCATGAAGTCTGTCCTGCAGCTATAACATGCTACGGATGAGGTACATTACTGGCATGTGAGGTTTTCACAGCTAAGTGGGGGAAAGTTCCATCTTCTGGCATAGCTAGCCAATCTGATTTGGGGGTGGGGGGGCATGTGATTAATGGATAGAGAGGGATTGGCCACCTGCAAAGCAGGTCACTGGGATTGAGTATTGGTGAACTGGTGAGTGAGATGGAAGGAACAATGGTAGGGACAATACTAACTTCTGTAGCTAGTTGTGTTCCCATTGCTTGAAAGGTAACCCTCTAAGGTAGTACTATCTTCCTTCCCACCCTTTCACAAGCAATTTTGTTCAAAGCAGGCAGCCCACATCTGCCCATCCATATTATGGCATGGGCAGCATATTTAGATCACCAGTTGGGGGCTAGGTAAGTTCAATTGATCCTTAATTATATATTTACATACAGTGGGTGGGCTGCCGCTCTATTACGGATGTATGCTCAGAGTTGGGTGAGATGGGGAGCGAACATAAAATCCAACCCTATTTGTACGTGCTGAGTGTGTATGGGACCAGGACAGCTCTGTAGGCCCAAACTGCTCCCCCCAGTGCAGCATTGATATTAACCATTCAAGGTCCCAGGAAAACCAACAAGGCATTCCGGCTTCCAGTAGGAAATGATGCTGTAACTGTAATACCCTATCAGAATACAAATCACCATATTTAGCAAAGAAAGAAAAGAAAGTAAAGAAATGAATTCAACAGAATGCAATTGTTGAGATGTAGAAATTTCAAAATGAAAGATTGTTGAAAACCTTAAGAGATATCGATTTCTAAAAGGCATGTTCAACTTGTGAAAAATGCCATTTTATTAAATTCAACCTTTGCAGAGCTTTCATTTTACTTCATAAAGTTTCTATTTTCTGCTTCTTTTTGAACTTATCCTCCTGAATTATTGAATTGCATTTTTCTAGTCTGCGTAAACCTAAGGCTGGAACCAGAAATGTTTCACGTGTGATAGCTGTGAAACGTTTTGCAGCATAATTGGGGCGATTCTTCCATTTCCTATCATTTCATCTTGAGGTAAGTTCAGCTTGAGCTACTTATATCCTGTTACGGCAGCTTCAGCTGTTCAAACACCCTGCCGTTGTTCATGTGCCCTGACACTACACCTTGAGTTCTCGTAAATCTTATTTCATCACATTGAAGCATCCATTTCAATGTTACTTCAGCTCAAAGTTTACCTATCACTCCGTCCACAGGCAACCGTCCCATCATTTGATTTAGAGAGTTAACCTCATTTATCTTGAAGTTTCTCATATATCCCCTTGTACATTTCATGAAATTTCTTTTTCTCTCCTGGGTCCCCCCAAACTCTGCAAAACTGAGTAGATTTTAGGGATCTTCGGAGAGCAGATAAAAAGAAGACTTCTTGCAAAAAAGATGTGCTACCAAATGGAATAGCACTACTCATTGCCCTCAGTTAATTTTGAAGTACTGATAAGTGATCCTTTCATCTGTAAGTTCTTAGATGCCATTCCATCACCTTAAGATGAAGGAGCACAACAACTTACCTTGGTATACTCTTACACTTGTCAATTTACTTTAAAGAGTTTTTTACGCTGTGCTGCTTAAACATGAATATTTATACCACAATTACAACAACATTTATTATTTATATATCATTCAAGACTAGGGGGTTGAATGGTTGAGGAGGGTGGAGTTGTAGGCGCGAGAATCATGATTATTTGAAAGTGTGTTAAATCAATATATTTCCAGTCAATAAAAAATGTGTTCCTTTGCAGAAATAAATTGGCTGTTGAAGCCACACAAATAAAATCTAATAAAGACATGATTGAACCGTAAGTAAATATGTGGCTGGATTAGATATTGATTTGAGTTCATAAATTAAGACCTATTTAAAACAGAGCAAGATTTGAAATTCTCCAGTTTTACTTGTTGTTTTTCTCTATCATCTACCTTGAGTTTCATTGCTTAAGCATTGATGTTATGGAGCTCCAAAATAACCCAGATTTCCTCTGAAGGTTTCATTTGTTTCCAGTACCTATTATAATTTGTCTGCATTTCCATTGAGTAAGAAGCTGTTTGCTTCTTTTGACATCAATAACTCTTCACCTGTTAGATGGACGTATTTCTCAGTCTGATGCTATTTTCGCAGCAAGCTATGTTTAATTTCTTGATGTGTGATTTACTTCACTTCATTCAAAACTGAGAAATTGGGTAAAAAATAGGACAAATTGCATTTAAGCTCTTGCAGTCAAAGTCATGTTATACACTATTTACATTTTTTTGTAAAAAATGGAGACAATAAGATGTGTTATCAGAGCAGGAAGCGGATTGATATCATTCTGGGAGCAACTCAACGTAAGGAGGGCAGTCAGAGCAATAACATCAGAAGCAACAGAGCGAAGAGGAGTGATCCTGGGGGTGAACAGCAGGTTAAATACTTGTGGAGCAGGGTCAGTCAGAGTGACTCTGGGGGTGAACAGCAGGTTAAATACCTGAGGAGCGGAGTCAGTCAGAGCGACCCTGGGGGTGAACAGCAGGTTAAATACCTGTGGAGCGGAGTCAGTCAGAGCGACCCTGGGAGTGAACACCAGGTTAAATACCTGTGGAGCGGAGTCAGTCAGAGCGACCCTGGGAGTGAACACCAGGTTAAATACCTGTGGAGCGGAGTCAGTCAGAGCGACCCCGGGGGTGAACAGCAGGTTAAATACCTGTGGAGTGAAGTCAGTCAGAGCGACCCTGGGGGTGAACAGCAGGTTAAATACCTGTGGAGCGGAGTCAGTCAGAGCAACCCTGGGGGTGAACAGCAGGTTAAATACCTGTGGAGCGGGGTCAGTCAGAGCGACCCTGGGAGTGAACACCAGGTTAAATACCTGTGGAGTGAAGTCAGTCAGAGTGACCCTGGGAGTGAACACCAGGTTAAATACCTGTGGAGCGGAGTCAGTCAGAGCGACCCTGGGGGTGAACAGCAGGTTAAATACCTGTGGAGCGGAGTCAGTCAGAGCGACCCTGGGGGTGAACAGCAGGTTAAATACCTGTGGAGCGGGGTCAGTCAGAGTGACCCTGGGGGTGAACAGCAGGTTAAATACCTGTGGAGCAGAGTCAGTCAGAGCAACCCTGGGAGTGAACACCAGGTTAAATACCTGTGGAGCGGAGTCAGTCAGAGTGACCCTGGGAGTGAACACCAGGTTAAATACCTGTGGAGCAGAGTCAGTCAGAATGACCCTGGGAGTGAATACCAGGTTAAATACCTATGGAGCGGGGTCAGTCAGAGTGACCCTGGGAGTGAACACCAGGTTAAATACCTGTGGAGCGGGGTCAGTCAGAGCGACCCTGGGGGTGAACAGCAGGTTAAATACCTGTGGAGCGGAGTCAGTCAGAGTGACCCTGGGGGTGAACAGCAGTATAAATACCTGAGGGACGGGGTCAGTCAGAGCAACCCTGGGAGTGAACACCAGGTTAAATACCTGTGGAGCAGGGTCAGTCAGAGCGACCCTGGGGGTGAACAGCAGGTTAAATACCTGTGGAGCGGAGTCAGTCAGAGTGACCCTGGGGGTGAACAATAGTATAAATACCTGAGGGACGGGGTCAGTCAGAGTGACCCTGGGAGTGAACACCAGGTTAAATACCTGTGGAGCGGAGTCAGTCAGAGTGACCCTGGGGGTGAACAGCAGTATAAATACCTGAGGGACGGGGTCAGTTAGAGTGACCCTGGGGGTGAGCAACAGGATAAATACCTGAGCAGGGGCTTTCCTTTATTCGTCAGAGTAATGAGTACAGGAGTTGGCAGGTCATGTTGTGGCTGCACAGGACATTGGTTATGCCACTGTTGGAATATTGTATGCAATTCTACTCTCCTTCTTATCGGGAAAGATGTTGTGAAACTTAGAACAAAGAACAAAAACAATTTACAGCCCAGCAACAGGCCCTTTGCCCCTCCAAGCCTGACCCGATCCAAATCCACTGTCAAAACCTATCGCCCAATTCCTAAGCATCTGCTCCCCAAGTATTCATGCATCTGTCCAGACGGACCTTAAATGAATCAACTATGCCTGCCACCAACTCTTCTGCTGGCACAGCATTCCAGGCATCTACCACCCTCTGCGTAAAGTACTTGTCGCATATATCACCCTTAAACTTTTCACCTCTCACCTTGAGTGCGTGACTTCTTGTTATTGAATCCCTCACTCTGGGAAAAAGGTTATCTCTATCTACCCTGTCTATACTCTTCATGATTTTGTAGACCTCAAACAGGTCCCCCCTTCAATCTCCTTTATTCTAATGAAAATAATCCTAACCTACTCAACCTCTCTTCATAGCTAGCACCTTCCCAATATCCTCATAAACCTTCTCTGCACCCTTCCAATGTGACCACATCCTTTTGGTAATGTGGCGACCAGAACTGTACACAGTATTCTAAATGCAGCCGAACCAAAGTCTTGCACAATTTTAACATGACCTGCCAGCTCTTATGCTCAATACTCCGTCCGATGAAGGCAAGCATACCATATGCCTTTTTGACCACTCTATCCACCTGTGCAGCCGCCTTCAGGTACAATGGATGTAAACTCCCAGATCTCTCTGTTCATCACCTTTTTCCAAGCCTCTTCCGTTTACAGTATATTTTGCTCTAGAATTAGGCTTCCTGAAGAGCATTACCTCAAATTTGCCTGGATCAAACTCCATCTGCTACTTCTCTGCCCAACTCTCCAGTTTATCTATACTCTCCTGTATTCTTTGACAGTCCCCTATGCTTTCTGCTCTTCCACCAATCTTTGTGTCATCTGCAAACTTACTGATCATACCAACAATGCCCTCTTCCAGATCATTCATGTATATTACAAACATCAGTGGCCCCAGCACTGATTCTTGTGGAACACCACTTTCTCCATTTAAAGAAACTCCCTTCAACTACTACTCTCTGTCTCCTGTTGCTTAACCAGTTCTTTATCCACCTAGCTAGAACACTCTGCATACCATGTGACTTCACTTTCTCCATTAGTTTACCTTATCAAATGCCTTACTAAAGTCCATGTATATGAAATCTTCTTTCATCTATCAACTTGGTCACTTCCTCAAAGAGCTCTGTTAAGTTGGTAAAGCACGATGTACCCCACACAAAACCACATTCCTATCACTGATAAGCCCATTCCTTTCCAAATATAAATAGATTTTATTCCTCAGTACCTTCTCCAGCAACTTTCCCTCCACTGATGTCAGGCTCACTGGTCTGCAGTTACCCGGAATATCCCTACTACCCTCCTTGTACAGGGGGACAACATGAGCAACCCTCCAGTCCTCCAGCGCCTCACCTGTGTTTAAGGATGCAACAAAGATATCTGTCAGGGCCCCAGCTACTTCCTCGCTCACCTCCCTCAGCATGCTGCCTGACCTGCTGTGCTTTTCCAGCAGCACTCTAATCTTGAACCTGGGATCGATCCACCTTAGTATCCTTTATCCAACACACCTTCCCTCCTTATGTCAATGTGATCCAGAGTAAACAAACTTCTATCTCTAATCTCAGCATTCATCACCTCCCATTCCTCAGTGAACACTGATGCAAAGTAATCATTGAGAAACTCACCCATTTTCTCAGGTTTGACAAACAGTCTTCCTTCCTTATCCTTTAGTGGACACACCCTTTCTCTGGTTAACCTCTTGCTACTTATGTAAGAACTTGAATGGGTTCAGAAAAAAATTACAAGGATGTTGCCAGGATTGGAGGATTTGAGCTATAGGAGGAGGTTGAATAGGGTAGGGCTGTTTTCCCTGAAGCATCGGAAACTGAGATGTGACCTTATAGAGGTTTATAAAATCATGAAGGGCATGGATAGGATAAACAGACAACGTCTTTCCCTGGAATGGGTGAGTTCAGAACTAGAAGGCAAAGGTTGAGGATGAGAGGGGAAAGGTACAAAAGAGATCTCAGGGGCAACGTTTCACGCAGAGGGTGGTATGTGTATGGAATGAGTTGCCAGAGGAAGTGGTGGATGCTAGTACAATTGCATCATTTAAAAGGCATCTGGATGGGTATTTCAATAGGAAGGGTTTGGAGGGATATGGGCTGGGTGCTGGCAGGTGAGACTAGATTGGAGTGGGATATCTGGTCAGCATGGATGCATTGGACTGAAGGGTTATGTTTCCGTGCATACGTCTCTATAATTCTATGAGGAGTGGGGTCAATCAGAGCGATCCTAGGAGTGAACAGCAGGATAAATACCTGAGGAGTGGGGTCAGTCAGAGTGATCCTGTGGTAAACAGCAGGATAAATACCTGAGGAATGGCATCAGTCAGAGCAAACATGAAACTGAATCTAGGACAGAGCTCTAGACGTGGCACCATAACTCAAAAAGTGATGTCGGCTTGTCTGCTAAGGAACTGGGTTTACAGACTGAGGGAGTAGTATCTGGAGAGAGATAAAGTACTTACTCTTTGTAATTGTAGACTGCTCAGAATAGAGAGCAAGAGTGAGAATCTTAAATTTGTTGACAAGTGAATTGAGTTGTGTCATCAGTTCTGGGATTATTGTCTGTCGTTGATAAGGTTGATTTAGTCAATGAGATTAGAAGCAGCAGAAATACTCAGCTCTCTTGGAATTGTCCTTCTGCAAGTTGTGGGAAATCAGGATAACTTCCTATATCTGAGATGACCATGCATGCAGGCAGTGTGTTAAGCTGCAGCTCCTGAGTTGTTGCATGGAAGGTCTGGAACTATGGATTGATTCACTATGGAGCATGCCTGAGGTTGGGGATGTTGTGAATAGCACGTGGACTGAGCTGGTCACACCACAACTGAGGGCTCCACAGATGGAGGAGGGTCATGTGACCACTGGGAAGATGGATAAGCATGGGCAGGAAGTATAGGAGACCCCCTGGCCATTCCCCTCTCAAACAGGAAAAAACATTTTGGATATTGTTGGGGAGAAAGCAACAGCAGCAGCACTGGCACCATGACTGGGACTATTATACAGCAGAGGCTGTTAAAGTGTAAGTGAGTGGTGATGATTGGGGACTCTATAGACCAAGGCACAGATAGGTGCTTCTGTGGTCACAAGCGAGACTCCAGGATGGTGTGTTGCCTCTCTGGTGCCAGGATGAAGGATGTCTCTGAGTGGGCACAGGACATTCTGAAGGAGAATGGTGAGCAGCTGCTCCATATTGCTACCAACGATATAGGCAGAAAGAGTGATGATGTCCTGCAAAGAAAGTTCAGGCAGTTCGGAAGGAAGTTGAACAGCCGGGTTGTAATCTCACAATTACTTCCTGTGCCATGTGCCAGTGAGACTAGGAATAGGAAGATAGTACAGTTAGATACATGGCTAAAGAATTGGTGTAAGAGGGAGGCCTCCAGGTATGTGGATCATTGGACAGATCTGTATCAGGAGGAACACCAATATCCTGACAGGGAGCTCTGCCAGTGCCACTCAGGAAGGTTTAAACTAGTGTGGCGGGGGCGGGAACCAGAGTAGTAGATTGTAAAATGAGGAGAAGTCTGAGACAAAGACAAGTATGACTAAGAGGAGGAACAGTCAGGGGAGGTTATTGAACCCAGAAGGACTGGCTGTCTGAGGTGTTTTTGTTTCATTGCCAGGAATATGACAGCTGTGGTAGGTGAACCTAGAGCTTGGATTCTTACACATAACTATGATGTTTTAGCTCTTGCAGAGACCTGTAACTTATAAGTTACTTATGGATAAGGATAAGAGTAGTTCTTGGGTGAAACTATTAAATCAGGAGAAGGCTAACCACTACAAATTCAGCAGGACCTGGGAGTGTAGATTGTGGGCAGCTGTTTGTGGTTAAGTCCACATCTGGCATGTGGGAATCTTTGAAAGGCCAGCTGATTAGAGTTCAGGATCAGCATGTTCCTGTGAAATGAGGGAAAAAGATGCAAGATTTGGCAACCTTGTATGACAAGAGAAATTGAGAGCTTCGTCAAAAAGAAAGAAGAGGCATACGTAAGATTTAGGAAGCTGAAGGTAGACAGATCCCTCAAAGAATATAAATATAGCAGGAAAGAACTCAAATAAGGAGTTAGGAAGGCTAGAAGGAGCCATGAAGTGTCTTTGTTCAACAGAATTAAGGAAAATCTCAAGTCACTTTATACAAACATAAGGAACAAGAGGGTAGCTGGAGAAACGGCAAAGGACGGAATATACACATAGAGCCACAGAAGGTGGGTGAGGTCCTAACAAATATTTTGCAACAGTATTCACAAAGGTGGATGATGAGTCTTGGGAGTGGTGTGTTGATATTCTAGGGTGTGTCATGAATTAACTCCATGGAGGCTGGTATCCTATCTCCCAGTGTGCATAATACATGGACTCTGACCATCTAACTTAGAGCCAGCCCCTAGAGTCAGGAGAATCCCTGAAACTCCTGTTTATATCTGTCAGCTGGGATTCCCTGATTGACCCAGGCTAACAGCCCTAATCAGGGAACTCATACTCAATGAAAACCACCTTGTCAACCTCATTCCCATCATTACAGTAATTCCAAAAAAAACCAAGGTATTGGGTGTTTTACAAAGGTTTCAGGTAGACAAGTCCTCAGGGCCTGACAGGATCTAATCCAGAATGCTGAAGGAGGCAGCTGCCAAAATTGCAGTGGCTTCGTACAAAATTGGAAGGACGTGGAGGCCTAGGAAAGGATACAGCAATACTTTACCAGGATGTTGCCTGGTTTGAAGGCTATTAGCAATGAGGAGAGATTGAACAAACTTGATTTGTTTTCCCTTGAATGTTGAAGTATGGGGTGACCTGATAGAAGTTTACATAATTGTGAGAGGCATGGATAAAATGGATAGTTGGAGTCTTTTTCCCAGGGTAGAAGTGTCAATTATTAGGGGATATAGGTCTAAGGGAGTAAGTTTAACAAAGATGTGAGAGGCGAGTTTTTTTTACGGAGAGGGTGCTAAGTCCCTGGAATGCACTGCCAGAGGAGGTGGTGGAGGTGGCACATTTAAGAGGCATCTTGACAGATACATGAATAGGCAGAGAATAGAGGGATACAAACTGGGTAGAGGTGAATGGTTTTTAGTTTATAAAAGCATCATGCGTTGGCGCAGTCTTGGTGGGCCGAAGGGCCTATTCTTGTTCTTCCTTTTTTAATAACTCAGAGGCAAACAATATTTACATTGGAGTGAGTGCCAGTCCTTTGAGACTTCAAGCAGCAGGTGTCGAATTGGGGTTGCTCATTTAGAGACTCCGTGCTATGACACTGGTGTCTTTTATTGCTTAGAGACAGACAAGAAATATGAAAAGCTAATTCCACCAATGTTAAACCAGACTCCCTTGATATTTGCTTCATTCCAGCATGGCCATAGGGGGATCGTTACTTACCAGTCTCTAGTCTGGAATCCATATTCCTTCATTTTGTTTTAAATTCAAGTGTATTGAATGATGCTTTGAAACCAATTCCACTTGTAACATTAAAGCAGTCCATTCAGTCAAAACACAGTGTTACTGCTGACTATTGTGTAACTAATTAGCAAGACAAGTTAAATTCTTTTAATCTCCATATGCACTCCCTGCATCAAAACAAAATATTTTCAGCATTTCTTCTTGGTTACAAATAGTTCCTCCTGTGACTGATGATTAAATGTACTGCCCGATGAACTGCACTGTCCAGAAGAGTCTTCAGTTTGAACTCCTGGTTTATGTATTACCAGTCGATCTAAGTCAGCGTGACAGTGGCAGTACTGAAGCTGACCTTGACTATTTCATGATGTAGTCTGCGATCTGTAAAAAGTGTGGATGTTGGATTAAGATCAGATCAGGCTTTGCTCATGTCTTCCCTGACTGTGTGGTCTATTTCATTGTCCGGTCACACATATATGGGTGTGTGCTGCAGGTGCTCATGGAACGCAATGTAAAGCAAATACAAAATCTAATAAAAATTGCAATTTCATTTCAGATGAAAATCAATTACCATTGTACGGATTTGTCATGAATTAAAGCTGAGTAAAGATAGCTCACATGGACATGATTTGGCAAGCCATTTTGACAGAAAATTTAAAAATACTAACTGCTTCACTTGGATTGCTCAAACACCAACCTGTAAAGAACCCTCTCAACATTTGTTTGGGCAGCTTCAGCAATAGGCAATTTCAACCAAGGTGTAGGCAAGGTAGTAATGTTGAAAATTTCTCCCATTGTGTTCAGATCCAGACGGGATAGAGGAATGAAAATGATTGCATGGGTTGTGCCAGTAATGTAAGTGGAGGACTTAGTAACGGCAAGTGAATTGCTTTCATTGTGACCAGTGCTAATAAGACACGTATCAATCCATGTAGAGGATTAGTGTCCTGGAACAATACACTGATTCATTGTTGACAGCAATGGATGCTTCATCCAAGCAGGAAAAGTAAACAAAACACCTGACCCATATCTTCATGGAGATTTCCTTGCATAACACAAAGCACTAAAGCGCTTTACACAGCAACCTGGATAAGTAGGCCAATCAGTGATAAAGTCTTGGGAACAAAATGCATATGGAGATTAAGAGAGTTTAACTTGCCTTGCTAATTAGTTACACAATAGTCAGCAGTAACACTGTGTTTTGACTGAATGGACTGGATCTTCGCCTGTGCACCCGCCAGCCCATAATTTCCCACCGATTCACTTTAATAGACATTAATTATGGGTTGGCAAATACAGAAGAGGAAATCCCTGGCTTGTCTCTTTAGGCAATCCCAAAGGTTATTTACAAGCTTGTATCACTGCTGGAGAGCTCAGCAGTAGCACAGGCTCATAAAATTCCTCTCCTAAAATCATTCTATAAATATAGAGATATTTTCCTAAAAAGCAGTTGGACTTTGGATTCAGTTCAGGCTATATGTTAAAGAATGTAATCCTAATGAAAGCGTTTAGCAAACTGCCTTGCAGTTGTGAGCAAACAGAAACACAATAGTGTGAGTCCAGTGATACCCTCTCACCTATATGTCTCGACATCACAAATGCTCAGTAATCCAGGAACAGCTTTAATGCTTCTGGTTGAAGTGAAGCTAGTTTGTTTATCCTGCTAGCAACTCTAATAACAAAAACTTATATTCATATAGCACCTTTAATATAATAAAATGTCTCAAGGTGCGTCATAGGAGTATTATCCATCAAAGTGTTAAGACTGAACTATATAAGGAAACATCATGAAAAATTTGGCAAAAGTGCAAGATTTAAGTAATGTCTAAAAGAAGGAAGGAGAGATTGAGAAGCAGAAAAGATTATGGTGGGAATACAAGGATTGAGGACTTATTCATCTGTAGCTGCCAATGGCGGAGCAATTAAATTTAGGAATGCCCAAGGGGCGAACATTTGGAGGAGTGTTGGAGAGATTTCTAAACAAGATCGAAAATTGTAAAAGCAAAGATTTGCTCAACCAGGAGCCAATGTGTATCAGTGAGAACAGGAATAGTAGGTGAACAAGAGTCATGCAAGTTAGGATGCAGGCAGCAGGGGGTGTAAATGTTTCCCAGAGCTCCAGGTTAAATACAGCCCCTCTCCCCAAAGACTAGGTCCTTTTGCTGGGCTTAGTTTCATGAATGAATGACATGAATACTTGGAGAGAGTGCTCATTCCAGTGAAATGGGATTCTTCTACATTAAGAGATGAAACCAGCATTATAAATCATGCCGTTATTAGACAGCAGTTGACCTATACCTATGCTATTGTCAACTCCGGCAAAATCAAAACATTGTTTTCTCTGTTTGTCTTTTCACTGATTCACTGATAAGTCTTCCACATTTCAGTTTTTCTTTTCCATTTCTGATTCCTCTGTGAATTGTCAATGCTCCAGTTTGGAAGGAACAACTCAATGAAAGCAAGAAACAATGGAGGTAGGGCGAAGATTTGGGAGTTAAGTCTGTTGCCGATTTAAACTGGCAAAAATGTACATAGAAACTTGTGCGCAATGTACTCATTTTTAATTAGGTTCAAGTAATGCTCATTTTGCAGCACAATAGCCTCGACCTATACTACACAGATGTAAATCCCAATTCTGAACATATCGCAATCATTTATTAGATACCACGTGGTAAATCTGACTGCATGAGGCTTAATCACCAGTGGAGCTGTTGTTAAAAGGTAGATGTTTTCAAAAACTATTGTTTGAAAGTGGAGACTGAACAACATAGGAGGTCCTCCCACTCCACAGTATTTCTGAAAACCATTATCAGTCCAATTCAGACACCCCCTCATCCATCTTGAGGATTACTTCAGTTGGATAATAACTGCCCAAAATTGTTGTCAGTTTTGATGGTGAGTTATCTGAGGGAGAATATACACTGATGTCTTTCCATCCTTTAATCTTTTCTTAGATAGTATTTTTCTTTTGGCGTTTAGTTGATTTTTATAATTTTCTGTTTACTGTCCTTCCTTCTCAGGTTGTTGAAAGTTGCCTCTATTTAGTAAACATTAGTCCAGTTCTTTCTCATCCAATGTCTAATTTAATGTCTCTCTTATATTTCACATGCAATTCAAACATTCAGCCTCTGGCACAGAAACATTCTGAAGCATTTTACTGAAATGTTGTCATGGCAATCATTTCATTTTAAACAGACTTAACTGTATATAAGCATGTATTCATGACAATATATAGCTGTTCATGATAATAGAAAGCATGCATCATAGACATGATTTTTGGATATCTGAATTTTTTTGATGTAGGAAACCTATAACTTGCACCGAGACATTTTCTTTTTATTTTTGATATGGTATAATCATATCTACATTCATAATAATATGGTACCTTTTCAAATGTTCACCAGTAATTTTTCTGAAGTAAAAGTAAAGTGACTTCACAGCTCCAACAAAATTAGTGACAGGTACTCCCTTCAAACATTGCTACCAAGATGAAACACTTGCAAAATATCAGACCAGATATTATTGGAAGAATAATTGTGTTCACTGTTATTGAAGTGTAAATCAGGTTGTAATTTTCAGCAAATGTACACACAGAGACAAATGTGATAATCTGAATGTTACTGAGATTATTCTTTCTCTATCAAAAATTATTCTTCTTGCAATCTGATTTATAGTTTAAATGTACTGAACAGCATGATGTTTGTTTATTTTGATAAGTGTTACCTCAAAAATTAGCAACAAACAGAGACATTACTGGAGAAACTCAGCAGGAGTTGAACTGAACCTGAACAACTGAAGAACCTCACTTTTGAAGAAGTGTCATAAAAGATTCAAAATGTTATCTCTAATTTTCTCCACAGCGGCTGCCAGACCTATTGAGTTTCTTCAGCATTCTCTATGTTTGTTTCAGATTTCCAGCACCTGTAATATTTTGCTCTTACTCAAAAATTCACACTTGTTCAAAACCATCTAATTGCCCTTAATTCATTCTGATAAGTTTTAATTCATGCCCAATAACCTCTCTCATGATGAAAAGTAATGTTTACAAGTGTGTAATTCTGTCTGTCCCTTTTATTCCTCTTGACACAGTCTTCCTTTACTGCTCTTTAATTTGTTTTCTTTACCTAATTTGATACCAAATTCATGTTTCTAACTTACACTTCCTAATTCACTAATACTTTCTAACTCACACTTCCTAATTCACTAATACTTTCTAACTCACCCTTCCTAATTCAGGATCTCTACTGCTCATTGACTTTTAAAGTTAAGGGGCTGCAACGTATTTTGCTCTGTTCACACATGTTCTGAATAGAGCACTTATTGGAAGGTTGGCCAACAGCAATTTTTCACTTAAAAGTGCATACAAGTATGTGTGAGTTGTCAAGTTACTGCTCCAATTTGCAATTTTCCTAAATACAATATTTAATTGGGTAGAAAAGTGAAATGAACTTTCAACTGGAGATCTTTGGTGTAGTGTCAGTGGGAAGAATGGGCGTGTCCCCTGCTGCCATAAGGTAAATTTAAATGTCCTGTATAAATGACAGTGAATATGTGAGCGAATGAATGTTTGAAAGGGTAGGTTAGTAGATTAGGCAGATTGATAAATGCATTGAGTAGATAGTGTGGGTGAGGTAAATAGTTAGGGTAGTAAGTTCATAGGCTGGCAGATGGGTAGCATGACATCTGAGTGAGGGTGATAGGTTGGAATGAGATGCAGTTATTTGTGCTGTTCCATCAGTTGTCAGATGGTAAAGGTCTCCCTCAGTGATGGCATCAACATGCACCGTCAGCAGATTGACATGTGAACATTTGAAAATGTGCAAAGTTATTTCAAACCAACTTTAAACCATTAAGTTCTATGTGACAGAAAAAAAATAGACACTTTGAAAAATTTCTAATTGAGCTGACTTTTCCCATCATGCCAATTTGCTGAAAATTGGAAAGTGTTGGAAATACTCACATTGGACAGCATTTATTTTGTTTTGTTTTCGGGGCACAATTTTCCATCGTGCATGAAATCCTGCCTCAGGGTTCATACGAAGAGAGCACCATGCTGTCAATGCTCCCACAGGCACAAACTTCTGTAAGTCAGCCTTTTAAATGGCCACCACTGCATTTGCAGTGCTATTAAAAAGTTGCATGCTCCTCAGAGTCTGGCATAGAGTTTGGCTGACCTGCTAGCAGATATAATACTTGCTGAGGCAGGCAGGTATTGTCAGGCAGATGCTGAGTAAAGCTGGTGGCCTCAATTCTCAGTTGGGGGAATACGCTAACAGCACAAAAATACCAGCACCAGTATATAATGGCCCTTAAGTACTTCCAGCATGTTCCTTTCATCGGATGATTTCAGTACGATTTGTTTCAAGTATGGCTCAATATTTGATGTGTCCACTTTAAAATGGTTACTGTAGTTATCCAGAAAAGCAGGGCAACCCTATTCAAATTACATTCAAACTCAACAAAACAAGATTCTATGTAAGTCTTTGTTATTTGAATTCATAAAACTAAAAGACATTGGAGCAGAAATGGACCATTCAGCCAAATGGGCCATTCATTCAATGAGATCATTGTTGATCTGATTATCCTTAATTCCACTTTCCTGCATTTTCTATGTAACACTTGATTCCCATACTGTCTATCTCAGAATCCCCGTGTAAAAACTCTTTTCCCATGTAGGATGCAATATTCTGTTCACAAAGGTATTGTCTGCAATCCACGTGATTGATGCAAGTTATGTGAATCTTACTTCATATGACATTCAACTTGTAGGCTTCATTGTGCTTTATTCCTTAGTAAAACAAATAAAGATTGAGATAATATCATAATTCTTATCTTTAAATCCCACACAGTTTGTTAGCATTATTTGAAATTTTAGGAAGTTGATTTATGGTAACCAGATAAGTAAAATTGTGTTTTTACTTCAATGGATTCTGGAACCTTTCCAGTGACTCTGGCATTAAGACCATTGATCTCTGCTGAACAAGTTAGATTTTGTTTGTTAAATATGGGATGCCTGAATCTCCTGTCCTAAGTTCATTTGTGTCTCCCCTTAAATCTATTCTTTTACAAACCTTCTCAAAACAAAAATGTCCTTTGGACCAACATTTTCACTCTTTCTCATCCTTCCCACTATGGCACGCATCCATTTTCCTGTCCCTTTTCATTTCTGAGCTGTCATTGTGGACTCATTTTCATGCTGCAGCCTGTTTAAAAATATTTACCATTGGGGATTGAGCTCTTCATGCAATCACATTCCCATTGCTTTATATTTATCTTCTGAGTATGCTTCGTCTGTGTTATTTTATAAAATATGTACTGGTGGAGTTTCTGGAAATGTCTTTAAATGTCTTTTTTTTCATTTTTGCCGACAGAACACAACAACTGAAACCAGATTCTTCCTATCTAGATAATATTTTGCTGCATGTAACTAAGGAATTATAAACAAGGGTTTAACCCACCGTTAATCTTTGTTTCCTTTATAAAGTACAAAGCTAAAGACTAGAATCTTTAGTAGGATTATCCTGAATGCTTTACCAAAATACAGAGGGCTTGAATACATGGTTCCCTTGGTAGCTCAAGAATGATTAGCAGGGCAAAATACTTCATGGCATTATATTAAAGTGAATGCAGACAGACTATAAATCATTCAGACTGACCACAGTAGTTCATAAAAATCCTGAATGACATCTAATGAAAATGCTCCATCACCTTTCCATTAAGTTGTATTGGAAGGAATGAGCAATATTTGTGTTTGGCAATAAGAATCTGCATAACATTGCTGCATCTGGCTAAAGGCACTCTTTATAAATATTAAACGATATTCATTGTAGCTCAATATTTATTTCTAGAATAATTCTGCAAAATCATCTGTAGTGATTGAATAGCTGTTTATATTGCAGGAGAGTTCAGTATGTAAAAGAACAAAGAGCTAGATTTTACTGAAAAACGTGGTGAAGAGTCAATTTTGGGAAATTCATTGGAAAATTTCTTTCCATGAACCGTAGCGAGTTATCTCACACAAATCTCTGCAGCTTGACTCATTATATATGTGCCACACTTTGTGGGGACCCTGATCGTGCCACTACGCGCTGACCAATGGAGGACTAACCACTGCTCAGCCTTCCCATGATTCCTGGTATTGGTGCCATATCTAATTACCAGCCATGTACCAGGACAAGCACAGTCAATCAGGACCTATCTTTCACTGTGTGTGTAGTGGGAGAGGAATGAAAAAGGATAGCTTCTGAGGGCACATAGATGGCACAGATGATAGTTCATTGCGAATACAAATTGAGATGTTAAAGCCTTTAGCAAGGTCCCACATCTGGGACTAATAAAGAAGGCAAAAGCACATGGGGTCCAGGGTAAGTTGATCCAAGTTGACTTAGTGGCAGAAGACAGACGGAGCTGGTAGTAGGCTGTTTGTGTGGCTGCAAGTATGTCTCGTGTATGTCTGTGGCATACACAATGCCTGTGTATGTCTCGTGGCATACACAGGCATTGGCAGTGGCTCCTTTATTGTTTGAAATAAATATAAACTGTGTAGATGAGAACATGATGCAGATGACACAAAGGTTGCCCATGTCATTGATAGTGAAGAAAAGGGTTGTCGGTTATAATTCAATATAAACAGATTGGTCAAGTGGGCAGATCAATGGCAGATGGAATTTAACCCTGATATGTATGAGGTGATATGCAAGAAGTGAAAAGATAAGAGAGTACTCAATTATTGGCAGGACCCTCAGAGAAACAGTGGGATCTTGGAGTGCTTACCTACAAATCACTGAAGGTGGCAGAGTAAGTTAACGGGGTAGTTGAACAGGCAAACAGAACACTTTCCTTTATTAGTCGAAGCATAGCTTACAAGAACAGGGAGGTTATGTTGGAACTGTACAGAAATTTGGTTATACCACCGTTGGAGTATTGTGTGCAGTCTGCTCAGCAGATTATAGGAAGGACAGGATTGCACAATAGAGGACATTCACCAGGATGTTGCTTGGGATCAAGCACTTTTTCCTGTCATTTTTTTTGGAGTAGAAAAAGTTGAAGGGGATGTTGATAGATGTGTGTGAAATTATAAAGTGCATGGGACAGGAGAGATAGAAAACAATACTGCTCCTTAGTTGACCAGTCAATATCAAGGGAGTACATGTTTAAAGGGAAAAGCAGGAGATTTGAGGAAAATTGTTTTCACCCAGAGCATGGTGGAGGTCGACAATGTGCTGCCTGGGATGGCAGTTGAGGTGGGAATCTACACAACCTTTATGAAATACATAGATGAGCATTTGAAGTGTAATAACATTCAGGCAATTGGTTTAGTGACAGAAAGTTGGACTAGTGTGGACTTAGAGCAGTTTTGGTGTTACAGACTCAATAAGCCCAAGGGTCTCTTCTGTACTGTATAATTTTATGATCATTATTTGTCTCATTTATGGTTGTCACAACTGCAGCCTCAAGAATCAAGCTACACAAGTTAACCTCAGCACCGTCCCAACTTCTCGCCCTCTCGAAGGGATTGCTACACTCTCCTTAAGGCCCACACAGCACATCTTCTCAGTGTCCAATGCAGATGCATCATGTATCAGAAGGCCTTCAAATTGTTGAAAATGTTCATTTTTATACAACAACAGTAAAAGCCGTTACAGCAATTCCTTCTGGTCACAACGGGGATTGCTTACCTTTAAAGCAACAGAAAGATTTCCAATCAATAAATGATCACTGCACCCAGCTCTTATCTATTGGAAATGAATATCCCTGAAGTCATGTCTGCCTTGTTGAGCCTTGCTCTGCACCATTCCACCATGCTGGAGATGATGATCCTCGTCAATGCCCTCACCTTCAGTGGAAGACTGCTGCCACTCTTGGAGTCATGAACTTTGGTTGAAGAGCATAGCCCTAACACAAACAGTCAACATTTCTGTCACACATAAAGATGGATTACATAGTCCTTCATACGGTGGAGAACTCTGATTAGGAATCTCTCTGCAAAGACCTTTGATATATGGGACCTAATTGTTATATGCAGTATAAGCCATGCCACATAAATACAATAGGAGATTATAAATGTGGAAGCATTACTGAAACATTGACACTCACCCCACACACCCCACATTGTCCAAGGATTGCAGTATTGCATATAAGAGAATGCTGATGAATTTGTACTGTTCAGGGTGAGAGAAAATCTGTTCCATATCTTTTGCAGCCTTTGAGGCCTTTGGATTGTCTTTGTGAATTGTCACCCAGAGGTGACACATTTAAACTCACCTGTGATTACTTTTGTTTTACAGATAACAAAATCCAATCTGCAATGAGCAGTGACATGGTTGATTACTTGTGACGAGGATTTGAATCCCACACAGTTAGATATAATATGCATTTCATACGCAGGACATTATGACTACAGTTGCCTTCAACCTGTAGTGTGGTTATGGCAATTATTCCTTGAAGCCCGGGTACCACCTACATATTCAAACACTTACTCTGTTAACTCCCAGCTTGGTCACAGCCATGTTCCACTTCCCATGTGCATCTACATGTCACAGGGGGCAGAAGACATTGCAGGTTTTGCTTGGCACTGTGTCACAGTCTCAGCTGGGAAATCAAGTATTCCAACTCCCCGACCCTCCATCTTCCTTTTCTGTTTGCATTCTCCGTCATCACCATCATTATTGAACTTCCACACATTTCTACCTGTTTACATCTTTATGCTGCCTCTACTTCCCACAGTTGACTTTCCCAGCGTCCCAAATATAGCAGATCTCCTTAAAAACCTCCTCCTTTTTGGTTTGCACTGAGCAGACCCCCACCCTGAGCAACTTGGATGGGCAGCCCCAGTTGATGAGTGAGTGGCCACCTGATCTCTCTGCAGCTCACTGACTGACTTATCATGAACCCCCTGGATCTATTGTGCTGGCATTGCTGAATTTATCAAGGGCTACTCCCGAGATTACAGTGATACAGAACTTCTGTCCCTGATTGCTGCAAACAGCCAACTGACTATATCCATGCTGCTGGACTGAGATCGGACTATGCCCTTGACTGACTGTGGTAGGAGTCTCTGACTGATGACAGTCCCTTGACTTTGGCAAAGACTCCATCCGTTAACCTAAGGGCCATAGCTACTTGATTGAAACGCATTTGATGTGTTTGCCACATAAAACTGCCACCACATGCCTGTCATTGCCCAATGCCGCCCAGCAATATGTGCACCCCTCTGCTGACAACCAAGACAATTTAACTGTGTCAGTACTAAATGGTAAGATAAGATAGACGTACTGTGGGTATTTAAGTTCTGACTGAGACAGCAAGCCTCCAAAAGGCAAAGCAAGGCAAATGGCTGTGAGCATCTAATTATGAGCACAGTGAGTGAACACTAAGAGAGCAAGCAGGAGGTCCTGATGTACAGGCTGCTCCGGTCCATGAAGTGGGTGCTTGTCTCTGCGTGTAGTGTAGCCAGCCAGCAGCATTACATTACAAGGTGCTGGCAATCTCCAAAGTGTAACATTAAACTGTAGGACTGTTGTAGTTACGTTCGAGATGTGCCATGATGATGCAATGTCTGATGCCAATCTCTTGTGGATGGGATGGGCAGGCAGTCACTGCCCATTGTGACCTTCTGTCCAGGAAGATGTCCCGGAGGAACAAGTGGTGAGCTAGAGACATGAGGTATCCATTTTAAACTTTGATATTGGAAATTGTCATCATTTAGTTTCTCTCAAGTGGATTGGTGAATATGAAAGTACATAACAGTGAGGTGAGATTAGGTTCTAACAAGATGTACATGCATGCAAATAGGTCTCTTGTCACTCAGTAGCAAAATTCTTATCTTGATGTTCGAAAATGTGATTGCAGAATCAGGCTGTTTGTTTCTTGACTTGGCAGATTGCACTGTGTCAAACTTGTCATATCGTTTCCAACTGACTTGCCATTGCCCAATCCATTCAGGGGCTTAGAAAATTCAGCCTAATAAGTGAGATGTCATATGATTTGATTTAATTTGATTTATTATTGGCACATATACTGAGGTAGAGTGAAAAGTTTTGTTTTGCATGCAGTACAGGTGATCATACTATCCAAAGTGCATTCGAGTATTGGAACAAAGTGAAGAATACAATGTTACAGCTGCAGAGAATGTGCACAAAGAGTGAAATCAACATTAAATTTAAAATTTGAGTGGTCTATTCAGAAGTTCAATAACAATGGGGAAGAAGCTATTCTTGAATCTGTTGATACCTGTGTTTAATATTTTGCATCTTACGCCCAGTAGAAGAGGTTGCAAGAGATTATAATTGGGATGGGAGGGGTCTTTGACTATCTTGGCTGACATCTCAAGGCAGAATGCTTTCTATGGTGCATTCATAAAAATTGGTAAGAACTTTTATGATCATGCCAAATCTCCTTAGCTTCCTGAGGAAGTAGAGGCATTGGAGTGCTTCATGTTGTCACATTAGCAAATTACCTCTTGTCCTCTTGGTCATTTAGTAATTTCTGGAAAAATGATGAGACACCTTGAATCTTTGTGAGATACTTATTTTTAAGCATTTACTTGTGGCTCTGTTGGGGATTACTATACACTTGTAGCAGTTTAGAGGTCTACAAACCTCTTAATAGTATGATTAATGTTCCATTTAATGCTACAATTATTATGTTACTGACAGTTTTTTAAATATAATGCTGTACAGTTCAGTAGGTGAAGCCAGATCCCCACTTGTGTACTTCCAATACTTATAAGTGGTGTTAGTTATTAGCATCTGACTGCTGGAGTGATTTTGAATGCTTGGAAAGGGTTGACAGGAAGGGAAGCTTTTTTTCATTCATTAGAAAGTTAATGAGTATAAAACAGGTTGCAAGAGTAAAAAAAAAACTTAAATAGTAACGCATTCCAGGGTGTTCACAGCTCTGATGCCAAACCATACATGTTTGTGAAACCAGTGGGAGTTTGTTGCATGCTTTCCATTAATGCAATGTGATAGATTCTGTGCCTAATGTAGAGAGTAACTGGCACATCAGACTGGATCAGAGATGTGTTATAACATGATCCATGAGGTTGTAACAGATTTACAAAACAGCACGAGAAACCAGACAGCAGGCTTTAGACCAACGAGATAAGATTAATTACTGACCTCATAATGAAAGTGTCCCTCAGTAGCAGCGACCATCAGATGGTTGAATTTTACACACAGTTTAAGGGAGAGAAATGTGGGTCCAAGATTACTGATTTGAATGTAAACCAGTGCAATTATGAGGTCATGAAAGTGAAGGTAATTAAAGTGAACTGACATTTTAGTTTCAGGGAAGGGTCAATAGCATTGAAAAAGCAAATAGTTAAGGGAATATTCCAGAAAATGCAGAATAGAGACTTTCCACAAATTAAGAAAAATCTAAGGGCAGGCCTGCCATCTGCAGTTAAGTAAAACGTCAGTCTCAATGACAAGACATACAATTGTGCAGAGGTAGGTGGCAGTTCAGAGGATTGGACGAGTATAAAAGAAAACAAAGAATTGCTAAAAGATTAATAAGGAGATAAAATAATGTATAGCAGAAAGTTAAGTAAAATAGAAAAAACAAATAGATCCAATGGAAAATGAATCTGGGGAATTTGTCATGGAGGATAAAGAAAAGGCAGACAGATTGGACAGGTATTTTGCATTAGTCTTCACTGCAGACCATGAGACATAGGAGCAGAAATGAGGCCATTCAGCGCATTGAGTATGCTCTGCTATTTACTTACAGCTGATCAGTTTCTCAACCTCATTCTCCCACTTACTCCCCATAACCCTTGATCCCCTTGAAATCAGGAACCTATCTATCAGTCTTAAATATAGTCAATGACCTGGCCTCCACAGCCTTCTGTGGCAGTGAGTTCTATAGATTCGCCACTCTCTGGCTGAAGCAATCTAAAGGATCTTCCCTTTACTCTAAGGCTGTGCCCTCAGGTTCTAGTCTCACTTACTAATGGAAACATCTTCCCAATTTCCACACTGTCCAGGCCATTCAGTATTCTGTAAGTTTCAACTAGATCCTCCCTCATTCTTCTAAACTCCATCAAATAATGACCCAGAGTCCTCAAATGTCTGCTGACATATGTTAAGCTTTTCATTCCTGAGACCATTCTCATGAACCTCACCTGAATATGCTCCAGGACCAATACGTCCTTCCTGAGATATAAGGCCTAAACCTGCGCACGATACTCCAAATGTAGTCTGACCAGAACCTTATAGAGCCTCAGAAGTACACCCTTGCTTTTAAATTCAAATCCTCTCAAAATAGATGCTGTAAATCAGAAATAAAAAGGGAGAGAGGAACTTAAGAAAATTACTAATATCAGGGAAGATGCACCGAATACAGTTTCGGAACTGCGCATTGACAAGTCCCCGGGCCCTGATGGATTTTGTTCTAGAAATTTAAAAGAAGTGGCTAGCAAGTTAGTTGATTCCTTAAGACCAGAAGACACTGGATCAGAAGTAGGCCATTCAGCCCATCAAATTTGGTCGGCTATTAGAGCAGATCATGCCTGATCTGATAATCGTTAACTACACTTTCTTGCCTTTCCCCCCATAACTCTTGATTCCGTTATTGATTAAACATCCATCTATCTCAGCCTTGAATATACTGAGTGACCTAGCCTCAACAGTCCCTCATGGTAAAAAAATTAACATTCGCTATACTATAGGAAAGGAAATTTCTGTCTTAAATAAGCAATCCCTTACCCTGAGATTGTGCCCTCTCATCTTAGATTGAGGGCACAATCCCATCAAGCCCACTAAAACTTTTATGTGTTTCAATAATGTCGCTTTTAATTCTTCTAAATTTCAATAATAAAGGCCCCTCATACTCAATCTTTCCTCATAAAACAGTTGCTCCATACTTGGTGTCAGCCCTGTGAACCTTCACTGAATGGTCTCCAAAACCTCGTTTTTCTAAATATGTATCCCAAACCTGTTCACAGTATTCTATCCCTGGTCTGAATAATTCCTTATATGGTTTTAGCACGTGTTCCCTACTTTTATGTTCCATTCCCTTGAAATAAAGACCACCATTCTATTTGCTTTCCCTATAACCCACTGAATTTGGCTGCAACTTTTGTGATACATGCACAAGAACTCCCAAATCCCCCTATGTTGTAACTTCCTGCAGTCTTTCTCCGCTCAAATAATATTCACCATCTCTGTTTTTCATGCCAAAATGCATAAACTGACATTATCCTACATTATGTATTCCATCTACCAAGTTTTGCTCATTTGGTTAACCTATCTATATCCCATGCGTATTCTGTGTCATTCTCACCACATGCCTTCCCATCTAAATTTATGTCATTGGCAAACTTGATACAATACATTCACTTTCCTGATCTAAGTCATTAATATGTGTAATCCCAGTTGTGATCCCTGTGGCGTTCCACCAGTTCCACATCCCCACATTGAAAATGTTTCCCTTATTCCAACCCTCTGTCTTCATTTAGTTAGTCAATTCTATATCCATGCTAAGATATGACCTCACAACACAATGTGCCCTTATCTTCTTAAGTAGCATAACATCTAACATACTGTACCTAAGACTTTCTGAAAATCCAAATTATTACATCCACCACATCTCCTTTACATATCCTACGTGTTACCTCCTGAGAGTTTGGAGTATATTTGGGGTAGCATGGTGGCACAGTGGTTAGCACTGCTGCCTCACAGCACCAGAGAACTGGGTTCAAATCCTACCTTGGGCAACTGTCTGTATGGAGTTTGCACATTCTCCCCGTGTCTGCGTGGGTTTCCTCCGGGTGCCCCGGTTTCCTCCCACAGTCCAAAGATAAGCAGGTTAGGTGAATTGGCCAGGCTAAATTGCCCATAGTGTTAGGTGGAGGGGTACATGTAGGGGAATGGGTCTGGGTGGGTTGTTCTTCGGAGGGTCAGTGTGGACTTGTTGGGCTGAAGGGCCTGTTTCCACACTGTAAGTAATCTAATCTAATTTTTCAGGCATGATTTCCCTTTCATGATGCCACATTGATTCTGTTTCATCATATTATGTGTTTCTAATTGGTCTGCTATTAGAGCTTTTATAATAAACTTTAACATTTTTTCCAATAACAGATGTTAAGCCAACTAGCTTTGATATTTTGCCTGCTTCCCTTTTTAAATAAAGATGTTACATTGGAGGTTTCCAATCTGCTAGGACCTTTCCAGAATCAAAGAATAATACCTGTACAAACATTATCTCTGGAACTGCTTCCTTTAATATCCTAAAATGTATCACATCAAGTCCAAGGGATTTTTTAGTCTTTGGCACCACTTTTTTCTTTAGCACTTTTTCTCTCGTGAGTCATTGTATTTATTTCCTCTCCTATATTGCCTCTGGATTATTTAGTAATTTTGAAATACTTTTATTGTGTTCTACTGTAAAGATTTATGAAAAGCATTTATTCAACTCCTCTGCCATTTCCTGGTTCCCCATTGTTATTTTTCTCATTAGATTCAGGGAAGATGCCTTTAGATTGTAAAATAGCACATGTAACACAAAAAGTGAAGCAAGGCACAGAGCAAGGAATTACAGGACAGTCAGCTTTAACATCTGTCATAGGGAAAATGAAGCTATTTTTAAAGATATTATAAAAGGACACTCAGGCAAGTTCAAGGTAATCAGTACAGCCAATATGATTTAGTTAAACATGATTTCCCTTTGACAAATTTACTGGAGTTGTTTGAAGAATGAATTTGTCCTGTGGATAAAGGAACCAGTGGATGTGTTGTCCATGATTTTCCAGAAGGCATTTGATAAGGTGTCACATTGAAGGTTATTGCATCAAATTAACAGCTCATGGTGTAATGGTAACATATTGTCATGCATAGAAGATTGGCTAACTAATGAAGAGCAGAGAAAAGGCATAATGGGTCTTTATCAGCCTGATAGGATGGCATGAGTGGTGTGACACAAGGATCAGTGCTCATCCTCAAATCTTTACAATTCAAATAAATAACTTGAATGGAGTGGCCAAAGATATAGTAACTTCATTTGCTGAAGACACTGCGATAGATAGGAAAGTGAATTGTTAAGATGACATAATAAGCGTATAAAGGATATGAATAAATTATGTGAGTGGGCAAAGATTTAGCAAATGGACTATAATGTGAAAAGTGTGAAATTGTCCATTTTGTCAGGAAGAATAAAAGGGAAGCTTATTAACTAAATAGTGAGAGGTTGCAGAGCTCTGAGATGCACAGAGATCTGGTTGTCCTCATGCATGAATCACCCAAGGTTGGTATGCAGGTACACAAGTAATCAGGAAAGTTATTTGAATTAAACATTTCATTGTTGGGGCATTAAATGCAAATGTAGCTCGGATATGCTTGAGGTGATTAGACATTGATTAGACCATGTCAGGAATATTGTGTACAGTATTAGTCATCATACTTACAAAAAATTGCTAATCCCTTGGAAGTAGTTCAGGGAAGGTTGCCTGGAATGAGCAGATTGCCTCATGAGGAAAGATTAGATAGGCTGGGCCTGTATCCTCTGGATTTCAAAAGCGACAGAGGCAACTTAAATGGATCATATAAGATCCTGAGGAGACTTGATCAGTTGGATGTTGAAAAGATCTTTTATCTTGTGGAAAACTCTAGAACGAGAGGACATAGTTTAAAAATAAGGGGTCACCCATTTAAGGGAGAGATGAGGAAAAGGAATTCTCTCTGAGGGTTGTGAGTCTTCAAATTTACTTCTTCAAAAGGCAATGAATGAAGATTTTTTTTATTCTTAAGGCAGAGCTAAATAGATTCTAGACTAAGAAAGGGCTGAAAGATTATTGGAGATATGTAGTAATATGGAAGTTAGGTTAATACCTGAGCAGCCACAATCCTTTAGAATAAGGGAGCAGGTCCCCAGCACCAAATGGCCTACTCTTATTCCTTTGCTGTATTTTCATCTATTACTTTAGAATGAAGCAATAAACTGCAATAATTAATACAGTTGTCTTCATTTAAAGGGACTGACTACACTCTAATGTAATGCAACCACCTTGTGTTTAGAACTAAAAGCTTTATTCATTTACAAATATAAATATATTTGTGAATTTAGTTCTATGTAATCTAACAAAGTAATATTTGACAGTGTTTCATGGTAGGAAAACTATGATCCATTGTCCATAAGTAAGAAGGGAATGTGCTCACTAACTGCTAGTATTGTCACACTGATGTGTAAAAGCCTCATGAAAAGGTTGGAAACAGACAGATGACAGCTGCAATCTGTTCCAAAGCTTATACTTCGGTTTTGACATGAAATGAACACATGGTCCTGTTATTATAAAATGGTTTTGAATGCTGAACAATTTGTCTTCTAGTAGGATCACTCAGATTGTTGCCACCTGGGTTCCATTCTGAGTTATGTGATGGAAATTTATCAGCTGTCTCTTAAAACTCACAAGGTGCGCACCTGGATGAACACCATTTGGAACAAAGGTTCTTTCGATTCAACTTCAAGTTTACTCCTAAGGGAGAGTGTAGACACTGTTAAGTCAAGAAAACTTACATGCTTTCTCTTGGTCATACAGATGATAGTTTAGGTTCATAACATCCCATAACTTTCTCTTGTGCCTGATTGATATTTCTGTATATTGAATTTTGGTATGATCCACTTTGAACAAAGACCTCTTCTTCCTCAATATGTTCTTTTTTCATTTGCTACTTCCAGTGGTTGCACCAGCTCTTAATTGACCTTATCTGAAGATTGGAGTTTTTCTCTAATCTCTCTATGGTCACAATGATGTTCCCTATGCGTGATTGCAAAGACAACTTCCATAAAATTGTCTTCTTCTGGCAAAAACAGCACATCATCAGTGCTGCCTGAAGCTTTGATGGTTATGAATTTGTATGGAGGCTCTGAGAATTCATTTCTATGTAACTCAATACCTCATTCTGATTTCATAATCCTAGAGAGGTCAGAGTCTGTGGTATCTGTACTGGCTGTAGAAATCGTTAAAACTTCAATAACTTCCATTTCTGATTTGAACAAGTAAAAGGTTCTAGCTTCCCACCAGTGATTTGAACTTCTATCCTAGGAGGAACCTTTTCATATAAATGCAGTTGCTGAGTCACCATGGTAGGGTCTGTGCAACAAATAGACCATTTATTTCTTCCTTACCCCCTGCAAAAAGAGAAAGCTGGGCTTTCATGAACAATGCCATATGAATTCAAAGGTACAAGAACATGCAAATTGCTACGACATGGGGTAAACCCTACTGCTTAAGTTAAACGAGCAACACTGAAAAGATTTATCCCAAGCAGTAATCTATGAAAATTCGAGAGGCCAAGAACTACTTAATGAAAATTAACAACTTTATTTCTTAAAGTATTATAGAGAATAATTAACTAACAGCTATTTACAACTCCTTCCTCTAACCTACCTTTTACTTTCCCTTCTATAATACTAGTCTGATAAAACTCCCCAATTTAAGATTTACTAAAAAATTCAAGTTTCAAAAGCAACCAGCTGTCGAATCTTCTCTTTGCAGATTTGCTCTCCAGGTTGGTGTTGATGTTTCTCTCTGTGCAAACTTCTTCTCTATACAGGTACCTCTCAGACAATTCTGACTAGCAGTCTACATCTGTTGGCATTGTAGCAGTTCTCCTCCCAACTGTTCAATTTCCCCTAGTCTTATATCTCTTCTCTTTCCCCCCAAAGCATCAGATTATCTCTTTGGCTTTTAAGATTGTCAATATACTAAATTCAAACTGGATTGGAGTTTGGTATTTTTTGGGGTATAATTTAAACTAATTTGAATCTGATTTGTTATTTCCAGGCAACCAGCTACCCTAGCTACCCCAATAGCTGCAGCACATGTGACATTGTATCTTATTGAGAACACTTGGTGCTGTTAACTTTTAACTCTCTTAAAGGTTCAGTACACTTACATCTTCATAACAAAAGTGTCATACTTCAGTAAATGAATTGTGTTTCCTTTCCTGTGACTATATGTTGAATGTGCAACCCAGATTTTAAAATTCTCTGACTCTTTGGTACCTTTCCCTACCATTATTTATAGTTTCTGTTTTGAGAGAAATTAAGGGTCCCCACCAGCTTCTTAGCAATACTAGGGCTGGAGTGGAGGGTGATTCTTGGTGGACTGGGTTGATGTCAGCATCTTTGATGTTTGCAAACTGAAAATAATTATGATTAAGTAAGTTCACGTAATAAAGAATTATGATGACTCAGAATGATGGGCAAGATTACGAGAATTTCACTTCCATTGTAGCACTCTGATCCCAGTGCTTCCTAAACCACCAAAACTGTTCTAATGATGGTCATGAAACCATTGATTGCCATAAAAACCCAACAGGTCTACTAATATTCTTTAGAGAAGGAAAATGCACCATCCTAACTTGTCCTGGCCTACAGGTGACTCCAGGTCCACAGCAATGTGATTGACTTTTAATTTCCCTCTAAAATGGCATGGCAAACCACTTAGCTATATCCAATTGCTACAACGTTTTAATAAAAGGAACAAAACTGTACAGATCATCTGGCATCATCAAGGCACTGGAAGTGACAATGCACACATAGCTCTGTCAAATCTGCAACATCCTCCTTACTAATACCTGGGGGTTTGCACCAAAATTGTAACTACAACCTCATAGGCTCATCAAGCAACAGCCTGACATAGCCACTGTCATGATATCATACCCTACTGATAATGTCCAGACACTACTATCACCATCTCTATGTATATCCAGTTCCACTAACAGGACAAGCCATCCGAAGGTGATGACACAGAGCTATTCAGTTAGGAAGGAGTTGTCTTGTGAGTATTCAACCTTGACTCTTGATCTCTTGAAGTCCTTAATATTTGATTCCCTTACTAATTAAATATCAGTTAATATCAGCCTTGAATGCACCAAACAATCCAGCCTCTATATCCCTCTATGGTAATAGATTCCACAGATTCACTATCCTGAAGAGAAAAGTTCCTCCATGTTTCTGTCCTAATTGCACAATCCCTTACTCTGAGGTTATGACCTCTGGTCCTAAACTCTTCCCCAAGAGGAAGCAACTTCTCTATGTCTACCGTGTCAAACCCACTAAGAATCTTGCGTGTTTCAATAAGGCTGACTCTCAATTTTCTAAAGTACAATTAAATGCCTCAAACTATTTAACCTGTCTTCATAAGACGATCCCTCCATACCCAGGATCAACCTAGAGAACTTCCTCTGGACTGCCTCCAGTGTCAGATAGGAGGGCCAAAACTGTTCACAATATTTTAGATATTGTCTAACTGGTACCTTGTATAGTTTTGCAAGACTTTATTATTTTATATATTCCATTCCCGTTGAAATAAATGTTAACATTCCATTTACTTTCCCTATTATCTGCTGAACTTGTCAGATAGCTTTTGTGAGACTTATGCAAGAGGATTACCAAAATATACCTGTGCTGCAGCTTTCAGCAGTGTGTATTACTTAAATAATATTTAGCTCCTCTATTCTTCCTGCCAAAGTGTATAACCTCACAAATTCCTGCATTATATTCCATTTGCTCACTCACATAACTTGTTTATATCCCTTGCAGACTTTGTGTCATTCTCACCACTTGCCTTTTGTGTCATCCACAAACTTGACTGTAGTGCATTCTCTTCCCTCATCCCAACCATCACTTTATATACAGTAGATAATTGTGCCCCAGCATTTATCACTGTGACCCTCCAATATTTACAGATTGCCATCCTGAAAATTCCCATTAATCATAACTGTCTTTTTTCAGTTCATCAATTCTTGATCCACATTAATGTGCTATCCCTGATCTCCTGGGATCTTATTAAATAGCATAATGATTAGTACCTTATGAAATGCATTCTGGAGATCCAAATATCTCACATCCATTGCTTCCCCTTTACACACTCTGTTTGCTTTCTCCTAACAGAATTGCAGTAAATTTGTCAGGTATGAGCTCCCCTCCATGACACAATGCTGTTTTTATTCAATTAAATTATGTATTTCTAAATGCATTCACTGCACTCATGTGAGATCTGCACTCTTGTCAAGTGCACTGTCACAAGCTATTTAAAAGGAAGATAGACAAAAAAAGGATATTCTACCTGGAGCATCGCAGAGCAAGTCTCAAGTTCCATGTGATCTGACCTCTTCAAAACGTAGCTCAATTTGCACACATTCAGTAGCTAACCTTACAGTGAGGATATATGGTTTGCTTTACACTTCTTGTTCTTGTTTCTGTTGTTTCCATGCTGAATGAAGTTGAGAATTCGATTTCTTTGGTAGATGCAACAAACAATTGGAAAAGTGTTTGCATATCTACACTGAACAATCTTTATTGCAGAAATGTTTCTCTAAGTCTTCCAGTCAATAGACTCAAGCAAAAAAATTCATTTCTTTAATTTCACTATTATGTAGTTGTAGATATCTAAACATAACAACCCATTGTTTGCAAGGGTTTTTCCACCTTTTTTGCCAGCATTCAAGAACAAGCTTCCCAGTGGTGTGGACATTGCCTACAGGGTGGATGGAAATTTTTTTTCACCTCAACTGATGGAAAAGGCAAGAAGAAAATGACATCAACCTCATTTGTGGAACTTCAGCATACAAATGACAATGTCATCTCCATTCTCTTGCAAGAGAATCTTCTGGCCTTGTTCAATGCATTCGCTGAAGCATAGTGAAGAATTGGTCTCAACCTCAACCTCAAAGACTCAAATCCTTTCCCAAACCATCCAAGGGCAAGTTCTGTTTCAGCAAAATAAAAAAAGGGCAACTCACTTCACTTCTCATTTACGTCAGGCATGCTATGAACTGAGAAATGGGCAGATACAATTAAAAAGGTGCTATTCTGATCTTGATTTAAACACAAGGACTGATTCGGGATAGTCAACATGGCTTTGTGCATGGGAAATTATGTCTCACAAACTTGATTGAGTTTTTTGAAGAAGTAACAAAGAAGATTGATGAGGACAAAGTGGTAGATGCGATCTATATGGACTTCAGTAAGGCGTTCGACAAGGTTCCCCATGGGAGACTGATTAGCAAGGTTAGATCTCATGGAATACAGGGAGAACTAGCCATTTGGGTACAGAACTGGCTCAAAGATAGAAGACCTCAAAAGTGGTGGTGGAGGGTTGTTTTTCAGACTGGAGGCCTGTGACCAGTGGAGTGCCACAAGGATCGGTGCTGGGCCCTCTACTTTTTGTCATTTACATAAATAATTTGGATGCGAGCATAAGAGGCATTGTTAGTAAGTTTGCAGATAACACCAAAATTGGAGGTGT
>NC_057732.1:26076791-26190313 GCF_004010195.1 Chiloscyllium plagiosum
AATGAGCTGCCAGAGGAAGTGGTGGAGGCTGGTACAATTGCAACATTTAAGAGGCATTTGGATGGGTATATGAATAGGAAGGGTTTGGAGGGATATGGGCCGGGTGCTGACAGGTGGGACTAGATTTGGTTGGGATATCTGGTCGGCATGGACGGGTTGGACCAAAGGGTCTGTTTCAATGCTGTACATCTCTATGACACATCAAAGAATTAAAAACATATAAAACATAAGAAATAAGAAAAGGAGTAGATCATAATGCCGCTCATTCAATATGGTGATAGTTGAACTTCTACCTCAATCCCACTTTCCTGCCAAATTCCCATATATTCCATGATTCCTTTGAATATATTCTTGACTCAGTTTCCACAGCTCTGTAGAGCAGAGACTTCCAAATATTCACAATTCTCTAACTGCAGGTATTTCTCCTCATCTTCGTGGTCAATAGCTGACCTTTTATCCTGAGACAGTGAGCCCTAATTCACAACTCTCAGCAAAGTTATACAGTATTTCAAAATCTATTCAATCAAGCACATGTTTCAATGAGAATGAGTTTACATTTTAAATTAAAAGGTGTTTTGTGCTGCCTCCCTTTGAAATTCCCATGTGGTTACACTAATTGCTCTTTATTCGAAAAGAGTCTTTCATGTGATGTTTGAAGCTGGAACATTACCATCAATATAATACACTTCTTTTGTCCTTGTTGTAAGAGGGTAACAGAGTGAGAAAAATAAAGAATTATGCAATTTCTTTGAAATGCAAGACAGCATGATATCTAACCTCTGTCAATTTGCCTGAAAGATATCCTATCACTTTCCCTCATTTTCCAGAAGCTTATTCTCAACTGCTTGTCAATTCAAGGGACAAAAGGGCTAGATATTCCTTTCTTTACATAAACCTCTCTCCATTTTCATACTGTAACATTTCTGGAATGTTTTCTATTTGAACTATGGCTTTGTTCCTACATTATAGAGATGGTTTACATGTGTTAGCCGCAACTTTCTCTTTAAAACTGTGCATTTCAATTGGGCTATGTTCTTCCATCCAATATGTTTAGTATAGGAAGTAGGATTGTTTAGAGGCTTCACAGGTATAAGATCACAAGATTAACTTCCTATCTTTTCTCAAGGAGTGGCACAAACTAACCAAGATATCTTCCTTTGTCTGCATTTGGTATTTTTGTTTCTTGTTTTACTCAGTTTATGGTTAGTTTTGTTTTTGTGCTTTGCATTTCCAAGTTTCATTAATTAGTCCATGATACTATCCATTGCTGTGTTAAGCACAGGGAGTTACTTGTTCTTGGCTAGCTGCATATCTGTAGGGGTCAGTGATAGCATTAACATTCAGGAATAATGCCAATTTTCTGAGTGTTTACAAACTTGATTTTCCTGCCTTGAAAACAAACAACAGGCTCAGATCTGAAACTTCGTTGAAATGAGATGTACGTTTGCTGACACCAGGAGGCTTCTGTAATGTTCACTTTGGAACCTTGGCTTACTGTTCTTCAGAGACTAAGGTCCACCTCAGTTTGCAAGGAATGGAATTCAACTACAGAGTAATAAACAATAGAATGGAGAGGCATGGCCTAACTTAGCAAACCACGGCAATGCAAAATTTTGCAAAGTCCCAGAGAGACCCACGGTTCATTTAAACCATATTCACCAATTTGATATCAGTTTCAATTTTAGAGTACACGACTATGGAGATGTACAGACACAGAGGATGTTAGCCAGTCTGTTGTGTGAAGACAGACTCCATGCTAGATTGACTCAGAATTCTCACTCCCTGCCTTCCCCATATCCCTTTATCTTCCTCTATTTCAAATACCCATCCTCTTGCCTTCTTCAAGTTATTTTGGCCTCTGCCTTCCTGTACAGGAATCAACAACTGTATCAATAGATGATTTCATTCCCTTCCCTTCTATTAGGCTTGAAGCTTTATTGATCCCTCTTCTATGATCTATCAGAATGAGATGGAACTTTTCTATATGTCTAACCCAACTGCATTTTGAAAAGTGTACTTCAAATTTGAGATAGGGAAGAAACCGAGCACAATTTACAAGGTAGTATTAAAACAAAATACAGCAGGTGCTATCCGACTAGCAGGGTGTTTGCCCCACTGAATAATACAGCTGACTTTAATTTGTTTAGTTTTTCAATCTGGAATCTTTATAAGGCTGACTTGTGTGCATTTGAATTGGGAGTCCATTTGATTATGAAGATTGGAAGTTTCACATGCAATGTAGAGGTACCACTGTAGGCCACTCGAAAAGTATTAATTCTTTTTTATGGGAGTTAAGCAGCAGGTGGAGCAACACTGGAACTGCAAAGAATATCTAAGCTGCAGATGGTCCATTTCCTTACCCTCAGGATCACTTTCACCCTGAACTATCAACTGCCTGAGTGTTGAAGCTGGTCAATTTAATCCCCTTTCAAAAGCTGATGAGATGTAAGTGCCCACCTGGTGCCCACAGCTCACCAATAGAACATAAATTAAACCTGCACTCCTCGGTGGCAAGGACAGACAGTAACGATTGTGTGCCAACTGCTGATCAACCTTTCTGTGTTGATAGTTAAAATTAGGCCTAATGTTCACCTCAAGTTACACTGAGGTATGCTGTTGCTTTAAATTCTGTGAAACAACATGGAATTGCTGAAAATAATTTACTTCAATAGAAAGGATACTTCACAGCATGTCAGTTAACTTAATTTTCTAGCCACATTTACGACGATTAAAAAAACCTTACAAAATATGCCCCACAGTATATGAAGGATAATGCACAGGAACAAATAAAACAATAGAGTTAGATTTTCAGCTGACTTCATATTAATCTACTACAGTAAATTATTCCCAAGTAAGGGGACAGCTGCTTTGCTTATTCCAAAGGGCAACTTGTTCTAGAAAGTAAGGCCAGTGCAATGGAGATAGGATCAGTTCAGATTCTGTATGGCCACTGTCCCTGTTGTCATATCAAATGATCTCATCAATGCATTAGCAACTGAAGGTCTTCTCTCTTGCTCTAAATTAGCTCACCACCATTTGGGTGGAAAAGACTCTTGGAAGAGAGATTGCAATTTGAAGGAAAAATACAACACAATTTGGTTTAAGCAAATCCTGAAATATTGTGAAAGGATAAAGGGCATTACTTGTAACTCTTACGATGTTATCCCAAAATGTTGCCAAACATAGCAATGAATTCAAATATATTTACTGAGCTCAGCTGGTATTCACTTGGCAGCTAAACTGACAAAAGGAATAGCATTCATACTGTTGGGCTGTGTAACATTATTGGTTATTGAAATTATTTTGGAAGATGTCTCTTTGTTTACCTTTAACAAAGAAACAGCTCTACTCTTTTTACCAGTTTTCTTGTGGATTTCTGTCTATTTTTGGAAATCTGTTTGTTCTTCTGGGATTCAGCCCATAAAAAGCTGCATAATGCCACTCCATGGTCACAGTGACCTTCATAGTTTGATTGCATAATGTTCCTGGTATTAGTGTGTTTGATTGTATGAACCATGTAGTGGAGCTTTACATTTTTTAATCGAATATATAATTAATTGTTGTCAGTGGTATTGTTTTCAGTAAATTAATTATTATCCAACCTGTATTGAGACAGTAAACATTTTTCCTAGTTTAGGATGACTGAAGCTGTTCATGGCCTCATTTCTGCCTTCATTTTCTTTTGGCAGGGATGGAAAGTAACAAGAGCGAGTACACAATGCAGAACATATAGTTCCTGTCAACATCTAGCCCACTGTAAATTTGGAGTACGCTCGGGATTTGATATCCAAACTAGCCACAAGGCTCATTAAGTAATGCAAATTACGACATCATGATATGCAATGAATCCCCAATGCAATTTAAATGTTGCAGAAAATGTTGTACAGGGTTGTTCAAACTGCATTCAGCACAACGCAAGTGGCCAAGCCATGCTTCCTTCAAGAGACTGGTAGGAAAATGGTTGAGTTTCTTGAAACTATTTTTGTGGGTCAGCAAGGAACATTGACACTTTTCCAGGCCATATAAGTATCTTCCTATTCATTGATAAACCTCTCATATACACATAGAGGAGCCATCAATTTCCCAACCCTTTCCAAATGGGAAGTTTTGCATTCAAGCATACATGGAATGCCAATACTGTTTTAATGAGGCCCAAATATCAGAATGGTTCAAGCCTCCAGCGAAGTTCACTGGGCAGCCCGTGGATCCCAAAGACAAGGAGCTACTTTGTGCAGTAGTTGAGGGAATCTCAAAAGAGATATAATCAGTTCTGCTGCAACATGGTAGTTTTGTTCTTGTGCAATCCCATGTTATACGAAAATTGTGTAATAGCAGCACCTTTTAAACTAATGGGGTCAAATCGTATTAGAACCAATATACACTCCAAAAGATTGCGCTTTAGAAACAGTATCCTCAATTCATCAACTGTGTTATACTGAATTCACATTAAAGAAACATATTATAGCAGAATGACTTGTAATTGCAAAGTATACTTAACATACATTTAAATGATAATTGTAGCTTTATCAAATTATACAGAGCAATGAACAGTGAAAGATGAGTCTGCGTGAAATTAAGTAGTGCTCAGTACAAATAAATCTAATTATTTTGTTTGATGGTGAAGCCATGGTGGCTGGAGTTGGAGCTTGTCACTTTCTTGCGAAGAAAAGGATATGGCAACATATATTTAAGACCACCACTTGTACGTTCCTCTGCCTTTCCCAAGTTGCACACCATTCCTGACTTGGGACTACGACAGTATTCCTCCACTGTTGCTGGGTGTACTAATATCACAAAAACTGCAGGTGTTCACAAAGGTGGCCACCACTTTCTCAAATATAGTTAAGGATGGGCAATGAATATTTGCCTATTCTGTGAGGCCCACACCCTGCAAAACTAATAAATAAAAGCAGTGAGATATATGTGTAAGAACAATGCTATGTGGATGAAAGAAAAATTATTTAGGTTCAATAGGTCACTCCACTAACTAATCCTGTCCTTTATGTGTTTTTCCTTGATGCTTTCCAATTCCTTCCTTCTCAAGTTTATTATAACTTCACTTAATCTGTTCATTTAATATGATCTTACAATTGCCACCATATATTCTGATGATTTGCATGTTTCGTGGTGAAACTGACACTTCATAGTGATTACATTCTTAACATTTAGGACAAGTTTATACATTTCATAATATTAATTGTTATAATCCATTCATCTTTCCAGTTGGCAAATTTCTTTCAACATGTCTTTGTTAAAATCACTTGGCCATACAATTTTGTCTAATCATAGGCCTGGATATTTTATTCATTACATAAGCACTAATGCAATGAGCAAAAAGAACATCAAAATGGTCAGGGCTTTTCCTGAAATAGATTTGACCCCAGTTTGTTTTTTGTCAAGTTATCACAATTGATCACTATCTGTTATTTTCTGTCATTCAGCAATCATATCATTCCATTTTCTTAGTCGCTGTCATAAAATTCTTTTGTAAAATCTCAACAAATTTATCTTGAAATTCAAGAGATTAAATATTAGCCACATCATTATCATTCAGTTTTGTTACATTGTTGCACAGTGCCAGTGGGTTATTCAGCTTGACTTGCTCTGATTTGAAACTATTGTCTTGACTATGGTCAAATGGGTTTGAATTGCTTCCATCATAAAAGACTTGAATATGTTTCCATTTACATATTTCACACTAACTGGTCTTTGTGCAGTTGATTGTGTTCCTGTCCATTTTAAAAGATTTGAATTGACGTGAGTTATTTTCTGATCTTCTGCTATCATTTCTATGCCCACTAAGCTGTGAAATTTTCAAACCATACTTAACTTCTATTCTAACTTCTCTCAGTATTCTTGGATACATTCCATCTGGTCTTGTTTTCTTATAAATATTTACATATTCTAACCTTTAACAATTATTTTCTATTTTCTCTAGAGAATCCCACAAACCTCAAATATCAAGTGAGATTTTTGCCAATAATTTCCTCCATGAAAACTATTGAAACATATTAAAAATGTCTTCCATATTCCCATCTCCCAGCAATTATTCTCCAACCCCTCTATTACATCACCTCTCTAACTTTATTTTAAATCTATCTAGTTTGTTTCTTTCACATCACTGCAGAAAATATTGAACTGAATGGGTGAAGTAGCAGCACATAGGCCCACTGTATGAAGATACACACAGTGCAACAGTTCTCATTGGAGTCATGACAAACAACTGACATATAATTTATAGTTGTGCAATGGTGAAAAGAAAGATTTTTTGCACTATTGCACTTCAGTGAGTGGTTCCCCTTAAAAACAATAAGCTGACTGTACTCTTGCCTTGTGGTGCAGTAGTAGTGACCCTATGTTTAGACCAAATACTTCATGTTCAAAACACAGACAAGGTTATATTGACAATGGAAGGAATTCTGAGGCAGTTCAATGGACTGATAATCAGTATAGGACTGCTTCTACCATTTACCCACATTTCTCCACGGGGAAGTGTGTGTTTGAAGAATGATTTCTAAAATGATATCTGGCCTGCATTTTCAGAATGACACTACCTGCTGTCTATATTCCATTTTATCCCTGATTTGTTTCAGAATATCGACCGATTTATGACTTTGAATTCACAAATTAAGATTGTGCTGTCCATACAAATTAAACCCCTTTAATATTTAATTCAAGTTGGACTTGAACATAATCTCACTCTTTTCCTTTGTAAACTTGGTGAAGTATGCTGAAATGTGTCCACATTGAATCTACCAACCTCATAGTTACGAATGTCCAAATATTTCCCAGCTACCAAATCATCTCAGATTCATTATTAAACATTGACTTTGTATTATTTCCTGTTTCCTCCTTTTAACATGTTGTATCAAGAAGTGCTCTGATATTCTACCACTTAGTTTGCCTCTCCCTTTTGAGACATATTAAGCAGAATCTTCCAATCCTGGAGGAAAAGAGAAGAATGGGGGAGGTGAGGAACTTCATTTCTTTTATGATTATTGACTCCTGGGGTTTGGATGTCACTGAAAGGACAGTATTGCTGTCCATCCCTTATTGCCCTTGCGTGGATTGCAGGGCCATTTCAGGGGCATTTAAGGGTCAACCACATTGCTATGAGTCTGGAATCACATCATGATCATAATGGGAAGGGATGACAGATATCTTCCCTGCAGGATATTAGATTGGATAAGAGTGAAAATAGAAATCAGCATCTCACTGGCAGGATAAAGCTTTGCAATTGCTTTGCAATGTAGTGTAGACAGTCTCAATCTCCTTACTCTCATCTCGTCTGACAAGGGCATTGTCTCTAAATTCAATACCATGTCTCCAATCCAAAATAATACGTTCATCCTTTCCTAAATCATGAGGCATGCGTAATGCTGATGATGTGAGACAATAAATGGTCTGCTGTCAATAAGGCCAACTTTGAGTTCTGATGGGGGAAGATGTCCCATTCTTTTTAGCTCAGCCAACCACATCAACATCAAGTGGGAAAATGAGATTGCAACATGTATGCAGTGCAACCCCAAAGTTAATTACAGTAGTGAGGGCTATATACATTGAATGACCACCTGTTTATCCATGTCCCCTCAAAACCTCTTCCTCTCACTTTACCAGTTTCTAGCCCAACATCCCCAGTTGAGATGGAAGCAGTCTGCTGAGGGCTACACCCTGATGACTATGAACACAGTCGTTGTGGCCCCTGGGGCTTTGAGGCTGAGGGGCTTGCAGCCTGCTAAGATCTCCTGCATGTGTACAGGGGTACCCTACGCAGCCTGATCTGCTGGAGGGAATGGTTGCACTGGTAGAGAAGGGGTGAAGAGTGTCTCCGAGTGTCCCAAAATAAATCCCATGGGTGTCTGGCTAGTGTTTCTCCCTTTTGTAGAAGCACAATGGCATCTCTATGACTTGTTGAGGTGAAGGAGTGCCTGGAGGGAACTGAGTTGTCCCCCAAACTCAGTGATATACTAAATCAGAGCACTTGCAAGATGGAGCCAAAACAGAAGACCAAACTTGGATGAAGCCTGCACTTAGTCTCCTGAGATCCTCTGGGATCACTGCCAGGTTATGCCCTATTTGTCTCTGCAGGTCGACTGTGTTACTTATTGCTAAGTATAGAGTTATGTCATCTTCATGGGGCTGAGCAGGGCCGCTAGCAGTTCTTTGACTGCTGAAGAACATTTGACCATTGTTTCCAATGCTCCCTGCGAACCTATGTACATGGTGAACCTTCTCTAAAACGTCTCTCACCCTGTCTTTGTATTTAAAAAGAGCACATTCAGGCCTTTTCCTCTCTCCAGGTAGGCACCGTCCTCCACTCTGAGGCCTTCTTTCCAAAATCAGTGAGTGCTTGACTAGAAAGCACTCATCTGGTTCTTGTCCTGATGTCTGACAAAGGTGAAGATTAAGTGTCATCATGATTGTAAACAAACAGCCAGACTAGATCCTAAGTCCTCCCCAGTAAGGGATTAAATAAGTATGCTGCTTGGGAATTAGTAAATTGACAATATGAGGTGACTGAGAGAGAGTTTAACCCCTTCAAGATCCTGATGGTGGCAAAATCTTAAATGGGAGACACTAATTTTTATTTTGGCTGTCATCTCCCTCACAAGAGGAAGCAGCCTTTCACTTCTTCACCCTGTAAGTTTAGTCAGGATCAGTTTCAATCAGATCACCTCTTACTCTTCAAGACTCTTATAGCTTTAGCCTCTTCCTGCTCACCTTTTCCATAGAAAATAACCTTTTTGCCCCTGATATCAGTCAAATAAACATTCTCTGAACCATTTCTAATGCAATTATATCCTTTCTTAAGGAAACAAAGACTGCACACAGTACTTCAGGTGTGACTCACCAATATACTGTTCAAATGTAGCATAAATTACTTTCTTTTATATTTGATTTCCTTTGAATACAAGCCAACATTCAATTGGCCTTCCTTATGACTTGTTACGTCTACATATCAACCTCTTGTAATTTATGTACCAGGACATCTAGATCCCTCTGTACTTCAATGTTCTGCAGTTTCTCTCCATTTAAATTATATGCTTCTTTTTCACTCTTCCTGCGAAAGTGGACAAATGTGCCAAATCTTTGTCCACTCAGAATCTAAATTCTTCTGTGGACTCTTTACATCCTCTTGACTACTTCTTTTCATCCTTTTCTTCATGTCACCATCTAATTTAGCTGCCACCCATTCAGCTCCTTCATTCAAATCATTGATAGAGATTGTAAACAGATGAGGCCCCAGCAATGATACCTGCCATTTTCCATTACTGTCAGCCTGATGATCTGAAAATGACACACATTGCAGGCCTAAGCTCTTATGTTTTTGATTTGGAGATGAAAAAGCTTTAATCTCAGTCAAACTTGTACAATTGGAACAAATTTGGGAATGCATTAAAAGCTCAGTTCCATTTGCGTTTACATGTTAATTTATGGTTGACATTAATAGTGTGTTGTCTCTTTTGTGACATTTTAATTAATGGTTCGCTATATTAGCCCACTAGGTACCTAAAAAATGATTCGACTGAAAAATATTTTTAGAGACAGAATTGCTTAGTGTGGTAATATTTTTGAAATGCACACACCCTACACTGTATAAGCACTTCATAGTGAAACACACTTATCCCCTTTTTGTTAATTTAATTTTGATTACTTTATTGTCCTGCCTTTTAATGTGTTCCTTAACTTGGATCGACAGAATCAAGAGGTCAGGGAATCTTTTATTGTCAGTCTTTTCATTGGGTGACACAAATGTTGGGAGGTAGGCCTGGTATGAGCCAGGAGGCAAGAATAGAGTGTGGCTGTCACATATGCAGTGCAGAGTAGGCTGGCTGTTTCACCCTGGGGGAGCAGAATGCATAGAGGAATGCTAAGAATAGCATAGTTATTGTTTCATTTGCTTGAATTGAAACATGCAGTAGAATCTTACACATGCCTGAGCGATGAGGGCTATGGCAAGATTTGTGGCAGAGTCAGGCAGGAGGTCCAGTGTGGCCTACTTGATTGGGAGCATTATGCTGCATCTTTCATGCATTTACAAAGTAGCGAGGCGAGTTTCTCTCAGTCAAGGAGGGTTATTGTTTGTTATATGCCTTATTAATGCTACAATTCACCTCCTTAATATTTGGTTTCCTATTGGACCAAAAATGCCAAAGAAGCTAGATGTCAAACATTCCTGACATGGAAGTCTGACCAGGCGCTTGCCACTTGCTCCAAAGGACCTCCAAGGTAGACACTGAAAGCCAGCATTGCTGGGCTCAGTCCACAGGCACCACCAATTGTAGCCCACATCCATGGAGATTGGCAGCCACTATGTGCTAGCCTTCAAGAATCCTTCTCACACATCTCCAATCCACTTACTGAATGGTGCTGCACTTCAATGCTGCACCTTGGGCTGCATTAGCAATGATCATTGTAAAGCTGTAGCAAGGACACTGCCCTCAGCAACGTAGCTCATAGACAGGACTAGATTGCAACTTCAAGCTCTTGGCTCACTGTCAGGGTGGACATTCACCCTAATGCTCACAGCATCCTTACAGTGCATTGCCTTAATCTGCCCTTTATTACTTCGCCCCTTCAGCCAGAGACACCAGACTCCTATCCATGTAGTCTTTCCATGCTGGTCAGAGCAGACACAAAGGAAGGAAGCTCATCATCACTGTCAGCGGGCCTCAGTTAAATCAAGAGAGATAACCTTCACACATGGAGTCCCAACACAGTACACCAAGGACAGCCACTGATACTAGAATAAGGGCTTGGCCTGGGAACAGTCAGAGTCTGATGCTGTCCACACGGGGAGTGAGGAGTCAAATCTTGGGCAGTATACTATTCATCTCTGCTGTTTCTCCCTGTTGTGGGCTGCTATCTGCTGGGATGCAATAGAGGCAAGTATTAAGGGAGCAGAACATGGGTGGCACTGCTGTTATTTTGGTGCCAGTTGGGGAGGTGTCCCAAGTGGACAGTACAGAGGGCATGCAGGGTTAGAGGTGTTGGGGGTGAGAGTGAATGAGGAAAGATGTTGCAGGCAATGTGAGAGTGGTAGAGCATGGGCCTTCGTGGGAAGTGGCGCTGTTCAGAGATAGAGTGAATGTGAGGTACCAGAGAGAGAGTGGTGGGATTTACACTGGCAAAATGGAGAATGTCATTGACTTTCTTCCTATACAGCTGTGCATTGCTCCAGATAGCTGAGACTAAAGTGACCTGGGCAACAACCTTAGACCAGGCTGGCATGGTGTAGTGTCATTGCCTCCACTGCTGGTTTGTACCATCTCCAAAGCAACTATCAGAATGATATCAGAGCAGCTGGGAGCTTGTTTAAGTGCAGAAAAGATTTTTAAAGATGTTCCTGCCACAAATTGAAGACAATCTTTCAACAGGTATCCATTGTGTGATGAGTTGTTCTGGGAATGGCACATGGTTAAGTTGGGATTGAATCTGACATGAGGGAGGGTGTGTGAGTAGCGTAGGTGGTTAATGAGACTTGTTTGGTAAGGCCTCATAGTGAAAATTCCTCTTCAAACCTCCATGCCATTTGCACTGAGCAAACAATTCTCAGATTCAGTCCATTGTCTTTGTAGAGTTCGGGGGTTTGATTGATTTTGTGAAAATTATAAGTATTTACATGTTAAACAAGAACAGTTGTGAAGTTAAGGATAGTTGTTGTGATCATGTGCCACATCAAAGCCATGTTTACTGGTACCATTGAAAGCAAGGCCTCAGGCAAAGAGAAAAATCAGTTATAGACCAAACAGAGCCATAGTTACAAAGGTTTAATGCCATCATTGTGTTTCTACTAAGTGCAAGCACACCTTTATTTCTGTACTTCCATGCATTGTGGTTGTGAACAGGACTACACAAGGTAAACATAGGGAAGATATTCCTAGTGACTAGGGAGTCCAGAACCGGGGGTCACAGTCAAATGACATTGGGTATGGCATTTAGGACTGAGATGAGGAGAAATTTATTCACCCAGAGAGAGGTAAGCCTGTGGAATTCTCTGCCACAGAAAACATTTGAAGTCAAATCATTGAAAGTTTTCAGTAAAGAATTTGATATAGTTCTTAGGACTAAAGAGATCAGAGGATATGCGAAATCAGAAACAAGATACTAAGTTTGGTGATCAACTATGATCATATTGAATAGTAAAGCAGGCACAGAGGGCATAATGGCTTACTCCTGCTCCTAGTTTCTATGTTTCTGAGGAGCAATTATGTTATGATTGTAACAAGGTCAGCCAGCTAGACCTCATAGAATATGAGTTCCTTAATTGTGGCTGTTAATCCTGGTCCAATCAGGAAGCCTACACTGACAGATAAAAAGAGGAGTATCAACCGGAAGGTGGGTAGGGGCGGGCTGCCTTAGAGTGGTCGGAAGGTGGGAGGGGCGGGGGCTTGCTGGGTCTGTATTGTCTGCACTTTTGTATGTAATGGTATTGTCTAATGTACAAATGTCATTGTCACTGTCTTGTCATATGTGGAACTGGGATTTGAGGTTTGTCCTCATCTCCCTGTAAAATGGTTGAATGGTAGGGTTCGGGGCCTAGCTTTGCTGCTCCCCTCCCTTGTAACATTGCGTCTCTTATGTACAGCTGTAAGTGTTTTTTGTAAACTGTTTGTTTGTAATTTGTTTAATAAAATAAATAAACAGGAAAAAAAATAGAGGAGTATCAACCGGAAGGTGGGTAGGGGCGGGCTGCCTTAGAGTGGTCGGAAGGTGGGAGGGGCGGGGGCTTGCTGGGTCTGTATTGTCTGCACTTTTGTATGTAATGGTATTGTCTAATGTACAAATGTCATTGTCACTGTCTTGTCATATGTGGAACTGGGATTTGAGGTTTGTCCTCCTCTCCCTGTAAAATGGTTGAACGGTAGGGTTTGGGGCCTAGCTTTGCTGCTCCTCTCCCTTGTAAAATTGCTGTCTCTTGTGTACAGCTGTTAATGTTTTTTGTAAACTGTTTTGTAATTTGTTTAATAAAATATATATAAAAAGAGGAGTATCAGACATCCAGCCAGTTTGAGAGCTGGCTCTGAGGGAGTTGGATTAGTGTCAGGGACCCTCTATCTGAAAACAAAGGGTGACTTGGTAACAGGATACTGGCCTCTGTGGAGTTATTTCATTATAAGTTCCCTTACCTCTTCATTTTAGTGAATAACCATGAGGTGCATTTAAAATGGATTAATTGCTTGCCTCCAAATTACTTTGTAAAATGCACGACTGGGTCTCCCAAAAATGATGTAGATAGGAAGCAAATCATGAAAGTCACAAATCTCTAAAAGTTTTGTGTCTTCAGCATGAACCTATAATAGATTCCACAGTAAAAAAAACTACTTGCATTTATTTTGCTTTTCATGACAAGCAAGTATCACAATTGCAGTCACTGAAGTTTATATATAAGATATAGTCACTGTCTTAATGTGGGAAACACAGCAGCCAATTTAAACACAGTGAATTCCTACAAATGTCATTATGACCAGGCAATCTGTTTTTGTGATTTGGACTGAAGGTCAAAAACTGGCCAGGACACTAAAGATGACTCTTCCATCCTCTTTTTCAAAATAGTACCATGGGATCTTTTACAATTGAGAGGGCAGACAGGATCTCATTTAACATCTCAGCTGAGACAAAGCACCTCTAACATTGGAACTCTCACTCTGTACTGTACTGAAGTGTCAGCCTAAAGGTTATGCTGAAGTTGTGGAGGGGGAGTTGAACCTATATATTTCTGATTCACAAGTGAAAATGTTACCAGCAGAGCATGGCTGACTAGACAGACACAAATCATAGAAACAGATAGAAAATGTGCCCAAAAAGACTACAGTAAAATTCATGTCAACTGGCTTACACTGGGACTGAGTGGTGTTGGTAAATCACAAAAAGTCATTTAGCCCTTTACAGTTGTAGCACTCGTAAGAATCAAATAAAATACACTCCTTGAGATATACTGCAATCTTCTGAGGTTTAGGGCTTCTCCACCTTTGACTCTTTTCACTGTAAACAATGAAGGAAAAATACTTCAACTTCCAGGCAGTTCTTCTACAATCACATCAGATTGACAACATTGGATTTTACATGTTAATAGTGATGCGGCGCTAAGTGTGGGGAGAGGAAGGTGAAATTGGGGGAATACCAAAGATTCTGGTTAATAGAGCATTATGGTTGCTGGAGTACTAAATAATGCCATTTTTACTATAACAGGATGCTAACCTTTATCACAGAGGGTTTGAATTATGAAGGTGAGGAAATGATGCCTAATTTGTACAAGGAAGACTCGGCTGGACCTTATAATGTGTTCATTCCTGGGCATTGCATATAAGGATTGCATATTGCCCTTGCATCGGGGTATAGTGCAGATTCATCACAATGATTTCAGGTCTTAAAGTATTATGTTTGAGGACAGATTGCTTCCTCTCATGGAGGAATTCAAAACAACCAGCCATTGTCTTAACACAAGAGCTGGGTCATTTAGGAGTGGGGTCGGGAAGAATTTTTCATTCATAAGTAGTGCAAATGTAGAACTTGCTGGGTAAATTGAAATTTTCAAAACTGAAATTGCTAGATTTTTTTGTTAGGCATGGATATTAAGTGTCATGGAGCAAGATCAGTGAGTCTCGAGAGAAATTAATGGAGTTTTCTTATTCCCACGTCCTCTTGCATCCCTTGTACGGATGTGTTTGCATTACTGAATATCATATTTAATAATTATTTTAGTAAAGTTATGAATAGTTTGTCTTTCATTGATTATGAAGACAAAATAACATTTCAGGGTGGTCCTTCAGAGCCATACATACCTCTGTTTCATGTTGTGTATCATTAATTTTCACAATCAAGACAAGACCACCAGAGGACAAAAGACGTTTTGTCCCCATTGCCTGTTCAAAATGTCTATTCATCACATAACTGGCACTCACCCTTAACAAACAAAAAACGCATTTAAGCAGAAAAATATTTGAACAGAACCCAGTTTTCTATAGTAGTTACTTTCGCATTTTACAGCTGCTTCACTAAATGACTAATGTGACAGAGGATTTTAAAATTCTCTGCTGTTAAAAATAATTTGAAGCATAACTTATTCTTGATACTAATTGAAGTTAATTGAATTGAACTGATTAATATGAGAATAGTTAGGTAGCACTGCGTGAATTAACTAGGTTTTAGTAGGGCAGTACTTGACTCCGTTAGCAGCCACAGTTAGAGAGGTAGCATAATTGAATTATAATTCACTTGAATTGTGCTACATGACTGAAGGAGAATTTAGTATTTCAAGTAATATCTGCCAATCAGGACCCCATGTCGTTGCTATTATTTGTTCGAAATTCACAGATCTATATTAGATATTTTCTTGTGTTCATTATTATTGGTCAATTTCATTAGCTGACTCTCATATGATCCAGAATCTACCTTTACTGCCAAACTATCTCGTTAACCTGATGGCATAACTGGAACATCATTTGTATATACATGCCACAAATGTGTTCTCATCATTTTAACGGAGCGACACTTTAGGAGGATCACCTCTTAATTTCAAAGTGGTAAATGTGCAAACTTGTGTCCCTGGCTGAGGTGTCTGCTGGTACCATTCTGCCCACAGACCTTCTTTCTGGGGGATGGGGGTTGACATGCTTAACCAGCTGAAAGCAGCGGAGAGGTAAATGAACTAGTAAAATGCCCATTCATGCCTAATTTCACATGGCAATTAAAATTTTCCATTTGAACTCCAGAATCCCAAGGCATGGGAAACTGGGCTAAGTAGTTAGAGACAAACTCATGGCAGCAGACCAGTAGCCCATGCTCCAGGCAGCTTTGGATGACCTCCCACTGCACCAGTCTGCTCATAACTGTGGTTGCAAACTGTCCTCCCCAATGATGATCCAGCTGCTTATTTCCATTCATTTTCATCTCATTATTTGCCTCATTTCTACATAGCTCCCAATTCTTTTCTTCTTCCCCAGAAATCTAGATAGTGCTGATTCCCAACAGGAAAGTCAGAGCAGTTATCTGGCAGCAGCAGTTCACCTCTTGTCTCCCTGGGCCTTCATACAACTCTGTCTTCATCACAACATCCCTCTATGCTCAATGGACAATGTACTGTTCCACTCCTCATCGATGCAAGTCAGCCTTGCAAAACACCAGCCTAATCATAACATCATACCATCTTTCAGGCCAGATCACACACTACTCAGTCCTTCAGGACTTCAGTTTGGAGGGGCATGGATAGGATAAATAGACAGTCTTTTCCCTGAAGTGGGGGAGTCCAGAACTAGAGGGCATAGGTTTAGGGTGAGAGGGGAAAGATATGAAGAGACCTGAGGGGCAACTTCTTCACACAGAGAGTGGTACATGTATGGAATGAGCTGCCAGAGGAAGTGATGGAGGCTGGTACAATTGCAACATTTAAAAGGCATTTGGATGGGTATATGAATAGGAAGGGTTTGGAGGGATATGGGCTGCGTGTTGGTAGGTGGGACTAGATTGGGTTGGGTTATCTGGTCAGTATGGACAGGTTAGACCGAAGAGTCTGTTTCCGTGCTGTACATCTCTATAACTCTCTAACTCTATATGATACAACCTTTTTTGGAAACATTATGAAGAGCCATATAAATATATCTTAACCTTTTTAACTAAAGGGTACTGTGCTAAGGAATAAAAAAACGTTTAAAATACTAGCAATATGTACTTATAAGGAGCAGGGAGCTCAGGTGGAGTCATACGGTCTGCAGGTAACATGGCCTGGTTACCATGTGGAATAAGACTCTTTCATTGTTGAACTATTGGCATATTGAAAAATTGGCACCTTCCTAAGAAACAACAGCCTGTTGTTTCCTCTCTCTTTGTTTGCAAATCCTCTCAGAAAAGTGTATTAGCGGAAAACCATCAGAAGTCAACTTAACCCTCATGAAGGTTTCCAGGAAAGATTGTGCCAGCAAGTTGTGCATGCAGAATGACTTTGGATCAACCTCACCATTTGGAATTATCCGTGGTATTTCATTTTATCATGAGTTTAACTATTACTTGGCCAAAGTCCTTTGATGTTAACACTCTGCAGAGTTTACATTTTCTTTGCTTCTCCCCAGACTTGAGAGCATGTGTATGTTTGCAATAATCTTTGCCTTTTTGTTTGACTAATGATACTTTGCATAATAAACCAGTTATTTGTTACAGACTAAGTAAATCTGATTGACTTGTTCTTAATTCCAAATCTCTACATAATGGCTCTGATACAATTGGCCAAAGTAGCAGTCTGGCTAAATTTAATATTGGTGTGACCAGTGGAGGAGTGGGACTAAAAAGAAAACTGTGCAGCTTGCCATGCAGCCACTCAGGGGTTCGGTACACATTGACAATCACTATCTTTCAGTTCTAATTGGACCATCCCTGAATCAAGGAAACGTTGGAAAATTAAAATCAGTGATCAACTGTCTTGCTAGCCACTTCTTTTAAGATGCTAGGATGAAGTCCATCAGGACCTGGGAACGTGTCAGCCATGTCTCCAACATTTTACTTAGTACCACCTCCCTAGAGATTGTGGGTTCTCTTGAGTTCCTCCCTCCCTTCCACTTCTGATCTATTGCTCCCTCTGGGATGTTACTTGAATTCTCTGTAGTGAAGGGAAATGCAAAATACCTGTTCCATTCATACGCCATTTCCTATTAATTATCCTGGCTCACTTTCTATAAGACTTATGTCCGCTCTGCTAACCCTTCTTCAAATATTTATAGAAATCTTACTATCTGTTTTATATTTCTGGCAACTTTATGCACTAATTTTTCCCTCCTTAATAATTCTTTGGTCATTTGTTGCTTCTTTTTAAATATTCCATCCAATCTTCTGACATGTCTTATACAATTTTATGCCTTTTTCTTAGTTGATACATCCTCAAAATTTCTAGTCAACCATGAATAATGGTTCTGCCCCTTGGAATTATTAATACTCTTTCAAATTACTCATGTGGATTCTGAAATGTCTCCTTAAATATCTGCTACTGCATCTCTATTGACGTATCCTTTAATCTAATTTTGCCAATTCACTTTAACCAGATCATGCCTTCACGCTTTCATGCCCTCTTGGGTGCCTTTGTTTTAACTTTAAAAAAGAATCTTTGATCCATTTCTCTCTCCTGCAAACTTGGCGGCACGGTGGTACAGTGGTTAGCACTGCTGCCTCGCAGCGTCAGAGACCCGGGTTCAATTCCTGCCTCAGGCGACTGACTGTGTGGAGTTTGCACATTCTCCCCGTGTCTGCGTGGGTTTCCTCCGGGTGCTCCAGTTTCCTCCCACAGTCCAAAGATGTGCAGGTCAGGTGAATTGGCCATGCTAAATTGCCCGTAGTGTTAGGTAAGGGGTAAATGTAGGGGTATGGGTGGGTTGCGCTTCGGCGGGGCGGTGTGTGCTTGTTGGGCCGAAGGGCCTGTTTCCACACTGTAAGTAATCTAATCTAATCTAAAGTTAAAATTTAAATCATGTTATGTTTGTTGCAACCTAGGAGTACCATTACTTTGAGTTCATTCATGAATCTTATCTCAGTACAGCAGAGCATGTCTCATATAGCTTACTCTCTACTTGGCTCCGGCACATGCTGTTGTATGAAACTAACTCATGAACTCCTTACCTAAGCAAACTTTTCCCCTCTAACTTTTCCAATTGATATGAAAATTTAATTGTTTCATGATTATCTCCCTACCTTTCTCAAAAGTTCTGAATATTTCTTGCTTTGTATTCACCCTATTACGTGGTTACTGTGAAGGGCCTATAAGTAACTTGTTGCCTTATAATGTCTACCACAACTGCATCCACATCTCAGTTTCATGAAGTTGGGTCACCCTTTTTATTGTGCTCATCATTAACTAAAACAAGCGACTGTTCATTTTTTTTCCTAGTTTCCTGTCATTATTAAATATCCTGTATCCTTCAAGATCCTGGTTCCATTCCATGTCTTTCTGTGAGAGTCTCTGTATTAGCTCTCAGATCACCTTATTAATTTATGTTTGTGCTCTTAGTTCATCTATTTTATTTTGAAAACTACTCATTTAGGTGCAGAGCCTTTTAGTTTTATTTCTTTACTTTGTAAGCTTGGTCTTATCTGATGCTGTGAACAGGAGAATCGACGTTTCGGGCATAAGCCCTTCTTCAGGAATGCCCGAAACGTCGATTCTCCTGTTCCTTGGATGCTGCCTGACCTGCTGCGCTTTTCCAGCAACACATTTTCAGCTCTGATCTCCAGCATCTGCAGTCCTCACTTTCTCCTGGTCTTATCTGATGGTTAACTTTTAGGTCATTAGCATTTGCCCTTTCACGTCATGATCCATTTATTATTGCCCACATTTAATACATATCTTTCAGCCTTAACTCTACTCTTTGATGCATTACATCTTCCCAAATTGATCTCCCACCCTACTATTTGACTTATATCCTCTCTACTGCTCCAGTTAAATGTTCAAAAGAACACTGGCCCAGTATGGTTCAGGTGGAAACCATTCAATTGGTTCAAATCCAACTTTGCCCAGTACTGGTGCCATGCTCCAGAAACTGGAACACTCTTCTTCAATGTCAGTCTCTATACCATGTATTCATCTCTCTACCTGATTCACCATAAGCCAATTTACACATGGCTCAGGTAATAATATGACCTCATCTTGTTAATTTGATAAGTGCAGCAGGTCAGGCAGCATCAAAGGAGCAGGAGAATCGATGTTTCGGGCATAAGCTCTTCTTCAGGATTCTCCTGCTCCTTTGATGCTGCCTGACCTGCTGCGCTTTTCCAGCAACGCATTTTTAAGCTCTGATCTCCAGCATCTGTAGTCCTCACTTTCTCCTTATTAATTTGATACCAAGCCTCGCATATTGACAATGAAGAACCTCCTTCTTTATCCTTCCTATGTCATTGGTAACCACATGGACTACAATGAGTTGACTCTTCCCCTTCTACCGTAATTTCCTTTCCAACCCTGAGCAGATATCCCAAGCCCTGGCACATGGCAGGCAGTACAACTATCTAGACACACAAGTATTGCCTCAGAGAGCAGCGTAAATCCCCCTCTTCCTACCTATCTTGACATTCTTTCTTATTCCTCATGTTTGAATGGCTTCCTGTAATGTGGTAACATGATCAGTTAGCTCCTGCTCACCCTACAGCCCCCACCCTTCCCCCAGCCCCCACAGCCCTCACCCTTCCCCCAGCCCCACAGCCCTCACTCTCATGCAGACAAAGAACCTGTTGGATAATTGGAAAGGCTAAGGCTTCTGTGTTATTTCCCTCTGGGTCCCCTTACCTACCTCACCTGCAGTCAAATTTTCCTGTTCCTGTACACTGACCAAATCGGGTGACTCAACCCTAGCCCCTGGGACAAAGAACCCTGGTGGTGTTCCTCTTCCTTGATGCATCGTAGGGTGTATAAATTAGCCACCAGTTTTTAAAATCTGAGCCAAGTGGCTCAAACTGCAAACACTTAACACAGAAATGTTCATTCTGGACCAAACTGGCATCCAGGATCTCCCACATGCTATAATTGTGACACATCACCTACATAGCCATTCTTAATAATCCTTAAATAATAATTATTTATTTACATAGTGCATTGTTAATTTGAAAAAAAAAGCAATATTAAAGCTTAAGGATAAAAAGACCTTTATCAGTTACCTGAGACTCAGCATACAGCTAGCTCCTCTGTAATATAACAAAGATTGATTCTAATCAGTACTAATGAATCTACCTATATCTTTGACTGTTTGTCTCAGGGGCCTTGACTCATCCTCTTCTCTAACTGCTGCTGACTACGTGTCACAAGGTCCTTACCTCCCCAGCCCTCTGAGTAATGCTGGCCATCTGTCACAGTGCACTCACCTCACTTGCCCATCCAGTTGATGCTGAGTGTCTGTCTCAAGTTCCTAACATGTCTGCTCCTCTGGCTGATGCTGACTGCCTGTCATAGGATGCTCATCTCATGGACTCCTTTAATCTCAGCCTGAAATGTCCTACTTGATCATTTCAGGCTGCTCTCTCCAGAGGTGAAGAAGTTGATGTGTGACCCATTCCTCAACTCCATGTGATGGAAATTGGTCTGACAAGTGGCAATTTAAGTTATGACTTTGAATGCCCTTCTGCCCAATGTTTAGAAGCTCCAAGCAGCTGAGTTTTCTAACCAGCTAAAATTGCATTGCTGGCATGTTGAATGAAGCTCCAGTCTAAGTGGATTATTCTCAATTCTGATTGAACATGTGGAGTAAACAATTTATAATGTTGACCATTGTCAGGATTACACCACATCCCAAGTCAGTCAACATTTTCAATAGCTTGTGTATTTCTGGGAGTTAGCTGTGTGTGAACTGAATCCAGCTGAAGAACACATATCATTAACAAATCTTCACTGAACAAAATCTGTAATACTTTTCTGACTGTTCAAGATTCTTCAAAATATTTGTCTCAATGCAGCTTTTCCAGAACTCATTACCTAGCAATTTTCCAGTTGACAACAATCATATAATCTTGTCACATTTACTTCCAAAGTTGGTAATCTATTCCTGGTACTGATCCCACTTTTCCTATCTATAATTCAATTGAAAACCTAATCCCCTAAAGATTTTCCATTCATAAAAAAGAAATGAATGATACTGTCACAAAATAGTTTGAGAAATTATTTAGACAATTAGAGATTCCTGAAAATGAACTATTCATTTTCTACCTTCGCCCTATCCTGTTCTATCACCTGCCTTCATATATTTTCAAGCATTTCTCGTGTTCCCTGTTCTACCTTAGCTCTGACTACAGGCTGAATCTGACATTTTTTTTGGCTGAATGCAAATTTTGCTGAGCCTCACAAAGGGTTTCTGTCTGATAGGGTGAGTGAATGTTTTCACCAAAACATGCTAAACACGCCTCATTAACTAGCAACTCTGTCTCTTTGGCGATGTTCTCAACTGACGCTAACTCATTTCTATCACTCCCCAAACCCGGAAGAACTCATAGCTGTTGGAATATTCCAAATGGACCAGCATCTCTGGTGCCTGCACCATCTTTGAAAGGGTATTGTTAACTTGGACAGGCACTATCCATCTAGAGCTACCCTATATGGTTTGTGCCATGTTGCCAAGGCATACTAGATAAAAACAAACTGGTATCTTGCTTGTGGACTGGAGTCTGGAAGTTCTGGTAGATGGGATATGCAGGAAGAGATATTCTCCTCCCCAGGATGGGCAGTGGAGACCACAACACCATGCCAGCCAAGATTGCCCCTTGGGTCAGTACAGTTTCAGCCATATGCTCAGTGTACGAAGAAAGTTAAGAACATTTTTCCATTCTGTCATGGTAAATGCACCCTGTCTCTCTGCTACCCTCATACCCACTCTATCTCTGCTACTGTACCCACCTCCCACCAAGGCTCATGCTTTATCACTCTCACTATTGCATGCAACAGTTTCCGTCACTTGCTGTCACCTACCCCAGCACTCCATATTATTAACCCTCTATGGCATTTTACTGCCTACTCACTCACTCAGAACAACTCACCATCTTTCCCAATTGTGAAGTAATAGCATATTACTTCATCTCTTCATCACACTTCATTACTTCATCACACTTTCGTCTCTGTTAATAACTCCATTTCTCTCATTCCTGGAGAAAATGGGTCATAATAGGGTAGAAAGAGCCAAGAGCGGTGGTGGGTAGTCCAACTTCCAGATTTCCAGCTCTTATGAGGAGACGATCCTGATACTAAGTACTTCAAGTTACTGACTGACCATATCCAATGTCCTAGAGTGGTATCAGAGGCTGCCCTGTCATAACACCAGTTTAACTCATTTCAAAAAGCCAATTGGATCAAGGTAAGTGTTGGATTTATAGCAAGCAAGAGAAGTTCAAAAGCATTTTTGTAAGATTGCCCTCAAATTCTCCAGTTTAAATTGGGATGCAGCAGATTGCCTAACATAATTTAAAATGCAATCAACAGAGGATTAAAACATCAGGATTGACAGTTGAGAAGCTAAAAGATACCAAAGGACATTGAGCACATTAGGAAATCAATTCAGAGTCAGCTTAAACTTTTCTATTCACCATCGAGAATTTATGTAAGATAAATCCATAGACCATTTTGTGAGCAGAAGCAGAGGATAGGATTCATTAAGTTATTTTGTAGATGGGGAGCTAACAAACACAACGATTGAGTTAATGATTGCATGAGGTGACTACCTACTGCCTCAGGACAGTGGCTCTTTTTTTCTAATCTGTCAATGCGAATTGCAATATTAATTCTTCATGCACGGTAGTTATTAATTAACTCATTATTTTGTTATTTCAAGAAAGTCTGGTTAAAATGATTTGTTTGAAAATGTGAGTTGGATTATGGATAAAGGTATCCACAAGGGTAGGGATCCTTTTTTTAAACTAACTGGTTTGCAACCAGTCGAGGAGTGAATAAAAATAAAATGAGCCAGTTCATCCTTCCTCACCAGGGGCTTAATTGTTTGCATTGTCCCATCTGGGCATAACTAATTAGGAAACCTCACCTGGGGGCTGGTCATGACATTATTCAGAACTGAATATGAGCAGAGAACAAAACATTACTTTTTTCTATATGAGTGGAAATAAAATCTCAGCTCTTGCTGTGGACAGAAAATTAAAAGTTCAAGAAGAAAAGGCTGTGCTACTGGCTCAGAAGAAATCCAGACTTGTCAATGTCATCTCTCAGATGATGATGTCTTTAGGGGACATCACTGTTCATCTCAGAATGATGTATGAAGAGAAAGAAGAGGAAGCAGGATGAATTAAGACCTATGTATTGTCAATCAAATGATAAAGTATCTATTTTACAGGAAAATTAGAAGCAACTTGCACACATAATAGATCAAGCTCAGCGGGAGCAGCTACAGAATCATCGACATGAGATCAAAGAAAAGCTGGAGACCTGTAAATACAGCTGGAGATGTATGGCGCACACAAAGGGAGTTGCAAGGAACTCGAGACAACGTTTTAGATATAAATGCCAGCAACGATATAGTGAGAAAACTTTAGATATTTTGATTTTTGATTTTATAGTCATGTGTACTCAAATAGAGGAGTATAGTGAAAAGTGTATAATGTCACCACATACAGCACTATCTTCGGTACCAAGGTACTGAGGTACAAAAAACTTAGGTCCAAAGTAGTAAGAGAAACAAGAGTTAAAAAGTTAACCATTACTTCATAAAATAATGGAAAAATAAAGAAATAGATAATAACTTACTTAAACTAGGAAAACAAAGAAATACATTAAAAGTTTAACAGTCTTGGATGAATCCTCTGCTAATCTCGCTCTCTGTTCTCAATGTCACCACCACAGATACTGTTGCTGAACTGACCGCCTCTCCAATCTCTTACTCAAGTATGACATAAAGGAAACAAAACAACCCACTGAAGTAGCATGGGGAAAAAGCGCATGGGAAGAGGGAGTTGAAGAGATTGGACAGTTTTTGGAACAGTTTATGAAGGAAGGAATATGTTGCACCAACAGAAAACAAAATGTTGATAAAACTAGAAGAATCCAGTGTGCAAAGCCAGAATGTTCAATATGAGCTGGAATCTCTTCAGGAGCAAAACAGTAAGTGCCAAGAAGAGTTGAACCATTTTAAAGCAGTTTGAGGAATATGAGCTGTCAGTGGCTAACCTGGAGAGAAACCGACTATCCTGCTTCCGAATAAGCAAATCTAAAATAGTAACTGCAGTTCTTGAAAAATAAAACTGGACACATGAAAAGGAATGATAGACAATATCACTGATGACTGTGCAAATCAGTGACTCCTCCAGATCTAAAGATTTGCAGATTTCAGCAAATCATCTATATTTTGCAAATATATGCATCATACATTCATATGTAATTTTAAATATTTTAAATTTCTTTTGATGAGAAGGGGGATATCTTTTAAGTACCTTGTTGTCAAATGAGTTGACCTTTATGGAGTCTGTGATTGGTATTCAATATTGTGAACCTGCCCGTCAGTCTGTTGTATTTCAGCAAACTGCGCATAAAGAAATGAATTGGTTTGTTGTAATGTTTGCATCATACATTATGATGTGTTTTGTTGTGTTAAATAAAGTAACCTAGTGAATTAATAAACCCCGACATGATTGATTATTAGACCATTTTCATTCGCATGAACCTGGGCTTGAGATGATGGACCGCTACCGAACAGAACCACGTTCTTAATGTAGACAAGGCAGACCTGGACAATTTTCCACATTGTCTGGTTAATGTCAATGTCGTATCTGTACTGGAAGAGTTTTTGCCAAGGATGCAGTTAGGTTTGCAGCAGTTATCTTCAGTCCTGCCACCAGAGTGTAGTCAGGCCGAAAATCTTCACAAAAACCAGACCCTTCAGCTCAAATTTGATAAAAGCCTACATATCTCAGATTTGAAGTGGCATTCTGCATGCAGTCCAGTATCCAATTACTCTTTTTAAAATTAGTATTATACACCTTTTGCTGATTCTTGGCTTTGCCTTCTTTTTTTTTTCCTTTCATTAGAAAGATTCTTGCATTTTTCTTCCATAAGACGTGAGTCAGGGGTTTGATGGATTCCACTTTACTTTCATGGATGGGTGAGGCTCCAGCAAACTTCAAGGAGCCTCTGAGCTGCACAACATCGAGACTTGGAATTATATCACCATTCCTTTACTGGTACTGGGTCAAAATCCTGGAACTTCCTCCCCAACAGCACAGTACATCCCTCCACTAAATGGACTGCAGTGGTTCAAGAAGGCAATGCAGTACCACCTTCTCAGGGGCAATTAGGCTAAGTCAGTGATGCCCAAATCCCAGGAAAAATATTTATTTAAAAAAAAAGGCCTCAAATATCAGCATTTATATATTTCTGCAGTGAACTTTGACAATGACAAGCAGAAAGATGGGATAGTGGTGACTATTTAATGTTCAGCATTAGTTTATGCCTCTGTGATTTGTGCAGTTTTTCAAAACGCAGAGGACTATCTAAAAATAGATTCTTAATAGTCAAACATTTCCAAAGTTTAACATTATACTGTTTATCTGAGGCTGCAATCTTACTCCCATGAAAGCTGATACCAATTTTAATTATCAATGGGCCCCTAAGTGCTTTTAATTTGCAAATATAATTTACGTTCTGAAATTTAATGCAAATTGGTCAAATTCATGGAAATTGATAAACTGCATGAGGAAGAAGAGTCACATCATGTAAGGTAATCACAAATGGAACAAAATATCATTTGAAATTCAGCAGAACAACAATAGATGACATTGCATATTAATAATTATAGGATATAGCACATTGAAAATCAACATTATCTATAAGTTTACAAGTCGCAACACATCAGGTAATAATCCAACAGATTTATTTGAAATGCCAAGCTTTCAGAGCACTGCCCCTTAGTCAGATGAAAGCTTGTGATTTTAAATGAACCTGTTGGACCATAATCTGATGTAGTATGACCTTGCCCATCTGATCCCAACACCATCACCTCCACATCATAATATAAGTGTCACCCTTTCCTGTGGGTCAGAAAACTATGGATTCCTGCCCCAGTTCCTAGCCTGTGCACATAAACCAAGCTGATACTCTTGTAGGTGTAAAAGATCGCAGATTACCATTTTGATGAAGATGAGAAGGACATTGCCCCAGTGTCCTGGCTCATATTTACCTTTTGAATAACAACATCAGAATAGATTACCTGGTGATTTCCACAATGTTGTTTGTGTGCTATGTTTCCACAATAGATCAATGCAAAAGTAGTTAATTCATTGATTTAGTTCTGTATTAATTCTACTTAGTTGCATTCAGATTGTTGACATTAACTAGCAATTCACTTGTGTTCCTATGAATAGGAACAGAAACTGTGGTGTCTGGGTGAAAAGGTGCATGTTTGTAAAGTCCATCTCTGAAAATAGGCCATTCAGCTATTCAAGCCTGCTCTACCTTTCAATATGATCATGGCTGATCATTCAACTCAGTACCCTGTCCCTGATTGCCCCCAAGCCCTACAATCCCTTTTGCAATGAATTAGATCTAACTTCTCCTTGAAAATATTGAATGTTTTGGCCTCAACTCTTTTCCGTGAACTCCACACGATCACAACTTCCTGGGTGAAGAATTTGCTCCTCATTTCAGTCCTAAGTGGCTTACCCTGTATTCTTCAACTGTTACCTCTGGTTCTGGACTCCTCAATCATTGGGAACATTCTTCCTGTGTTTAGCCTGTTTCGTCGTGAAGGAATTTTACAGATTTACAATAGAATCCTACCTCATTCATCTAAAAATTTGGTCCAGTCGCTCTTCCTTTGTCAGCCCTACCACCCCAGGAATTAGCCTGGTAAACCTTTGTTGTACTCCCTCTGTAGCAAGAATATCCTTCCGAAGATTGGGAGACCAAAACTGCACACATGTTCCGGATGTGGTCTCCCCTGTACAATTGCAGCAAGGCATTCCTGTCCTTGTACTTAAAATTTCTTGCTATGAATATCAACATACCGTATGCTTTCTTCACTGCCTGCTGCACCTGCATGCTTACTTTCAGCAACTGGTGTACAAGGACACTCAGGTCTTATTGTATGTACCCCTTTCCAAATTTATCACCATTCAAATAATAATGTGCCTTTCTGTTTTTACTACTGAAGTGGATAACCTCCTATTTAGACATGGTGTACTTTTTCTGCAATGTATTTTCCTGCTGAATCAACTTGTGCAAATCACACTGAACTATCTTCTCACTGTTTTCCTTGCCACCCTGCTTTGTGTCATCTGCAAACTCCAAGGTATTGGATTTAATAGAAACAGAGGGAGAGAGAGAGAGAGAGAGGATGATCAACTGAGTGACAAAGAGTAAGAGCGGAAAAAAGATGCATTGAGTAAGACAAATAAAGCACGAAAGAAACCATTTACTCCATCGTGTATGTGTTAATTTTTGAAAGAGCTACTTAGTTAGTTTAATGTTTTCCCCGTGGAGCTTTTAATTAAATGTAATTTAAATATTTATTCTGCTCTTTTAGAAGCTTAGGGTTTCAACTTCCACTGTAGTTTCTGACAGGAAAAATTAATTCTCCCTACCCCTCCTTTCAATTATTTTTGGAGACTGTCTGCATTTCTAAATTAAGTTCTCCACCTATTACAATACGTTGTTGAAAGTATTCATATATTCTAAAGCAAACCATAGCGTGGTAGACAGGGAGCTCAATCACTAACTATAATTTGGAGTTTTATTAACTGGTTATAGCTAGAAGAATTGATTTTTGTTCAGGGCCACCTGTAAATAACACAATTATTATTTTAACATGACTGTAAGACTCTTGTTTGTTATTATTTGAACTTTCAGGATATAGAATGTGATTTATGCTGATCTACAGTATATGCTTCCTTGCTCTAATAGATAGATTTGAAGTACACTCAATATTGAGCCTCACATCTCAGTTCCAGCCATTCACAGGCAGTTTGTCATTAAAGATCCTTTGTGGAGTATTTTATATTACCTCATACATTCCACCACATGTGTTCTCTTGTCTTCTTGCAAGGCAGTTTGAAAAATAAAATTCTCACAAAATTAGGCCAATTGAGAACCAATAAATGGCTTCATTTTACAAGAAAAGTCTGAAAGAACTCTGCAGAGTTTCAAAATATTATTTATATATTTCCTACTGCTCCTTGTACTATTCAAACAAACATCACTCCTTCTCTATTGAAAGACTGAACTCTCAAGATAGAAATTCTTCAATAATCCAGCACTAATACTTCCCTTTCATGCTCTGCAGATATGTTCTCAGATAGAGATCTCTCAATCTATCACTGAATGAGCATGCATTAAGACTTTTCCTCCTAATCATCATTCTAGGTGGAAAGCTGCTCTGTCTTGATTTTCCTAGAGAGATACAAAGAAAAATTCTAGGATTTTCCATTTTGGACGTTGGCTTCAATTGCAAAACTCGACCTGTATTAGGTAAATTTTCCTGGATTGTCCAACTGGTCAGAAGGCACACTCACCATCCAATTAAGAAAGGCATGTGTGCTTTCAAAGTTGGTGGACATGGACGTATCTCTTCAGAACTGAAGACGATACAACTTGATGCTGTCGGTAAAAGAGAGAGATAATTTATCCATGTTGAGGTACCCTGTCACCATTTTAAGATAATATATTTTAAATTTTAAAAAGGCCACATCCATTGAACAATCACTGTGGAGGGGAAATCCCTCCAAAGAGTGACTAGCAATTGGAGTAATGACCACATAGACCTTGTTTTCTTTGAGTGATGGCTTCTCAGTTTAACCCAGGCAGTCACCTCCCAACACCAGTGAGACCTGCACTAAGTGGAAACCGTCCCTTTGTTAAGAGTGTGAACTGCCATGCAATTTAAATAATGACTCTGTATTTACACAAAACTAATATTATAAAGGAGTACTCCTCATACTGCATCACTTGTGTTAAACAAGCTTGTAGTTGGCTTATCTGGCAGGTAACTCTTCCTGAATTATAGCGAACTTTGTAGCGTAATTGGAAAATAAATAGTTTAATGTTTTCCCTGTGCAGCTTTTAAATTAAATTATGGACAAAAATTTTAACAATAGGTGGATGGAGATGGGGGTAATGGTGGTAGGTCGGAGAGGAGGAGGGGAGGGTGGAGTGGATTGGTGGGAAGGAAGATGGACTTGTAGCTCAGATCCTGAGGGCTGGAAGGTTGGAACTTGGATAAAGTGGGGGAGGGGAAATGAGGAAACTGGTGAAGTCCACATTGATGCCATGGGGTTGGAACATCCTGAGGCGGAAGGTGAGGCGTGCTTCCTCCAGCCGTCGGGTAGTAAGGGAGTGACGATGGAGGAGGCCCAGGACCTGCATGTCCTTGGTAGAGTGGGAGGGGGAGTTAAAGTGTTCAGCCATGGGGTGGTGGGGTTGGTTGGTGCAGGTATCCCGGAGATGTTCTCTGAAGCGCTCTGTGAGTAGTGTCCTGTCTCCCCAATGTAGAGGAGACCGCATCTAGAGCAACAGATACAGTAAATGACATGTGTGAAAGTGCAGGTGAGACTTTGATGGATATGGAAGGTTCCTTTGGGGCCTTGGACAGAGTCGAGGGGGGAGGTGGGCGCAGCTTTTGCAATTCCTGTGGTGGCAGGGAAAGCTGTCAGGAGGGGAGAGTGGTTGTTGGGGGACGTGGACCTGACGAGGTAGTCGTGGAGGTAACAGTCTTTATGGAAAGCGGATAAGGGTGGGGAGGGAAATAGATCTCTGGTGGTGGGGTCCATTTGTCGGGGGTGGAAATGGCTGACGATGATGCGAAGTATAGGGAGGTTGGTGGGTGGAAGGTGAGGATCAGTGGTGTTCTGTCCTTGTTGCAGTTGGAGAGTGGGGTTCGAGGATTGAGGTGCGGGATGTGGATGAGATGCGCTGGAGGGCATCATCAACCACATGGGAGGGGAAATTGTGGTCTTTAAAGAAGGAGGCCATCTGGTGTGTTTTGTGGTGGAACAGGTCCTCCTGGGAGCAGATGCAGCAGAGGTGGAGGAATTGGGAATGAGGGATAGCATTTTTGCAGGAGGCAGGGTGGGAGGAGGTGTAACCCAGGTAGCTGTGGGAGTTTGTGGGTTTGTAGAAAATGTCAATGTTGAGTCGGTCACAGTCGATGGAGATGGAAAGGTCCAGGAAGTGGAGGGAGGTATCAGAGATGGTCCAGGTGAACTTAAGGTTGGGGTGGAATGTGTTGGTGAAGTTGATGAACTGTTCAATCTCCTCGTGGGAGCACGACGTGGCGCCGATGCAGTTATCAATGTAGCAGAGGAAAAGGTGGAGAGTGGTACTGGTGTAGCTGCAGAAAATAGACTGTTCCATATACCTGACAAAAGGACAGGCACAGCTGGGGCCCATGCGGGTGCCCATGGCTACCCACTGACCAAGTACTCAGTCTGGCCAAGTGTGGAGCTGAACCTTTGTGTCTTTATTCAAATACGGCAGTGGCATTAAAATTAACAAGGTCCTCTATGTTCCAATTCTTGCTTATCACGGTATTACAGTATCACGGAACTGTTATGGCACAGAAAGAGGCTATTGAGGTTCTGAGGAAAGGTGACTAGAGCCGAAATGTTAAGTGTGATTTTTCTCTACAGACGCTGCCACACCTGCTGAGCTTTTCCAGCAATTTCTATTCTTGTTTTTTTATTCAACTTCTCATGTCTGTGCTGGGTTTGCAAATGAACATCATTACCATTGTGAATCTCCTGCTTTTCCTCTGTACCTTGCACAATATTTTTATTTAAATCACGCTCCAATGCCCTCTTGCATCTCTTAATTGAACCTGCATCCACCACGCATCCAGGGAGTTCATTCCATTCCCTAGTCACCATGTGAAAGAAACTTTGTTCCTTTTTTTTTGTTTCTCTTACGAGCGGGACAGTTTCTTTCAATCCACTCTATTCTGCCCTGTCACGATTTTGAAACCATTTATCAGATCTCCTCTGAGCCTTCACTTTGAAGAGAACAGTCCAAATTTCTTCAATCTATCCTCACAACTGAAGTTCTTCCTCTCTGGAACCACTTGAGCAAATTGTTTTTGCACTCTCACCAATTTGTTTATATCCTCCCTAAAACGTGGCATCTGGAACTGTACACAGTACTCCAGCTGAAGTCTAACAAGTGTCATGTACAAGTTTGACATCACCTATTTGTTCTTGTACTGTAAGCTTCATGAACTGCTCTCTCCACCATCCTGCCATCAAACTTTTCATTACAGTGTGCTCATTTACATTTTCATAAATCAACCGAGTTTCCTCTGGGTGCTCCGGGTTCCTCTCACAATCCAAAGAGTTGCAGGTCAGGTGAATTGGCCATGCTAAATTGCCCATAGTATTAGGTGCATTAGTCAGAAGGAAATGGGTCTGGGTGGGTTTCTCTTCAGAGGGTTGGTGTGGACTGGTTGGGCCGAAGGGCCTGTTTCCATACTGTAGGGAATCTAATCTAATCTAACCGATTCAAACCTGTTATCACATAACTCAATGAATACATGGGTTTTGAAGTTGGACCTTCTAGTTCCAAGATTGGAATGCTCCCATTGTGATGCTGGGCTCCCCCACACAATTGCTTCTGCACAGGTAACAGCATCGAAGTTCCTGTAAACCCCTACTGCTACTCTATGAAAATCAAGGCCCATGTATTCTTTCACAAAAGACTTTGACGGATTTCCAATTCAGCAGTTGGAAGAGGGGCATAATCTTATTCCTGGGACATGCTGGTAAATCAAGCCATGGACTTGAGTGCTGGTGAAGTTAGCAGAAAACAAATTCATGCTTGGAGAATCAATTTGTTAATGTTGAGAGAATGACCATTTTCCATTGTACTTATTCGGTTCTTATTATCCATAGCAGATAACAACCTAAATATAATGATTGAAAGATTTGTAGTGTAACTGCTGCTATATTGTTAAATAACCAGGAAAAGATAGACTCTCACATCAGTTTTAGTTATATTTATACTCAAGTTAATTTTAAAAATATATACTTTTTAAATATGTGCATAATTTCTGTCAAAATAGATGGTGCTCATTAAGGCCATATTTAAATACACTCAGACCCAGTTGCATTTTATTTGGTTATGATAATCCAGTAAGTAAAACAGATTGCTTAATAGATTCAGACTTACAAAATGGCCAATTTATTATTCAATACTGACATTTCAGCATCTGATATCATGAGATTTGGCCATAGTACAATGAAGAATAACATGCCACATGTCATAAATTAAAGAAACATATTTTTGAAGAACATGTGTGCACCTGCTGTGAGCTAATCAGATGGCATATGATCTGAAAGCTGTTCCATATGCAATAGTTTCTGTAGAACTGAAATCCAGATCACACAGTTAATGCTGCTATGATCATTTCCTCCTTAACAGCCTTTAAACATTAACCATCTAAAGGATAACTGCTTTATCTAGCTCTAAAAAATGATAGCTTTACCTTCAAAGCTGTGTTATACCTTGTTATACTGTGCATGCTCAACACAACTCACACCACTAAACTTGTCTAAGTACATTCCACTGATATATTCAAAGTGAATATTTAGAATTAACACTATTTATAACAAACCTGTTAGCTGATCTTCATATTGTTAGCAAGCATCACTCTTAGCTGTAATTGGCTTTCACATAGTGATGAAAACACAGTTAGAAAAGCATAAACCACGACAACTCTTATTCAATGTTTTCTTTTGCAGAGAAATGTTCTAATTTGTGGAGACATATTGAGATATAATCATTAGTTTATGTCTGTTCTCTTTTCCTATCTCTCTGTTCCCTTCCTACAATCTTACAATGCCCTCTCTCCTTCTACTCCCATGTCTTGATTAGATTAGATTATATTCCCTACAGCGTGGAAACAGGCCCTTCGGCCCAACAAGTCCACACCGACCGTCCGAAGAGTAACCCACCCAGACCCATTTCCCCTCTGACTAATGCCTCTAACACTATGGGCAATTTAAAATGTAGATTCTAGATTAGAGTGGTGCTGGAAAAGCACAGCAGTTCAGGCAGCATCCGAGGAGCAGGAAAATCGGCGTTTCGGGCAAAAGCCCTTAATCAGAAATCATTTAGAATGGCCAATCCACTTAACCTGCACATCTTTGGACTGTGGGAGGAAACCAGAGCACCCGGAGGAAACCCACGCAGACACGAGGAGAATGTGCAAACTCAACACTGACAGTTGACCAAGGCCAGAATCGAACCTGGGTCCCTTGTGCTGTGAGGCAGCAGTGCTAACTGCTGAGTGACCATGCCACCCCTTGAGCCTGACATGACTTGAACACACAACCTTCTGATCTGGAGTCAGACGCGCTACCGTTGCGCCACAAGCCCACACTGTTCTATTCTCTTGGCATACTAACCTCTCCATTTTATACAATCTCATTGATTTGGTATTTTATTAAACTGATTCACCAGAAGTAAGGTGTGGGGGGAGGGGGTGCGTATAGTGTCATTAAGGTAGAGGGAACCCATAAGTCAAGATTTCACCCATACAGTGAGGAGTGTTATCTCTATTGTGCGTGTAAGATATCATCAATTCGTTCCCAGCCTGCAGGAGAACCTGATCGAAAGGGTTGGCATTAAGTCAGATAGGATGGTGGAGGTCTCAGGACAAGGTGGGTCTACACTGGTAAGGTGTCGTTGCTGGTTGGAAATTATAATCCCATTGGGGGGCTGCTGATCCTTGGGTCCTTGAGGTAGAACCCATAGGAAGTCAGAGAATTGATAAAAATCTCAGGCATGTTCCCGGAGAGGAGAAGATCAGCAAGCTGAAATGAGGTTTGGAGACTGCTAAGATGAAGAGTTCATTTTTCCAAAAGTAAAATTCTTTATTCATAAGATCTGGGAAAGTACATGACAAAATTTGACATTATGTAAATTGCAGTACAGTTCAATGTACTTAGTTTATAGTAAATTACTTTAGCAGCCTTCTGGCTTGTGAGATGATGATTTGTGCTTTGGTGGTCAACTGTATGTTAAACATTGCCTAAAGCCTCACTCTGGCAGGGCAGCAGCTGCCACATTTGATGCAGATGAAGACAACATGCTGAGAATTATTATATAATATGTTTCATGTCAAATAAACATACAGCCTGAGAGGTTTCACATGGGTTCCAGCATACGACATGGCAGAAAGTGCTGTTTTTTCCCCCATTGAGCCATTGCAACAGTTTGCCCAAGGCTGGGGAAGAGGAGGTTTCAGGCCTCATGGAGAGGAGCAGGAAGGGTGACCTTCAGAAAGTATGCGTAAAGTCACTGACCTCCTGGATCTGCCAGCCTGGATTCAGCTGCCAATTTTCCCAAGGCTCAATGAAACAAAGCCATCCAAAGTTAAGTTCAAAACGCAGAATAACAATGAGGTTTACAATTTATTATCATACTTAATGTGCCAATCCACTTCCCTAGATCAAGTTGCCCACCCACTTCAAATAAAGTCAAAAGCAGTTAACTTGGAGGTGGATTTGGTTCAGGAATCTGGTGTTTATTTTAACTACTCAACCCAAACCAGCCCATCACCCCCATAATTTCCCCTCTCCAAATCTCCTGTCTCTCTTTCAACTATTTCACACTTGGCTCTCTTTGTTCTCTGTTTATAATCTGTTTCTAATACAAACACTAACATAGTCTTTCTCTCACTCTGTCATGTCCAAGTTTCTTTATTTCCAAGCTTTCTTTCACAGTCTCTCTACTCAATTATCTCTTTGTCACAAATTTCTACAGTCACACAGTAAAATAAATAAATCAGTTGGAAAATGGAAGAATCTCAAAGAGCAGAATCAAATTAATTAATTTTAAGCAGTCATAGTTTATTTCGCACATTTAATTACATTTCAACAATATAAATTACAACCATTGTCATTTAATATCTTTATAATTAATTTAGAGCTATATTGTGAGATAAATTTAATACAGGTGTTATTTGAAAATGTTCTTAAATATCTAATTAACAATTATATGTAATTTTAAAATATCCGGGAAATGTTATTGGTATATCAGGAAAACATTTTGAATAAAAATATAACATGCTGTAATTTACTTTAATAGATAAATGTGTATTATTTGGATGGCTAAACAGATCAGAATCCCCACAAGTTTAATATAAAACTGTGCTAACTGCAAATAATCTTTAACAATAAAATATCACTGACATTGTCCTTCATTATTTGTTGTGCAAAATGAAGATACAAACGTTACTTTAAATTATGTCTGAGTTAAAACAGCTTTAATGGAAAAGAACCTTCACGTTCCTTTTAGGTGACAAGTAAACAGGCTGCTGGAGCGATAGGGAAGGCAGAGGCAGCATGTTTTGTAAACTCGACTGATGTCAGTGCATAGGAAGGTGGACATTCCTAGCCACAAGAAAGGTTCTAAAAGGGTGAGGTGGCTAGGAGTAGGAAACAAGACATTGGGTTGGGTTCTCGAGGAGAGAATCAGCATTAATACAATGCAACTACAATCTGAATAGTACGTCATGCCGATAATGACTCTCGCAGTTTTCAAGTGTAGTTAACCTTGGAATGTAAATTTTGAAGATGTCATGCCAGTGATAAGTGTAATATATTCACTTGTATTGGTTCTCTCAATACCTGACACAGAACTACACTGGCAGCTGCATCCTTCAGGGCTCTGCCAATGGAATACTATTACTAAGCTTTTCAAACTGATGGGCAATGAAGGACTACAAACCAAATACTTTCTGCACCCATGTTACTCTTAGTGCTCTCTCAAATCTGTGTTCAACAGGAAGAAATAATGATTTCTGCCATCTACAATTAGACCACACCATCAGTGATATATTTCCCTCACCACCCCATCAGTAGTTCCCTCCATGTTAGTTCCACGTGCACCCCACTCCCCTAACCCTCCACTCCTGGCACCATCCCTTGCCATGCAAGAGGTGTAAAACCTGTGCCCACACCTCCCCACTCACCTCCATCCAAGGCCTCAAAGGATCATTTCACATCTGGCAGAGGTTTTCTTGCACATCCAAACACCTCATCTACTGTGCCCGTTGCTCTCAATGTTGTCTCCTCTACACTGGGGAGACAGGACGCCAACTTGTGGAATGGTTCAGGGCACATCTCTGGGGCACACATACCAAACAACCCCAGAGCCTTGTGGCCGACCACTTCAACACCCCCTCCCACTCTGCCAGGGACATGCAAGTCCTGGGCCTCCTCCACCACCAAATCCAAGCTACCTGATGACTGGAAGAAGAGCACCTCATCTTCTGCCTTGGGACCATCCAACCACACAGCATCAATGTTGACTTCACTAGTTTCCTCATCTCCCCTACCCCCACCTCATCCCAGATCCAGCCCTCCAACTTCTTCCCTTCCACCCCACCCCCAACCCTCCTATTTATCTCTCAGTCCCCTTCCTCCCTCCACATTCCTGATGAAGAACTTTAGCCAAAAACATTGATTCTCCTGCTCCTCAGATGCTGCCTGACCTGCTGTGCTTTTCCAGCACCACATTTTTTGACTCTGATCTCCAGCATCTGCAGTCCTCACTTTTTCATGATTCATCAGTTGATGAAGGGTGATAAATGGTATATAGGCGCTGATTTTCCCTGCTTATATTTGAATGGACGTTACAAAACGTCACAGCATCCAAAGTTAATGTTGAGAACTCCGTCCGCCATCACCAATCTCCCCCAGTCACCCATCTCTCACAGTACCCTCAGAATCTGCTGTGCCTGTCCTGTCAATGGATCAACATGCAGCAAGAAGTATTAATGGAGGTGTTTAGCACATTGTCTAATAAAAGAAATGAAACAAAAAAATGTCTTTGCTGGAAGTTTGCTTCTATTTGCTGGCTTGGTACAACAGAACGGCTTGCCTGTGCCTCTTTGAAGGCAGTTAATGATCAAATGCATTTGTGTGGGGAAAGTGAAAGCCAGACAGCAATAGAATGACAAATTCTGTTTCCTAAAAGGACATTAGTGCACCAGTTTGCTTTTTGAATAGTTTGACAATGTCTCGATCACTTTTACTGACATTAGCAGTATTACAAAATTTCCAAATAAGAACATTATTCAAATTTGCAAAAGAATTATGAAGGTGCATTAAGCTTAGTCCAAAGTTTTCAATTATTCTTCAGGTTTTTTTTAAAGTTTGATCATGGGATGTGGGAATTGCTGGTGAGGCCAACATTTACCGAGTTGCTACAGCAGTTAAAGAATCGATTACTTTGTTGTGGATCCAGGCCAAATGATGATGGCAGATTTTGTTACTGAATGGATACTAATGAACCAGGTGTTTTTCTTTAATAATCATGGTTACTGTTAGGGTAGCTCTTTAGTCCAGGTATTTAAAAAACACCTCATCCTCAGCCAGGGTAGAACTGAACCCCTGCCCACATGAATTCATGAATTACCATTGCACCACACCATCATCCTATCATAATCAAGTCAGTATACCATATCACCAAGTAGAAAACTTGAGCTTAAATAGCACTGAAGGAAAGTCAGCATGTTACACAACTTAACTGGCACATGAGGCATGCTAAAAAGACCACTAGGTCGAATAGTGGCTATACTCCGGCTAATTCTCTTGACTTGGCAGAAACATCCTCAAACGTACTCTCATGTTCACCTTGTCTTCCCTGCAACCATTGAAACTCTTCCATGAATTTCTGCCCTGCTAGAAGTGGTCTGCCTAAGTTAACTCCTCCCACACTGCAATGATTTCAAGAGAAAAATACTCAAATCTCTTAAAATTCTTAGAAATCAAAGAAAATAAAACAGAACATTTGTGTGCTGTGATAAATAATAGCACAGCATGAAAGCAATTCCATTTCTGTATAATTGAAACACAATATGTCTATTTTTGGTTCCTTCTTTGTACACTGATAGCAAAATAGTAGTTTAATCTTTCTGCCATTATTTATGGTCTTCAATTTATAAGTGTGCACAAGCTTAGTAGTATATAACAATGACTATTAGGATTAATTACACTATTTAACAGAGGTCCTCAGGATCACATATGACAGTCTTCAACTGATTTGATGCACTCTATATGATATCAATAAATGGTTGGACAAACTGGATATTGCAAAGGCTGTAGACTATGACAACATTCTGGCAATAGTACTGAATATTTCTGTTCCAAAATAGACTCCACCACTGGACAAGCTGTTCCTGTACAGCTACAGCACTGATATCCAAAAAGTGTGGAAAATTGCCAAGGTATGTCCTCTGCACAAAAAGCAGGACAAATCCAATCCGGCCAATTAACAACTCATCAGTCTACTCTTGATTGTCAGTAAAATAGTCATTGACAATGCTATCAAGCAGCACCTGCTCAGCACTAACCTGCTCAGTGACACCCAGTTTGGGTTCTGCCAGGGCCACTTAGTTCCTGACCTCATTACAGTCTTGGTTCAAACAGGGACAAAAGAGCTAAACTTCAAAGGCAAGGTGAGATTGACTGCCTTTGACATCAAGGCCACATTCCACCACGTGTGGCATTAAGGAGCCCTAGCAACACTGGAATCAATGGGTATCAGGGGGCAAACTCTCTGCTGGTTAGAGTCATACCTGGCACATAGGAAGGTGGTTGTGGTTGTTGGAGGTCAATCATCTCAGATCCAGGTTATCTCTGCAGGAGTTCCTCAGTGTAGTGTCCTATACCTGACATCTTCAGCAATGATCTGACCTCCGTTGAAGGTCAGAAGTGGGAATATTCACTGATGATTGTACAATTTCAGCTCTGTAAGTTACTTACCAGATTTCAAGTAATGCACATCCAAAAGCAACAAGACCTTGCAACATCTAGGCTTTCGTTGAAACATGGCAAGTAACATTTGCAACACACAAATGCCAAGCAATGACCATCTCCGATAAGAAACAATCTATCCATCACCTCTTGACATTTGATGGTGTTACTGCTCATGAACCCACCCCTCCACACCCCCACTATCAACTTCCTGGGATTACCATTGACCAGAAACTAAACTGGAAATCAAAGACAGTAACTATAATAGCAGATTAGAGGCTGGGAGGCTGGCTATCATGTAACTCACCCCCTGATTCCCCAATTCTTGTCCATCATCTACAAGGCATACCTCAGGAGTGTGATGGAATGCTCTCCACTTGCCTGGATGAGTGCAGCCGCAACAATGCTTAAGAAGCTTGATACCATCCAGGTTGAAGCAGCCCATTCAATTGGCACCACATCCACAAGTATTCACTGCCTTTATCACGAATGCTTAGTCGCAGCAATATGTACTATCTTCAAGATGTACTGCTGACCTTCACCAAGACTCATTAGATAGCACCTTCCAAACCCGTGACTACTTCCACCTAGAAGGACTAGGGCAGCTGAAACATGGAAACACCAGCACTGCGAGTTCTTCTCCAAATCATTCACCATCCTGATTTGGAAATGTATCACCATTCCTTCAGTCATTGGATCACAATACTGGAATTCCCTCCCCAATATCTTTGTGGGTCTACCTACAGCAGATGTACTGCAGGAGTTCAAGAAAACAGCTCACCACCACCTTCTCAAGGACAACTAGGAATGGGTGATAAATGCTGACCTAGCCAGAGGCACCCACATAATGTAAGTGAAAAATAATCTGCTATACATGTTTAATTAACACTTGCGTTAAAAACTGTTCATAAAAGGAGAATGATTTAAGCTTGCATTATCCTTAAGAAAGCTTTTATTACTATCCACATGGTGAAGAAAGCTTTATCATTCAGAAGATATATGGCCAAAATAAATGTTGAGTTAGAATGTTTACCCTTGTCATCATGCTAACAAAAAGTGAGTTCTTTTTTCAAAATATCATTTAGTTCCTTAAAGATGTCCATGTATTGTTTTTGGCATTGCAGTAATGGTACAGAAAATTACTTCACAAATATCTGGGGTTCTAGTGTAAGGGGTCATCCCTGACCACTCAAGAATTAAATTCATTGTGACTGCTTGAAAAGCTTTAGATTGGACCCTATGGAGCTTTAAGTGAAAGTACAGTAAAGACTAAAAAAATGTATACAGGAGATGATTATAAAAATGCTTACATGTTTGTATTGTATCCTTCATTACATACTTAAATATTGCTCAGTTCATTGATTTTCTCAAACAATTCTGTTTATAATGCAGAGAAATATATATTTAGTTTGCAGCCAACTTAGTCCAACAAACATCAATAGATAAACTCTGCCTAAGACAACAGCTGGACTCTTCTCATCTTTGGAAGGTGATATGGTTATTGTTTTTTTTATATCTGTCTGAGTGTTACTAATGCGAGTTATTAAGCAAGTGATGGAGGTTAGTTGGTTAATTAATTGACTGAGTGGATATAAGAACATTGTGAGCCAGGAGGCTTAGATTCAAGTCCCAGCCACTCCAGAATTTTGTCATAACATCTCAGAATAGGTTGATTTGAAAATATCCGAGGAACATGTGGAACCGGCATTTGGAAGGAACTGTAAGACTGAAATCAAACCACAAATTAAGGTGCCCTGGTTTTTGGTTTGCATCTGTTTTGATACTGAAACAGCTGATAACTTCTAAATTAATGCCTCAGCTGAAAGATATCACCTTCAGCAAGATGGCCCTTTCTCAAAACTAGATTTAAAAATATAATTAATTACTAAATCCTGTATCAGTCTTGAAAACGTTAGGAAAAAAGGAGCAGATGTAGGTCATATGGTCTTTCGCGTGTGATTTTCCATTTAATAACTTTAGGAATGGTCTCGTACATTAATCCCATTTTCCTCCTGATCATCATTTCCCTTGGTTTCCTTCACGTTCAAAATCTATCAATCCATCTTATTCTTGAATATACTTAGTAACAACTGAGTATCCATGGGTCCTCACGATTAAGACTTAATCAATGATTCACAGCCTTCTAAGTAAATGATTTTTCCTCATCCTACTCCTAGAAGACTGATACCTTATTCTGAAACTTATAAGCCTGTATTCCCAGCCTTCACAGATCAGGGAAAAGACTTCTCACCATCTTCCCTGTCAAGAACCATAACAAATTTTAAGTTTCAAAGAGCTCACCTCCCATTCTTCCAATTTAAGAAGAACCAAGTAATGGAAATGTGTCCAGCAACAGCTTGCACCAGGAGGCGGTCCTAATATTGGAGATCTGCTGAGCCCTGAAGTGACCAACCTAAGCTCTTGAGTTGAATCTGTTGGTCATGAAAATGGAGTTGAGATGAAAGATTTGCCACAATCTATTTGAATGGAGGAGCCTGTTTGAGGGTGTGAATGGCTCACTCCTGCTCCTGTTTGCTGCACTCTTATACTTTTTGCAGCCTCTTTGTGTCTTTCTCACATCCTGTTTCCCAACTTTATTATGCCTTGTTAGCCAACCTGTTTCGGTATAACACCCTCATCTATTTCATTGATATAGATCATGTATAACTAAGGTCGAAACGCTCATTTTCAGACCATTATATGTAGGAGCAGAATTAGGCAATTTAGCCCATCGAGTCTGCTCTGCCACCATAGAAAGCTCCAGGAAACCATCTAAAAGGTATAAAAACAGGGTTCACCTGCAGACCTTTGTCTGTAAACCACTCTCGGAATCTCTGGAATCACCTGAGGCCTTCTGAGGAGACCAGCATGGCAAGGGGCAGTGACCAGCATTCCATCCTGCAAGAGAGAGAAGGAAAAAGCAGCTTTGGAGGCCCAGAGAGAAAAGCAACTGCATTAATTTATAAGAGACTCAGTAAGTATCGTAACTTTAAAGGGCCAAATAGGTTATTTTGTTTAGTATTAAAGATTATTGGAATTTTGTTCCTAATAAAGTGGGACTGTTTTGCTTTGGTACTGGTTTGTGTTCATATTGATTTGACCGCTTTGGCATTGTGAGATACCTGGGCAAATTCATTCATAACATTCTGGTTGGAATTACCTAAGTTGTTTTAAGGGGAGACTAGACAACATAGAAATAGTCTTCGTCTCTATTCTTCCTACCAAGATGCATAACCTCACACTTTCCCATATTGCATTTCATCTGCTACTTTTTTGCCCACACTCCTAGCCTGTCTGAGTTCTTCTGCAGCCTCCCCACTTCCTCAACATGACCTGTCCCTCTAACTATCTTTGTGTCATCTGCAAACTTGGTAACTGTATCCTCAGTTCCTTTGCCCAGATCATTAATGTATAATGCGAATAGTCATAGTCCCGGCACAGACACCTGTGAAACGTTACTAGTCACCAACTGCTATCCTGAGAAAATCCCCTTTATCCCCACTCTCCACTTCCTCTATCTGAGCCACTAACCTACCCCTAACAACATGTGCTCTTATCTTATTTAGCAGCTTTCTTGCTGCACCTTATCAAGGGTCTTCTGGAAACCCAAATAGATCATGTCCAGTGGCTCCGCTTCACCTAGCTTTTTCATTACCTCCTCAAAGAGTTCTAACAAATTTGTCAGACATGACCTCCCCTTGATGAAACCGTGCTGACTCAGAACTATTTTACCGTCCAATCTCATCTTAATAATGGACTCTAGAATCTTACCAATGGCCAAGGTTAGGCTAACTGACCTATAATTTCTTATCTTCTGCCTCCTTCCTTTCTTAAACAGGAATGTTACATCAACCATTTTTCAGTTCTTTGGGACATTCTACTAGCTACAACCTACCAACTAGAAAATGATCTGTTTTTCTCTCAGCAATTAATAATCCCCAATACAGGTTAATACAATATCTACAAATACCAGATCCTTATATTAAGACATAGCTTTTCTGCATGAGCAGATGTTGTGGTTAGGTATTGTCATGGTGGAGACTTCAACATTGCAAGATTGTCAGACTATGTTATTGAATATTTGTTGTTCAGCTCTGTATTTTGTTACAGCAGTTTTAGAAGGGAATAGATTAATTGTGAATGGTAATGGTTCTGCTGTGGTTTAGGTATAACACCACTGATCTATCTGATTATTTAGAGAACAGTGAAGAAAAACTCACCCCAGAGAAAACTTTGTGGTTGTTCAAGAATAAAATGCTACATAAAGGTTATTATTTGGGGAGATTTCAATTGCTTCTGTTCACTCATCCATTCATTTCTTATTAAAGTGGCTTGTCAGTTTATAATGTAAACATGTCAAGAAACATTTAATCTATTTCTTTCAGAGATCAAAGAAGATCACATGAAGACAAAATGACCAAAAGATTCAAATACAGAAATACAGAGGTTTCTATTTGATTGTGAATGCAATGCAAGTGACGAAATATGGAACAGAAAATGAGAGAATTTTGGAGACTGAGAAGCTTTCCTGCAGGTTTATGTAAGATGCTAAACCCTCCATATACATGCACAGCAACAATACAGCTATGTCAATTCTAATTTTGAACCTAATACAGCTTCTGTACTACTAAAGTAATCACAGCATTGTTAGAGCATGATTCCATGTCATAAACCTATATTGGGAATGCTGCTTTAACAGTGCAACTGGTCATTGTGGTGGCACGATGGCGCAGTGATTAGCATAACTGCCTCACAGCGCCAGTGTTTGATTCCACCCTAAGGCGACTGTCTGTGTGGAGTTTGCACATTCTCCCAGTATCTGCGTGGGTTACCACCCACAGTCCAAAGATGTGCGGAGATAGGGTAGGTGTTGTGGGTCTGGATGGAATGCTGTTTGTAAGGTTGGGGTGGACTTGATCATCCGAAAAGAGTTCAATGATACTTTTTATCTACTAATTGAGTAAGTTACAGAGTTCAGTTAGATATTTTACACACAGTCTAAGCTAAATACAGAAACTAAATAGAGTGTAAATGTGTGTAACTCTTGCTTGAAGCTTTTTTCTATTTTTCTATTTAAAAAGCATGCAGAAATATTATACATTCATATGTTAAATTGTTAATCTTGGCTTATCTTGTTGTTATCTTGTTGGAAAGACACTGTATTGAAAAGTATAGTACTACATAGAACGTAGAACATAGAACAGTACACAGAGTACAGGCCCTTTGGCCCACGATGTTGTGTCGAGCACTTAACTTAATCTAAAATCAACCTAACCTATACACCCCTCAATTTACTGCCATTTATGTGCTTGTCCAGCAGTGACTTAAATGTCCCTAATGTCTCTGACTCTACTACCACTGCTGGCAGTGAATTCCATGCTCCCACCACTCTCTGACATCTCCCCTATATCTTCCTGTAATCACCTTAAAATTATGACCCCTCGTAACAGCCATTTCTGCTCTGGGGAAAAGTCTCTGGCTATGTACTCTATCTATTTGGGGTGGCACGGTGGTTCAGTGGTTAGCACTGTTGCCTCGCAGCACCAGGGACCCGGGTTCGATTCCAGCCTTGGGCAACTGTGTGGAGTTTGCACATTCTCCCCATATCTGTGTAGGTTTCCTTCGGCTGCTCTGGTTTCCTCCCACAGCCCAAAGATGTGCAGGTTAGATGGATTGATCATACTAAATTGCCCATAGAGTTTAGGGATGTGTAGGTTAGGTGCATTAGTCACGGGAAATGTAGAGTAATAGGATAGGGGAATGGGTCCAGTTGGGTTACTCTTCGGAGGGTTGGTGTGCTGGACTTGTTGGGCCGAATGGCCTGTTTCCACACTGTAGGGATCCTTAAAACAAACTATGCCTCTCATTACCTTATACACCTCTATCAAGCCACCCCTCTTCCTTCTTCTCTCCAGTGTGAAAAGCCCTAACTCACTCAACTTCTCTTCGTAAGACAAGCCTTCCAATCCAGACAGCATCCTGGTAAATCTCCTCTACACCCGCTCTAAAGCATCTACATCATTCTTATAATGAAACGACCAGAACTGGGCACAATATTCCAAGTGTGGTCTCACCAGGGTTTTATAGAGCGGTAGCAAAACTTCGCAGCTCTTAAAATCAAACCCTTGTAAATGAAAGCCAAAATACCATTCACCTTCTTATCAACCCTATCAACTTGGGTGGCAATTTTGAGGGGATCTATGTACATGGACCCCAAGATCCTGCTGTGCCTCCGCACTGTCAAGAATCCTGTCCTTAACCCTGTATTCAGTATTCAAATTTGAACTCCTAAAATGAACCACTCACCTTTATCCAGGTTGAACTCCATCTGCCATTTCTCAGCTCAGCTCTGCAACCTGTCAATGTCTTGTTGTAGCCTGCAACAGCCCTCAACACTATCTACAACACCACCGACCTTTGTGTCATCGGCAAATTTACTAACCCACCCTTTCACTTCTTCAAGTCATTTATTTAAACTACAAAGAACAGAGGCCCAAGCCCAAATCCCTGCAGGACACCACTGATCACCGACCTCAAGGCAGGATACTTTCCATCCACTACCACTGACTGTCTTCTTTCGGCCAGCCAATTCTGTATCCAGAAAGACAAACTTCTCTGTATTGCATACCTCATAACTTTCTGAATGAGCCTACCATGGGGAACGTTATCAAATAACTTACTGAAATCCATTTACACCACATCCATTATTTGACCTTTGTCAGCGTGTCTTGTCACATCCTCAAAGAACTTAATAAGGCTTGTGAGGCATGATCTGCCACTCACAAAGCAATTCTGACTATGTTTTTCCATATAGTCATAAATCCTATCTATCAGAATCCTTTCCAGTACCTGTTTACCACAGACGTAAGACTGACTGGTCTGTAATTTCCAGGGATTTCCCTATTCCCATTCTTGAAGAGAGGAACAACATTCGCCTCCCTTCAATCATCCGGTACTACTATCATGGAGAGTGAGGTTACAAAGATCATCACCAGAGGCACAACAATCTCATTCCTCACTTCCCGTGGTAACCTTGGATATATCTGGTCTGGCCCTGGGGACTTACCTATCTTGATGATTCCCAGAATTTCCAGCACATCCACTTTCTTAATATCCATCTGTTCAAACCTATTAACCTGGTCCACAGTGTTCTTACTATCAACAAGTCCCTCTGACTAGTGAATATTGAAGCAAAAATCTCATTTAGGGCCTCCCCTACCTCTTCAGATTCCAGGCACAAATTCCCTCCACTAATCCTGACTGGCCCTACCCTCTCTCTCTGATCATTCTCTTATTCCTCACATGAGTGTAGGTTCAAATGAATGGGTTACAACTTTTATAAATAGTAGAATAGATTTTTTTTTGCCAACATTTCTATTACTGATACAATAAGACATGTTTTGAAATCATAGAAAAAATGAAAATACTTTTGAGGCTTGGTGTCTGTAAAAAACTTCACAGCATGTGTCAAGTATTCTTGGATGATTGCAGACATATGTTATGTCACATGCCAGAATGACCAGTCATTGATTTGTTCTGTGTAAAACCAAAAGAATTGCAAATGCTGCAAATCAGAAACAAAAACATAAGTTGCTGGAAAAGCTCCGCAGGTCTAGCAGCATCTGTGAAGAGAAATCAGAGTTAACATCTTGGGTCTAGTGACCCTTACTCAGAATTAAGCTTGTCCAGCAATTTTTGCTTGTGTTTTCGATTTATTCTATATTTTCTGCAGTATGAAATCAATTGTGTATGTAAGATAATTCTAGAAAATCTTTTCTAATATTTCAGTACATGCTGAACATTTAGGTTTGAGGGCAGCCAACTATGGAAATACAATACACTCAGCTTATTTAAGAATCATGTGAAAATCACTACCAGATTCCTTTTTCGCGTCACCAAGCAAATCACGTTCCTAAAAATCACGAAGTTAGACATTAGATAGTTATATTACATATGTTTGATTCAGTATTAAAGGAAAACACAATTTTCTGGTATTATTAGCAGAAGAAGAAATGATTACCATCAATCAAGGCAATCTCAGGTTTTAATGTACAGAAAGCTACACAAACAATTAAGAATTTACAGGAAGTTACAAACATGGCAAGTGGTAATGAAATGCTGATTAAGAATGTAGTTTGGAAATCATTAGTGTCCAGGGCAACATTCAACAGGGTGAATTTTCTTGAGGCTTTTCCTGCTTTGCCGACTTAAATTTGGGGGAAATTCAGCATAATTACCTTTTACTAAAGAATTACTAGATGGAAAAACAAAGATCCATCTATTTCACCTCCTATCATTCTGGCAGTCAGGTTATACAATGATAATGGAGTTAATCATAATAATTAATCTTTACGAATTAATGTACAATATACTTAGGAATGATATAAAGAAAACTCTACAGGTGGGAACAGATCAGCTTTACCTTTTAACCATGCTACATGAATCACGTCATGTCTTAATTTACCTGCATATTGTATCCCAAAATATTATTTTCTGAAATAAATCTGTTAGATTTTATCTGAAGAAATATTTCCATCAAGCTCCTTACATTATAGCAGCAAAGCAGTTAAAGGCCAAAAAAAATTAGTTTCCCATGTCTTTGCTGTTCCACCACATTCTCTAATGTAATAAATTTGACATAATTTGCCATATTCTGAACAATTTAAACAACTATTGCAAGCTCCTATAGCACATCTTGTTAGATCAGCAAAATGTGGCTTCAATAAATGTGGTCACTTTGAAAAATAACTCTGTTATTTAACTCCATTCTGAAATGAAGATATATCCAGCCTTCAATGAACATTGACATTCATTTATTAACGTATGACTCTCTTTGTAGCTCTGGCAATACTACATTGTACTTCCAGCTGTGTGAGGTCGGGTATGAATTTCTGTCCCAATCCCTCTTCGACTTGACCTTGGTTGCCTTCATTAAGAAAATTCTACTTGTTGGTAGGAAGCTTGAAGAACACTTTTCCAGAATCTTGTAGCTGGGGGTACAAAACTTGCCCAGATATGGTTCTGTTGAATCATTATTGACCATTATGTCAAAAGTACATCATAATTATCACAATGTAATGGAAGAAATCTTTATATTTCAGGCAATGTCTTTAAGAATGCTTTTTATTCTATGGGGTAAAATGCTGGGGCTTGTGTAAATTTAGAACAGATTTTGTCAGTGCAGACTTGATGGGCCGAAAGGCCTGTTCTGAATTTTATAATTATAAAAAAGTATCAATCTCAATGTCAGCATGTGGCTCGGTTGGCTGAACTTCCTGACTGTGAGTCAGAAGGTTGTGATTTCATGGTTCCATTAAAACAAATGCTTCTAGTACTGAGAGAGTGTTGTATGGCATGAGGGTGCTGTCACTAGGATAAAACATTAAACTGAAGACCCATCTGTCCTCTCAAATGGATGTAAAAGGTCTCCTGGCCAATGTATCCCTAATCCAACAGTATAAAATGGAATTATAATTGTTACATTGATGTTTGTGGATGATTGCTAAATGTAAATGAACTGTTATGTTTCCCAACGTGACATCTCAACACTTTTACATTCAATGAAGTGCTTTCAAAGTGATATATCCTGAGATTGTGAAATGCACTGTAATTATACATAGATAAATACAAGTCTTTCTTTCAAAGACTCAATTGATGCAGATTCTGTACAATCAAGTTTCAGGTGATGTCTCACTGTAAAGACTTTAACATTTTAAAACATTGCCAATTGATTTTTTTTTCTCCTGATGCCAAATCTCATATCTCTGTGCAGTAGCTTGTGTTTGACTGCTCAGCCACAACCAGGAATGTTCCATATGATGAATTGTGGATATTAAACCGTGATGTAACTTCTTGTACTATAACTTACCACTGAAGTAACAACCTTTACTTTATTGCCATTGATTCTTACTTTATACTTTGCACATTTGTTTTCTGTCTTTGGCTATGTGCTATCACATACTAGGATGTAAACAGATGCACTTGTTCACCTCCATCCTTTTCAGAATGCTCACCACACTATTTCATACGTCAAGAAATAAATCCACAGAAATCAAAAGATTTAACATAAAAATCATTCGTTTTTTTTAAATATAGACTAATGCAAATCCATTATAGAATCTGAAAGAACTACAGATGCTCTAAATCAGAAACAAAAACAGAAGATGCTGGAAAAGCTCAGCAGTCTGGCAGCATCTGTGCAGAGAAATCAGAGTTCACATCTTGGATCCAGTAATCCGAAATGTTAACTTTGATTTCTCTTCACAGATGCTGCCAGACTGCTGAGCTTTTCCAGCATCTTCTGTTTTTGTTTCTGGCACAAATCCATAGTTAACTTATAAACTTCATTAGTCTGTTACTTAAACCTCTAACAGATCAGAGCTCTTTAAAAACACAATTTGACTGTACCTAAAAGTGCCTTACCATAAAAAGTTTGAAATAGCCTACAAGAGAGAAACTTCTTTCATGTAGCAGCCTCTGAGGTGTATGTTGATTTGACAGGGCAGTCAATTTATAAGCAAATCCCTCCATCCCCACTGCTGAACATTTCAGCATGTGTTCCCAATCATTTCCCACAAAGTTAAATGAGAATAACAGAATACAGAACAACCTTGGTTATCCAAACATCAATTATCCAAATTTCAGGTAACCTGAACAAGATCGCAAGGTCTTGTAAAAACATTATCTGTTCTCTGAACAATCAGTTATCCGAGCAAAATACTCCTCACCGGTCTTGTTCAGATAATTGCGGTTGTTCTATAAATTCACAGAGTTGAATGGCTAACTTATGGTTCTATGTGGCATTGTGATCTCTACTTGTCAAATACTCTTGTGAGTGGTGAAGGCTAAGGAGTCAATACGATATTACCAGTGATTTTTTAATTGAATGAAGTGATGTGCATTGCAGCCTGCCCATTGTTACCTTCCCTAAAGCTGACAATAGACCAGAATCACCATACATTCCAATTGATTTATTGATTAACGTATTGATGTCACATGTACTGAGATGCAATGAAAAGTGTTGTTTTGCATGCTCTACAGGCAGATCATACCATACAAAGTTCATCAGGATAGCAGAAAAGAGTGCAGGATTTGGTTCTACAGCTGCATAGAAGGGACAGAGAGAGAGGGAGAGATCAGAATGAGGACTGTTAACAAGAAGGAAAACAAAATTAAATACATCATCAAAGTAAGATCACCATAAAGGGAACCTTTATTGCATTTCAGTTCACTGTTAATTGGATTTTAACAATTGAAATGGAAAGCAATATTTTAGTTATTACTGATGAAAGTTAATTTACCCTACAACTTTACTGGCTTCTGAAAGAGTGTATTTCAATAAAACAGGTTATACACACTTGGTCTATATTCAACTTGAAACTTTTAATTTTGCCATGTTATTTCACCATACTTTGAAGAAAGATCAAATTTTGAGCACCCTATCATATTTGATAAAGACACTTGAAAGCTATCAATAATTTCAAGTTTATCAAAAATGGAGAAAGCACATTTTTAATAGGAAGGAAATGTATCAAACAGTTGAATGTTCACATGCCACATTGCTGCACCACCTGCCAGTAATCTAGCCATCGCAGCAATGCCCAAACTCACCAGTGTGCACTGCCAGGACTGCAAACACACAGCAGATGAGAGATCATCCCAGACTAAATCCCAGGCACTGAGGGAGATCAATGTCGTGATTAGAATAAGGTTAGCCAGTTGGACCTCAGTCCAAAAAAGGAGTCCTGGCTGACAGATATAAACAGAGTGTTGGTATTCTGCTCACTGCAGGAACCAGATCTGAGCTAGCTGGGTCAGTGCCATGTACTAAATAAGTGTAAATAAAAGGTATCTTAGTGCTGGGATACCAGTCTTTATGGAGTTATTTAAGTCAGGATTAGAGAATCTTGGAATTAAAGGGATTTAAGAGCAATGGAAGGGCAGCCAGGTCAGGATACACCTCTCCTCTCCCAAAAGAACATATCTCCCTTCGATTCTGCTTTGTCAAACAGATATATATTAAATAGCTGCCTTGTTTTGTCTTCATGCTGAAAAATATTGTATCATACGCAGCATGATAAATGGGCCAAATGACCTGTTAGTAAATGTGTGTGTGTGTGTATACGCACGTATGTCTGCTTTTCACCCAGTTGAAACTTTAGAGCTTTCAGATTTAGTACCATAAAAACAATTTTTTCAACAGAATAGAGTCAACAAAAACTTTAATCAACTAAGAATGTAAAAAAAAGTGAGGTTTGCACAAGGAGATCAAATTTCTAACTCAAGAAGATTATCAACAATTCAAATGCCTATCAACCCATTAGCCAGTGCAATGAAATTTACTGGTATAAATCTTTCCAGCAGAAACATTCAATTTATCATATCCATTTGATCAATTAGCAGATTGGCACATGTGAAAAACACAATTCCTAAGATTTAAAACAATTTCAGGATCAAAAAACAAATTAATTGATGAATAGGTTAGAATGTTTTTTCTACTCCATGGGGAGAATGTCAGACCTCTGTTATATAAACAGATTGATTGGTGAAAAAAAATGTTTTGGCTACCCTCTAACAGCTTTTAACCATTATTTCTCCACAAGAATAGGACATTGGTGAGATTACTCTTCAAAAGTTTTATTCATCACAACTTCCATCACCTTATCTCATTGTTCCAGCCTCCTCACGTACTATCTTTACTGCAGGATCTATCTCAACTGGAACAAAATCAGACATCACCAGTTATGTGCCCTGAAGTTCTACTGATCGTTTGATCATAACATCTAATCACTGTGAGTGGCCAGGTTGCCAGATGTATTAAATCTCTGATAAAACAAAAAGCAACATGATAAATAAACTCACCAGCTTTACTTTAAATTTTCATCAGGATTCATTTCCTGACCAAACTATCGAAACAGTTGAGTCAAGTCAAAGACTTGCGCATGGATGGAAGAGCTAAGGACAAAATGTATTGTAAATGTTGTAAAACAAAGTAATCTTGGTAACTCATTTGACAACGTATGCAAATGTTAATCAATGTTTATGACAGGGAAAAAAGCTTGGAAGTGGTGTTCTGTGAAGATTTTCAGAGCCTGGAGGAACCTTATAGAGCTGCTCCTCACTTGATGAAAACAGCATAGCATGGACAAAATTAAGGAAGAAAAAGAGAAGGATTAGACTAACCAGAAATAGGTGGTAGGGTTCATAGAATGGCCTTTCAGTTTTGTAACTGGAAGAATCTGATAAATCTCTAAATATCATGTATGGTAATATTCAATCTTCATATGTAATAAGAAGTGTTACAAAGAAGCCTAAGCCTGAAGATAGATTTGGCCAAGGTTTCTCCTTGATCAGCTGTTGCAGCTGGAGCCCAATGGCTATAATGGGTGTGGAGAGGGGTGGCTTCCTAATGGATGAAGCACTGCTCCACCCTGAAACTATTTCTCACCTGCAGACCTCCCATTTTTAGCGTTTCAGCCACAGTGTAAGATCTGCCATCAAATTAGAAAATTCCAGTTGGTGCATGAGAGGCGATTTAACAGGGTGGCTTAATTACATAATTTGGCTGCCTGACCTGATCTTCTAAACAAAATGACTTAGAGGTAGAATAATCGCAATAAACTGACACATCCAAGGGAGCTGTGAATTTTCAAGCTTGCTTGAATGTTTCTTTCCCTTTGACCTCTGACAATCCTGTCCAAAAATATCTATCTGTAACAGTAAATAACGCTTAGCAAACGTTTTGGGTTAAAGTTGTTTTCATTTCCTATTGAATAGCTATTGCCAAGACATCTGGGATTTTGCAAATTTAATACAATGTGGCACATTTTGATTAATTTCATGCATTGAAAATTGTACTTAGTCACTGCCAATATGAACACTGGAAAGCTCCACACCCAATCTTCCAGTGATGAATCAGCAGAGCTGAGATTTAAAGAGGACTTTGAATCTGTCTCACTCTGCTCTGTTTCAACGAAGAATAATGGTTAAAAAAAATTAAAGTGTCAGTGGGAATCAACAATCTGACACAAGACTGCATACAAATGATAGAGATAAAGAGTGATATTGAGAATAAACTTCTATTTGTAAATATTTTACAACTCTTGAAAGACAGAAAAGCTATAAATTGTTGTTGCTCACTTAAGCATGTAAGTGCTCATTTGAAATGGATTAAGTACTCCTTTAACATTGAAGGCAGAGGATTAAGAAGGTAATTATACTTTTGTTAATGTTACAATCACAATTTCTCTGTCATTCAAAGAGAACGTGTCTACGTTTTTTTTAAACAACCACTGCCCTTTCCTGCCCTGCCCAACATTTCTTGATTCACTTGGAGTCCAAAAAATTAATTTGCTAAAGGCAAAGGATTTCATTTACATTATACTCTTTCTCAACTGCCCAACACTGTTACAGCTAGTGTGTAATACCTTTGAAGTGTTGTCACTAATGTAGTGTAAGAAATACAACAGCTAGTTTGTCCACAGTAAGAACCCACAAAGCGCAAAGGTAAATATGTATTGCTGATCAGACAATCTATTTTTATCATGCTGTTTGAAGGTTACATATTAACTTGTTCATGAGGGAAACACCACTGCTCTTCCTCCAAACAGGACCAAGGGAGCTATTATCACCAACCGGGAAAGTGAACAGTTTGCAATTTCCTCTGAAATACAGTATTTTCGACAGCGTAGCACTCTAAAATGTCAACTTCAGTTTGATCCTCAAATCCTGAAGGGCTTTTGCCCAAAACGTCAACTCTCCTGTTCCTCGGATGCTGCCTGACCTGCTGTGCTTTTCCAGCGCCACACTCTTGAAGCCACAACCTCCCAACTAAGGAAGCAAAGGGGTAATGAGCTGTAACTGGATTAAGAGATAATAAAAAAACTGCAGATGCTAGAATCCAAAGTGGACAGGCAGGAGGCTGGAAGAACACGGAAGCCAAGCAGCAGCATCAGGAGGTAGAGAAGATGGCGTTTTGGGTGTAGCCCTGCTTCAGGACTAGGGGTGGATGTAGAGGGAGCTACAGATGAAGGGGGTGGCGGGAGCAGGGTGGTGAGGTGGGGATAGGTGAAGACAGGCAGAGGGTATGACCTGGTTGGTCAATGGGAGGCATGAATCTGGTAGGTGACAGGGAAATGTGACTCTCTTCCAAGCTAGTTTGCTGCATCAAGTGCTCCCGATGTGGTCTTCTCTACATCGGAGAGACATAATGTAAACTTAGGGAATGGTTTGCCGAGCATCTCAGCCGGGCCCTCAGGGGCCAACAGGACTTCCAGTCACAGCCCATTTTAATTCCCCTTCCCACTCCCTTTCCAACATGGCAACAATGAACCAACTGGAACAACACCTCATCTTCTGCCTCAGCAGCCTACAGCCCGGAGGACTCAACACAGAGTTCTCCAATTTCAAGCAACCTCCCTTCCCTTCCCCAGATTCCCTCCCTAGCCCATCCCTCTCCCTTCCACTCCTCCCAGTCACCCATCAGATTCATTCCTCCAATTGATCAAATCAATAAGAAGAAATTTTATTGTGGCAGAAATGAAAAATGGGTGGCCAGGAGCAATGTTGGCCTGCTAAAATCCATAAGTAGGGATATTGTCATTGACTGTGGGGGAACAGCAGACAGGTTGAATAGTTACTTTCCCTCAGTATTTACAGTAGAAAAGGAGAATAGCTTGCTTTAAATCTTGAGGAAATTAATAGTGGATCAGGAACAGGGACTGAATAAAATCAATGCAAGTGAAACATTGATAATGAGAAAATTAATGGAGTCAAAGAATGAAAGATGACTGGGATCTGACTGTTTCCATCCAACAGCGTTAAAGGAAATAGGGGAGAATGTTGTAGATGTCCTGACTATAAACCTTCAGAGTTCATTGGAGTTATCGCTCTGGATTACTAAATTGCAGATGTCACTCCGCTTTTTAAGAAGGGTGTAAGGAGAAAACCAGAACATTACAGACCAGTTAGCCCAATATCTGTGCTGGGTAAGTTGTTGGAATCTATAATCACAGATGGAGTAACTTAGCATCTTTAATATTTTTAGCTAATCTGACAAGTCGCACCTACAAACCTGAGGGAATATTTTGAAGAGGTGACTGAGGTAGTAGACAGGGGAATGTTGATGGGATGTTATTTATATAGAGTTCCAGAAGGCATTTGATAAAGTCCAACATAACAGATTGCTAACTAAAGTAATAGAATTGAGGGCAAATTACTGACAGGGCTGGGAAAATGATTGAATGGTAATCGGAATAATGGATAGATGCTATAATTGGCAGGATGTGTCCAGTCATGTCCCACAAAGATCTGTGTTAGGACCTCAATTTTTCACGTTGTTTATTCATGACTTGGATAAATGCATGGAAAGTCATATACCCAAATGTACTGATGAAACAAAGTTAGATGGTGTTGTAGACAGTGGAGATGATAGCATAAAATTACAAAGTGATATTGATAGACTAGGTGACTGTGCAAAACTGTGGCAGATGGAATTGAATGTAAGCAAGTGTGAAATTATCCATTTTGGACTAAAAAAGGAAAGATCAGGGTATTTTCTAGATGGTATGAAGCTAAATATAGTGGATGTGCAAAGAGACCTGGGGATTCAGGTGCACAGATCTTTAAAATGTCACAAGCAAGTACAGAAAATGATTAAGAAAGCTAATGGTTGCTGGCTTTCATATCTAGAGGACTGGAGAAAAACGATGCAGAAGTTTTGTTGCAATTATTCCAAACTCTCGTTAGACCCCATTTGGTGTACTGTGAGCAGATCTGGGCACGACACTTTAAGAAGGGTATATTGGCCTTGAAGGGAGTACAGCATAGGTATCCAAGAATGATACCTAGACTTGAGGGATTATAAGGATTATCCAAATTAGGCCTGTTTTCTCTAGAATTTAGAAGGTTAAAGGATGAACAATCTCAAGATATGAGCAGGAAAAAAAACAGAGTAGATAAAGATAAACCTTTTCCATTGGTTGGGGTTTCAAAAACTTGGGAACATAGTCTGAGAATTATGGCCAGTCCTTTCAGGAGAGATGTCAGGAAGCACTTCTACACACAAACAGAGGTAGATGTTTAGAACTCTCTTCCACAAACTTAGTAGATTCAGGGTAGGTTGCTCATTTGAAACCTGAGACAGAAAAATGCTTGTTAAGCAAAAGTGATAAGGGATATGGGCCAAAGTCAGCTGGATGGGGTTAGGCTACAGATCTGCCATTATCTAATTAAAAGATAACACAGGCTCGGGGGCTGAATAGTCTACTCCTGTTCCCATGTTCCTGTAAATGACTGAAGCTTTTTGCAGATGTAACTGACAAGATAAATAAAGGGAAGTTAGCAGGTTGCATGTGCTTCAATTTTCACACATTAAGTTAATACCAAAGGTAAGGGCTCAAGGCGTTAGGAAGGATTGTACATTGAGCAGGAAGCAGAGAGTGGGATAAATGGGATATTTCCATTTGGCATGCTGAAGCTCATGGATTGACATAAAGACCAGTGCTCAAGTTTTTACTGTTTAAAACTTATCAATTAAATAGAAGAAGAGACTTGATTAATGTCTAAGTTTGCAATTGATCCAAAGCTACGTAGAAAGGTAAAATGTGAACAGGACACAAAGAGACTACAAAGAGATATCAATTATTTAAGTCAGTGCTAAACAACAAGATGAGAAACAGAGCATAATGTGGGGGGATTATGAGGTTATTCACTTTGGTAATTACAAGACCAAAGCAGATTTTTTTTTAAGAAGGCACAAAGCTTTTAAAAATTGATTTTCCAAGAGACTTTGGCGAACTTGTACAAGGAAGTGAGGACTCTAGACCTGGAGTACTGTCTGCAGTGGTGGTCTCCGTATTTAAGGAAAGAAATACTTGCTTTGGAGATAATGCAGGAAATTCAGTAGATTGATTCCTGGGATGAGATAGTTGTGCGTGATGAGAGATGAAATAAATTAGGCCGGTTAGGAATTTAGACATGATCTCATTGAAATACTTGCTAAAGGGTTTTGACAGGATTGACAGTAGGAGGTTAAGGAATCTGTAACATGAGAGGAAGGCCTCAGAATAAGTGGTTGATCATTAAGAACTGAGATTAGGAGAAATTTCTTCACTCGGGGAATTATGATTCTTTGGAAATCTCTATAAAAGAGAGTTATGATATTTTATCAATGAGTATATTCAAGTCTGGGATGATTAGATTTTTGATCTCTGAGGAAGTCAGGAATATTTTAAGGCAGGCAAGAAAGTGGGGTTGAGGCAGAAGATTAACCATGATTATATTGAATTGTGGAACTGAACTGAGGGGCAGGGTAATTTACCCTGTTTGGATTTTATGTTCTTGAGTACGTCAGGTGTTAATGATGCATTTGATTCTTGTTATGAACTAAGGAAACAACTTAATTATTGCAGCCTACATTATTGAAGTATCTACTTTACTTTCGGGTCTCAAATATTTCAAGTCAGATCAAAGAATGGTTTTCTTCCATTAAAGAAATATTGGAATCTGGTTAACTCAGTTCACAAGCTAACTTGTGTGTGATTCAGAATAGTATCAACAAGTACTTTCGTGATTCCCATAATGGCTAAAATAGACTTAGAACTATTCTGCTCAGAGTGGGAGGTGTTGACAAACCAACCCGGAAAAGCACTGCCAATAAAACTGTTCAGGATGAAGCACCAGCAAATAATGAGCTAATAACCTGTCTTTGGGCAGAGTATAAATCAATTGAAAGGAATCTATCTATCTATCCTGCATTCATCTGTTATTGACATTTGAGAAAATTCCACTTTACTCCAATAATAGGTGGCAATGGTGAGGCTGATGGGATAAAAAGGCAGATAGACAAAAAGTACTTTGATCTAATGTAAGTCACAGGCTTTATTTTATGTACTTACTATAAAATGCTTCTTTATTTGACCCTAAATTTGTTCATGATTGCAATAGCCTGATGTCAATGGAATGCAAAATCCCAGCTTCAAGATTTTTGAGTTATCTGTGTGTTTAAATTTAATGTTGTATATCTGGGTAGTGAGTGGGATTCTAACTCACAGGCATCAAATTATGGTGGATGAGGTTGAAAGGAATCCTGGAGTTACCTGAAGCTCGGGTAGCTGTGCCACGACCCTTCAAGAGCAGCACAGCTGATGGTGAAAAGGGAAGCTATAGATTGCAGGAAAATGTTAATGAGTTGCTCAGGTGGGCAAAAAGTGGCAAATAGAATTGAACCCTGAGAGGTCGAAGGTGATGTATCTGGAGAAGTTAAACAAGGCAAAGGAATACAAGAGGATGCAGTGAAGAACTTTAGAGTGACTGTATACAAATCCCTGAAGGCAGCAGGACAACTTAATGAGGTGGTTAAGGCTAATTAAACCCTTCTTAAGCAGAGGCAAAGAATACAAGAGCAGTGAGATTTTGCTGGAATGATATAAATCATTAGTTTAGTCACAACTTGAGTAATGTGTGTATTTCTGGTTATCTCACTGCAGAAAGAATGTAATTGCACTGAAAAGAATACAATGGGGGTGTATAAGCATCTTGCCAGTGTTACAACATGGGGTAAACCCTCCTGCTTAATTTAAAGCAGCAACACAAAAAGATTTATCTTGTGCAGTAATCTGTGAAAATGCGAAGCCAAGAACTATGTAAAGTAAAAATTAACAACTTTATTTCTGAAAGTATAACAGAATACTTAACTAATAACTACTTACAATTCCTTCCTCTAACCTACCTTTACCTTCCCTTCTCTAATACGAGTCTGATAAAATTCCTGATTAAGATTTACAAAACAAAACTTCTTATCTCAAAATGAGGCAGCTTTTGGTTCTTCTCTGTACTCCTGTCGTCTTTTCTTCTTGAGGATTCTGCTTCACATGTTACTGATCGATAAAGGTACCTTTAAGAGAGCTATGTTTTGGGCTGTCTTTACATGCTGGTAGCTTGGTAGTTCTCCCAACTGTTCAGTTTTCCTTGGTCTTATATCCACGAAAGCATCTGATTGTGTCATTGGCTTTTAAGATTGTCAATACACTAAATTCAAACTTGTTTGGAGTTTGGTATTTGTTTTGGGGTACATTTAAACTGATTGGCCTATTTCAAATCTGTTTTTGGCTCCAGGCAACTAACTACCCAAACTACCCCAGTAGCTGGAGCACATGTTATATTGTGTCTTATTGAGAACCCTTGGTGCTGTCACTGCTAGCTTTTAACTCTCTTAAAGGTACAGTACACCCATATCTTCATAACACCCCCCACCACCCCGAAGGAAAAATGAACCATCATAATGAAAAGATGGCTTTTTTTTCCTTTTTTAAAAAATACATTACCCTAACATACAGATAACTTTAAGTTCACCTTAACTTCTTCCCATATATCTGTCTATATATAACATGAAATAAATACAAATCTCGTCTAAACTCAATCGGGACAGATGTTTGCAGTTAAAGGGATGGTTGGAAAAAGGGAAGCCTTCAGAAATGAGATAATGAGAGTTCACAGACAATACATTCCTGTCGGGGTAAAAGGAAAGGCTGGTAGCTATAGGGAATGTGTTATGACTAAAGAAATTGAGGGTGTGGTTAAGTAAAAGAAGGAAGTATGTGTCAGGTATAGACAGGATAGATCAAGTGAATTCTGAGAGGGGTACAAAGGAAGTAGGAGTATACTTAAGAGGGAAATAGGAGGGCAAAAAGGGGACATGAGATAGCTTTGACAAATAGAATTAAGGGGAATCCAAAGGGTTTTACAAATACATTAAGGATAAAAAGGTAACTAGAGAGAGAATAGGGCCCTTCAAAGGTCAGCAAGGTGGCCTTTGTGTGGAGCCGCAGGAAATGGAGGAGATACTAAACGAGTAGTTTGCAATTGTATTTACTGTGGAAAAGGACAAGGAAGATATAGAATATAGGGAAATAGATGGTGACATCTTGCAAAATGTCCATATTACAGAGGAGGAAGTGCTGAATGCCTTGAAAAGCATAAAGGAGGAGAAATCCCCAGGACTTGATCTGGTGTACCTTAGAACTCGGTGGGAAGCTAGGGAAGTGCTTGCTGGGCTCCTTGCTGAGATATTTGTATCATCGATAGTGAGAGGTGAGGTGCCGGAAGACTGGAGGTTGGCAAACGGTACCACTGTTTAAAAATGGTGGTAAGGACAAGCCAGGGAACTATAGACCAGTGAGTCTGACATCGGTGGTGGGCAAGTTGTTGCAGGGAATGGATGTACATATATTTGGAAAGGCAAGGACTGATTAGGGATAGTCAACATGGCCTTGTGTGCGGGAACTCAATTCTCAGAAACTTGATTGAGTTTTTTGAAGAAGTAATAAAGAGGATTGATGAGGGCAGAGCAGTAGATGTGATCTATATGGACTTCAGTAAGGTGTTCAACAAGATTCCCCATGGGAGACTAGTTAGCAAGGTTAGATCTCAAGGAATACAAGAAGAACTAGCCATTTGGATACAGAACTGACTCAAAGATAGAAGGCAGAAGTTGGTGGTGGAGGGTTGTTTTTCAGACAGGAGACCTGTGACCAGTGGAGTGTCACAAGGATCGGTGCTGGATCCACTTCTTTTTATCGTTTATATAAATGAGTTGGATATAAGCATAAGAGGTATAGTTAGTAAGTTTGCAGATGACACCAAAATGGGGTGTGTAGTGGTCAGCAAAGAAAGCTATCTCAGATTACAATGGAATCTTGATCAGATGGGCCAATGGGCTGAGAATGGAGTTCAATTTAGATAAATGTGAGGTCCTACATTTTGGGAAAGCAAATCTTAGCAGGACTTATACACTTAATGGTAAGGTCCTAGGGAGTGCTGCTAAGCAAAGAGACCTTGGAGTACAAGGTCATAGCTCCTTGAAAGTGGAGTCACAGGTAGATAAAGTAGTGAAGAAGGCGTTTGGTATGCTTTCCTTTATTGGTCAGAGTATTGAGTACAGGAGTTGGGAGGTCATGTTGCGGCGATACAGGACATTGGTTAGGCCACTGTTGGGACTTTGTGTGCAATTCTGGTCTCCTTCCTATAGGAAAGATATTGTGAAACTTGAAAGGGTTCAGAAAAAATTTACAAGGATGTTGCCAGGGTTGGAGGATTTGGGCTCTAGAGAGAAGTTGAGTGGGCTAGGGTTATTTTCCCTGGAGTGTCAGAGGCTGAGGGGTGAACTTATAGTGGTTTATAAAATCGTGAGGGGCATGGATAGGGTAAATAGGCAAAGTCTCTTCCCTAGATTGCAGGAGTCCAGAACTAGAGGGCATAGGTTTAGGGTGAGAGGGGAAAGATATAAAAGAGACCTAATGGGCAATGTTTTCACGCAGAGGGTGGTGTGTGTATGGAATGAGCTTCCAGGGGAAGTGGTAGAGGCTGGTACAATTGTAACATTTAAAACGTATCTGGATGGGTATATGAATAGGAAGGATTTGGAGGGATATGAGCCGGGTGCTGGCAGGTGGGACTAGATTGGGTTGGGATATCTGGTCGGCATGGACAAGTTAGACTGAAGGGTCTGTTTCCATGCTGTCCAACTCTATGACTCTATGAGTTAAATCCGTGATAACGCATCTGCAGTTAAATTCTTACAACCCGCAACATATACAATTTTTAAATTAAAAGTCTTATATTACGTACTTCAATGAAATAGTCTCATATTCTTCTCTTTAAAGCATTCAAAGAATATAAGCGGATTGTGATCAATATACACAACTGTCTCCGACACATTGTTTTTGACATACACATTAAAATGTTGGAAGATCACTGCCAAACTCAGTAGTTCCTTTTCAATTGTAGAGTATTTCCTCTGTTGGATGTTGATCTTCTTCGAAAAGTAACCAACTGGCAGTTCAATCCCATCTTCATCTTCCTGTAAGAGTACAGCTCCAACTCCAATATCACCAGCATCAATGGCAACTTTGAAAAGTTTTGAAAAGTTTGGTGTAGCTGAATCTGGTTTGGTGGTTGATATTGATTTCAAATGGTTGAATGCCTCCTGGCATTGTTCTGCCAACCAAAACTTTGTGTTCTTCTTCAGCAAATCAGTTAACAGTGCCACTACACTGCTGAAGTTTGGAACAAACCTCTGATAAAATCTGTTGAGTCTTAAGAATTGAAGCACCTCTTTCTTCGAGGTTGGTCATGGAAATTCTTTGATGGCCTTCGTCTTTGTATTGTGTGGGATCAAGTTTCCATGACCGATGTTATGTCCCAAGAACATCACCTCTGCTTTCGTGAATTCAGTTTTATTTAAGATTATCACCAGTTTTGCTTCTTGTAGTCGTTCAAAGAGCTCTGTCAACTGTATCATGTGATCTTTCTAGGACTTACTAAAGATCACTACATCATCCAATTGGACTGCACAGTTTGTTAACCCAGCCACAACTCTGTTTGTGAGTCTTTGAAATATGGCAGGTGTGTTCTTCATTCCAAAGGGCATCATTTTAAACTGATATAGCCCATTGGGGTTACAATCGCAGAAATTTCTTTTGCCGGCTCTGATAAAGGTACCTGCCATTTACCATGCATTAAGTCCAACTTGGTGATGTAACTGGCTTGTCCAACCCTCTCAATACAGTCCTCCAATCTAGGAATTGGATACAAGTCCGATTTTGTAAAGGCATTGACCTTACAATAATCCATGCAGAATCGTTGAGTCCCGTTTAGTTTGGGAACAAAGACGATTGGCGAACTCCACTGGCTCTGCTTGGTTCAGTGATCTCCTCATCAAGCATGGCCTCCCCTCCATCTGGACCTGCCTGGCTTTGAAAGGATTAAGCCAATCAGGGTGTTGTCTTATAGGAGCAGTATTCCTTATGTCTACTTTATGTACAATAGGATTAGTCCTTCTCCTCTGATTCTTACATATGCCCGTATACTGCAGCAACAAATCTTACAATTGCATTCTGTGCTCCTGAAACAGATAGTTTACTACCCTTTCCCACTCCTCAAGGACTCCTTCATTTTTAAATCTATTTTAAGGCACATCAAAATCCACATTATCTGGATTTGATTCCTCACTCTGCGGGGCAGTAACTAACACCTGTTTCTCCAGTTCTTTCTCTCTGGTATTATACATTTTCAACATGTTCATATGACATACTCAATATCCTTTTTCTCTATCTGGTATCTTTACTAGATAGTTCACCTGACTCAACTTTTTCTCAATTGAATAAGGACCCCTAAACCTGGCTTTGAAGGGATCTCCTATCATTGGTAACAGTACTAACAAGTCACCCATCGAGAAAATGTCCGAGTCTCAGAGCTTTTATCGGCCTTCTGCTTCTTTCTACACTGTGCCCTCTTTAGATGCTGTTTAGCTAACTCGCCTACTATATTTAATCTCTCCCTCACCTCCAATACATAATTTAAGTGTGAGATCTCCTAATTCAGTCCTGTCAATTTTTCTTTAATTAATTTCAAAGGTCCTCCCACTTTATGCCTGAATATTAACTTAGAGGGAGTGAACTGAGTAGATTCAGCTAAGAACTTTCTCTCTCTCTCTCTTTTTCCTCTCTCTCCCTCTCTCTTTCTTCTCTCTCTCTTTGGTTAACTTCTAATTCCATTTTTCTCAATTGTAATTTAAGTTTCTCTACTTCTACTGCACTTGTCTGTTTCTCTGACACACCTCAGTGTTTGAGTAACTCCGTTACAATTTCAGCTGTACTTTTGTCCTTGGTTAAACCCAAATCTAACTTATTTTTGTACTCCAAAATCTATTCAAATCTGTCTAAACCAGTTCAAATCCTGACAACAAGCCCCTAAACTGTTATGACACGGGGTAAATCCTCCTGCTTAATTTAAAGCAGCAACACAGAAAAGATCTATCCCGTGCAATAATCTATGAAAATTCATGAGGCCAGGAACTATGTTAAGTAAAAATTAACAACTTTATTTCTGAAAGTATAACAGAATAATTAACTAACAACTACTTACAACTCCTTCCTCGAACCTACCTTTACCTTCCCTTCTATAATACTAGTCTGATAAAATTCCCAATTAAGATTTACAAAACAAAACTTCTTATCTCAAAACCAGGCAGCTTTTGGTTCTTCTCTGTATTTCAGTTTTCATTTCTTCTTGGGGATTCTGCTTCACAAGTTACTGATAGATAAAGGTACCTTTAAGAGAGTTATTTTTTCAGGCAGACTTTACATGATGGTAGCTTGGCAGTTCACCTCCCACTGTTCAATTTTCCCTGGTCTTATACCCTCCAAACATCAGTTTGTGTCATTGGCTTTTATGATTGTCAATATATTAAATTTAAACTTATTTGGAGTTTGGTATTTGTTTTGGGATATATTTAAACTGATTGGCCTAATTCAAGTCTGTTTTTGTTCCCAGGCAACTAACTACCCTAGCTACCATAGTAGCTGGAGCACAAGTTACACTGTAACTTACTGAGAACACTTGGTGCTGTCATTACTAGCTTTTAACTCTCTTAAAGGTACAGTACACCCACATCTTCTTAACATCAAGGCAAGAAAAGTGCAGGAAGGAGGAAAGACAAACTGAGCTTGTTCTGCTTGGTGCAAAGGAGTTGAGGGGAGATTTGATTGAGATAAAGTGAATGGGAAGGGCTTATCTTTACTTAAACGTGGAGGTCATAAACTAGAATGCATAGATTTAAAATGATTGGTGGAAGATTAGGGGGGAGATGAAGAACTTGAATTTTTCTTACCTAGAGAGTGGATCTAGAACTTGTTGCCTCAAAGGACAATAGAGCAGAACCCTCAATTCATGTGAAGAGATAACTGGACATGCAGCTGAACTTCTACAACCAGCAGGGCTGTGGACCAGATGCCGGGGACTCATTATTCAGCTGCACACGCACCAAAGGCAAAGTGGCTTCTGACCCATACGTTTTTCAGGATTCCGAAAAAACAAACTGAACTAATTGTAATCTGTAAAAGTCTACTAGTTTTATTTGTATCTCATCTGTGTGTGTGTGAGAGAGCATACATAAGCCTCAGTGTATGGCATTGCGTCAGTTTGAAGTGTATGAGGATAAGAAGCCTACTTTATTTTAAACTCATAGAGACTTGTTGTTGAATTATTTAATTGGAACACATTCCAAGAATAAGAAAAGTAATATCTTTGTTCATACCAGGTATATGATGTATGAGAAATAAGAGATGGATGGTCTGTCTTGGACAACCAATATTTTGAATTAAATCATTATGACATTTAAATTACTTGTTGTAGAAGTTTAAAATAGACCTTGTGAAGCTTAGGGATCTGAAATGTCTGTAGGAAATACTGAAAATAGTGATCCAGTCAATTGGTGTCAGTAGTGCAAAGATATTCTATTTCCCAACTGCACCTATTTGCACAATATCATGGTGGTTCATCCTGCGTTGTAGTTCTGAGGAAGGGTCACTGGACCTGATATGTTAACTCTGATTTCTCTTTACAGATTTTGCCAGACCTGCTGAGCTCTTCCAGCAATTTCTGTGTTTGTTTCTGATTTCCAGCAGACACAGTTCTTTTGGCTTTTATATTGCAGTTTTTTTTTTTATTTGGGCTTACTTATCATTATTCCATGCAACAATACTTTGTATTTAAACACTTTTGCAGAGTAACTCTCACTACCCCATTTATGAGGATACATGGAACATCTAAATGAGGGCATCATAGCATATACAGTAGCACCTCGACCCCATTCATGAACAAATCGGTTTACGAACAGGATTGTACGTAAAATTTTGCTTCAACGTACGTACGACATTCAAGGTACGAACGAAGGTACGAACGCAAAAAGCCCGTGTGTGACCACGTGGTTTCATTGTTCTGCTTTGCTACGCGTTTGTTGAACGCAAAGGCTCTCGGGCCCCACGTGATCTCATTCAGTTCGTCTTTGGCGCGTGCGCTGTGAACAGCCGTCCAAGCATTCTTACGCTATCCGAACAATGGGAAAAATTGATTCAGTTCGCAAACTTTTCGGTTCGTGAACCAGGTCCTGGAACGGATTAAGTTCGTAAGTCGAGGCGCTGCTGTATAGCAAAGTTCAGTCTGAACTCAGCAGCTGTTATGTTAAGACTGTAAACAGCAGAACCAAGACCATAATTAAATTATTAAAAATGGGAGCAGGATTAGCTCTTTTAAACTATCAAGGCTGATCCACCATTTAGTAATATCATGAATGATCAGGATATGGCCTGAACTCCACTTTCCGACCTGGCTCCTATTATCCTTAACGGTCTTGTTGATCAAGTATTTGAATGTCTAACTATTTCACTGCTCACTGAGCACAGTGATAAAGCTAGAGAGGCATACAACTTGACTTATTTCCAATCATTAATGTCAGAAGTAATGATAAATCTGTTAACTTGGCATATTTTTGGAAAAAATATTGAAGTTCATTATAAAGGAAACAATTCAATGGTTCAAATTCAAACTCATCAAAGTAGCATTCCATGGCTGACTTCTGTTTTGGAGTTTTTGAGATTGTGAGGATATTGGTAAATGATGGGTTGATATATATCATTTGATTTACAGAAAGCATGTGTTATTGTCCTTTCTATAGATCCACAGCTACTGAAAGCTCTTGGCATAAGGTTCATTATAAAGTGGAAACAAAGGATAATAATTAACATTAATATTTCTAATGGTCAACTCTGAAAAGGTTAAAAGGAACATCTGTGTCTATTCTTTTAATGAGAGTAAGCGTCAAATATATTCACAACAACGTGTAGTTTGAGAGTTGATAGAGAATAATTAGTCTGTTTTTAAGTTTATATCTTGTTATTCACTGGCAGACTGCTGGATAGTCACCTTTTGCAAAATCTTTGCCAAATGATATTTTGTAGCCAGGCTACAGAGACTCATTTAAAAAAAAGGAAAAGAGGCCAGCAGATGAATAAAACCCATTGCATAAAATTCTGATGTCTCACATGTCAATTCAATAGATCTCTTTCCCTAGGTGCTCTGTAGATTCTTAGAGAGGTAGAAAGCACAAGGCCTAAGAGATGATGAGCTGGAGAATTCCTTTCCAGTCACTATAAATGATGCACACACCAGCATCTAAGCAAAGCAAGTTACAGAGTGGGAGCTAAAGATGGTTGAGATTGAGACACTACACTGAAGAATCCTTGCAGAGATGCCCTGGAACTGAGATGACTGACCTCCAACAGCCACAACCACCTTCCTTAGTACCAGGTATGACTGCAACCAGGGGCAAATTTTCTGCCTGACACCTACTAATTCTAGTTTTGCTAGAGCTCCTTGATGTCAAGGACTGTCACCTCCCCTCTGGAATTCAGCTATTTTGTCCATGTTTGAATTGAGGCTGTAATGAGGTCAGGAGCTGAGTGGTCCTGGCAAAACCAGAACTGTGCACCACTGATCAGATGATGCTTGATAGCACTGTTGATGACACCTTCCATCACCATTTGCTTTACAATAAAATTAAGTCTTTCATTTGGATTAAGTTGAGATCTGTCTGCATATTTTTTCATATAACTTTATATATGGGCAGATCCATTTGAATTTTGAAAAAATGTATTTTACAAATTTAAACTTATTATTAATCTCAGAGTGAAAATAAAGAAATTTCTTCTTTCCTTTGTACTTGATCTTAATAGCTTGCCTACCTATCCATAATAGTTTTGACAGTTTAAAACAGTGTAACTGTTGGGTAAATGCATAATCAACACACACACACACATTCTTTCCCATATCGTCCCTCTCCCCAAGACCATGAAACTGCCTTCCTGACTACCAGATTAGCCCTTGGTCTCTCACTTATTCTCCAAAGTTCCTTATTACACATAAACACCCAACCACCAATCATCCCAACCCAACTGCTTCTCAGTGATCTGTCTACCCCATATTTGACTCTACAATCTGCTGACTAGCTCACGAACAAATGACCCACACAAATATGAGCAAACTACTCTCCTGTTCAAGCGAGTACACCCTGAACCAATTATCCACTCAATTACTGACTCTCAATCCTGTTGCATCCCTCTAAATACATAATCATCTACCAATTCACTCACTCAGCCTTTTAATCCTGCACCCATTTATTCACTCTTTTCTCTGACAACTTACCTGAATCCAATAGCTCCTGCAGTAAATTGGAGGTCCTCTCCTTACCCACTAGACTTGGATGGGCATCATTGTACTGCCCTTTTCTGTGTCAGATTGATAAAACTTTTGTGGGCAGCAGCAATGCACCCAATATTGTCATTCAAGGAAATTTAAGCCATTGTCATTATGTGTCTGGCATTTCTATCACAATAAAGGACACACACTTTCCTTAGTGGACAAATTTATCTGGAAAAGTCAAACTTTCCTCCGTCTATATGAGGACTACACAGATTTAGCCCAAATTCCTCTACCACGATTCACCATCACTAATACCTCCAAATGAAAACAAAAACATATTCCTCACTGTCAAATAAAAAACACATTCTCTTATTAAAAACATGGCAGCATTTCTTTACAACCAAATTGCTTTTAATAATCTAAAATATCCTGAGAGATGATTCCCAAAATAAATATTCAATTCTTTTTGCAATAAGGAAAGAATATTTTCTAAGTGATAACTTTTGGTTTGTAGGAGGTAACATTCTCCCTTGTCTCTTTTGATGAGTCAGTCAACTAAAATAAATCCCTTCGTAGATAGAGTCATAGAGATGTACAGCATGGAAACAGACCCTTCGTCCAGCCGTCCATACCGACCAGATATCTCAATCCAATCTAATCCCACCTGCCAGCACCCAGCCCATATCCCTCCAAACCCTTCCTATTCATATACCCATCCAAATGCCTCTTAAAAGTTGCAATTGTACCAGTCTCCACCATTTCCTCTGGCAGCTCATTCCATACACGTACCACCCTGTGTGTGAAAAAGATGTTACATTGGTCTCAAAATTATTTCCATAACACATCAAGGGAAAGCAGCCTATTGTTTTAACCTGTTTATATTGACAATTAAGACCTGGCTCTGGTGTGAAATTGGTCTAATTTAGCAAATGATATGCCAGTCAATGATGCAAAACTGTGTTTTGATTTGAGCTTCAGAATAAGTTCCTTCTCAAACCTTACATGTCAATGTAAACTGTGAGTGCAATTCCTTTCAAGTTACTTCCTGTTCTACCCACTTTCAACAACAACTTGGATCTATATAGTGCTGTTAGTGCATCAACAGAGTTCCATGAAGCATTGCCAAGGAATCAGGTAAAATTGACAAAGCAGCATAAGAAGCATTAAGGAAGTTAAGAAGAAGCTTTGTCAAAGTGATGAACTTTGAAGAATGGAATAGAAGAAGAGCAGAGTTTAAAAAAGATAAAGGTAATGTTGTTGTGATAAGAATGAAATAAACAAGATGCCACAATTAAATATTTGGTGGGTGGAAGGTTGCAAAAATTGTGGGCGGTCATGGAGATTAGGGCGGGGCAAGGCCATGGTGAATTTGAAAACAAGATTGAGAAATCGAGGAGTTGTTGGACTGGAGTCAGCAAGTCAAATTGGACGGACAAACAAGATTTGGTGTGGATTATGATATAAACAATTTTCAATGAGATCAAATTCATGGAAGGCGGCTGCTTGTGTCCAGTCAAAAAGCCATTGGTATAATTGAGTGTGAAGGCAACAACGACAAAGATTTCAGCAGCAGATGAACTTGCCTTGTCACAGACTGCTCCTGACCCCCAATTTTATTTTTGCTTCTATCACCTTCAAATGAACTGCCAGGTTGAAATTCAGCAGAGTAAATGAAGAAACAAAAACAAAAATTCCTCGAAAAGCTCAGCAGGTCTGTTCCGATCTGAAGAGCGAAATCAAAGTTAATGTTTCGGGTCCGATGACCTTTCCTCATAATAAATGAAGAAACTATGTTTATTCATTCCTCATAGATTAAAACAAAATCAGGTCAAGATTTAAAATCTCTGTCCAAATACCATACTAATTGCCAAAGGAGTCTGTTCCTGACACAGAAAGAACGGCTTTGTAACACTTCTTGTTCCCTGAAGAGTACTTTTTCCCATTCATGTATAAAAAATAGGAGCAGGAGTAGACCACTCAGCCCTTCGAGCCTGCTCTGCCATTCAATATGATCATAGTTGATTGCTCAACTCAGTGTCCTATGCCCATCTTGATGGTATTCCCTTGTCACCCTTTAGGCCAGAGGAATATACCCATATTCTTCCTGAAAACATGCTTTAGCCTCAAGTGCTTGCTGTGGCAAAAATAATCCCATGGGCTCCTCACTCTCTGGATGAGGAAACTTTCTTCATGTCATTCACTTTAATTACTTCCTGTGGCAGAAAGTCAAATATTCTTTCCCTCTTTGGGTAAATACGTTTTTTTAGACATCACTTGTTGGATTTCTTGATAATTCTTGACATATTTCATGAAATTATTGCTGAATCTCATTAGCATTCCATTCAACCCAAACCTCTGATGAACCAGCACAAATGGACAATATTTTAGAATGTGACTTTTAAAAATTTGTACTAAAAGTATTTTTAAGGAAACTTAAGAATGGTAACCTGGTGCACTTTTCTTCATATAACTGAAAACAGGGTATCACAAATGATAAGCATTTTAAATCAGATTGGTTAGTCCCCTATGCATATGTAAATTATTTTAAGTGACTGGAATTAAAGTTAAAAGCTATATAGAACAATTTATTGTCACATTGATGTACAGTAAATCAGCCAATTAAAAAAAAAGGATGTGCCTCATTACTATGAGCATCCTTGCGCCTAAAAATAAACTTTAAGAATCTCCAAGAAATTGGCACAAATCTACAGAAAATCATTCATTTGATTTAGAAGTGTGGTAAATTTGTGGTTGGGGCTGTACCTTTTTTTAAGATTGTGGAATCTCCATTTGCACAGGAACTTCCCAGGTCGTTTGCATTGCTTTAACCAATTTCACACAAATTAACTGAGTGGAAATCCCAGTACAAGAATATTCACACACAAGTATGTGTTACAATACTGCTTTATTTTCTGTCATTCAATATTGTAAATATCATAATGTATTGAACCTATTGCAAATTATTTTCTATCTTCAACAATTGCATAATATGCAACTTTTAATGTCATTAAACTACAATAAAAAAATAATGGTTTTTTTACACTATCATGATGTGATAACTAGCACCAAATAGCAGGAAAAGGTTGTAGTTTGCTGAGTATTGAAATTCTATTGACATTTGTGAATTATTCAAACTTTGATCTTGTGGTTGATGTAAACTAAACCATTTAATTCGTTTACAATTCCTATAAATTTGTCCAATCACGTTCTTATTTGGATTTAGTTTAGTCCATCTAATGGTATTAAGTTAATTGCAATGGCATAACACATGAAAACTACAAATTAATTGCCTCAAATAATTTTTGGTTGGTTTACACGAAATTTGGAAGTGTATAAAATTCTTAACGTGGTCGTGATTTATATTGATTTATACAGGGATTTATATGAAATAAGATGGAAATTTCTACCAATAGCTCTACCAACAATGATGAGAAGGAGCACTTTGTAACAAGAGAATATTATTGTAAAATGATCCAAAAAAATGTTAAGACATATATCTCATTTGTCTATGGGTCTGCATTTGTTGCACAACCCTATTGTTTTTGAACAGAGTGGCCTATGAGACCATTTCAAAGGGCTGAAGGAGCCCTGCAACCTTTGAGTCAGTGTTCCCAATGTTCTGGACAAACCTGCTTTTTTCTCTGCTTGTGCATTAGTATGAAGTCCTTGATTACTGACTCCTCTGCTGCCTGAGGCTGGGTAGGTGCCTGGTCACTGGCAGTCCTCCGCATCCTGGAGATCTGGTACATTTCTTTCTCATCCAGTTGGCCAGACGTTAAAAGCATTTGCACTTGACTCTAATCTAGCTACAGAAGGTACTGATACTTCAGAATCTGAGCTGGTGGGCGCTGTGCAAGAAGCAGCCTTTCTGGTGTTACCCCAGAGGTCTCTTTGCTCTCTTCCTCAGAGGTGGGAGTGGCAGTTTCTTCTGGGGTGGTTCCCTTGACCACAGCCAGTGTGGACATCCCACTGGTACCTGCAAGACACAACAGTCATAATATTGTGACCAAGGGGTATCGTTGTGCACAGTGGAGTAATGAGGAAGTAGCACAGCAATGGACAATGCTTCTTACTTGGTTGCTGGGAGATGTAGATTTCAGCCGCCCTGCAGGATCAGTCCTGAATTTCTCCAGTGAGCATCAATGTACAGTCCTCGTAATTGATGAGGAGCTGAGTGACAGGGACCTCACGACTTGTACTGGCTTTTCCAATCCTTTTAAAGAGTCATTGCTCTTGGAATGTGAGAAAAAGGCTGGCATAACATAAATAAGGTGGCATAGCTATTAGTGCTGATAAGCTGGAGGTCAAGTTGGGAAGTGTCCCGAGTGAGTACGTAGGCAGCTGATAAAACAGTCAGGGCTAGTGCTGTGAAGGGATTGGAAGACTGACTGAAGGAAAACATTATGGGGGGGAGCAGGGGGAAATGAGTCTTGTTGGGAGGTGTGTGCATTAGCAGGGGCAGAATGAGTGTGAGATAGCAGACAGAGATTGGTGTCATGTGCCTTGGTAGCGAGGAAAAACTCATTGATATTCTTGTGGCTTTGCAGCACGTTTCTCTGAACCACTGAGACACCACTGACCCATTTGGCGACCTTGGTCCAGGTTGACAGGGGCTGGTGATGTGGCCTCTTCTGCACGCCTGAGGTAAGAGGGTGTCCTTGCTCTGCTATTCACCAGGATCTTCAAGCCATTGTCCGTAAAGTGCATTGCCAATTTCCCTTTGTCTGCCATGTCCAAGGTCAATGGGATGAATTGCGCAGGGCTGTACTGTACATCCAGAGTTTGACGAGTGTACAACAACCTTTTAAATATAGTGTCAGAGCCAGGGATGATGATCTATCTTGGGATATCCTGCCAGTAGCAAGAACTTCTGGCTGCAATGAGTGGGAGAATCAATCTTGATGAGAGGGGTGCTATAGGAGTAGGTATTTAATGAGGCAAGTTTGGAATAATTGTGAGAGAAAATTCATGATCCTTCGTAGACAGAATCATTCCATGCAACACACTGAAAAATAACACAGCCAAACAATGGGAACATTTAGCCCTAGGCTGTAATATAAATGGACTTAACTTTCAGTCTTTTCCTGTCAGTCCACTAAGCTGTCCATATTTTGACAGAGTGGGACACACATGGTGCCTTATCACTGAATTGAGGATATTCTTCAGATACTCAGGTTTCACTGTTTAAACCATTTGGGTTTAAAATCAATTTGAGTTTAATTTTATCAGTTCCAAATTCACCAGCACAGAAATCTTTCGAAGAAAGATCACTGTGAAATATAATGCTGTTGTAAGATAGATCTTTACTTCAAAAGAACCGAAATATTAAGTAATTACAGATATTTGAACTGGGTTAAATGCATGATAATTTATTTCATAGCAGATTGAATTGCACATTGTCTTGGAGTTAATGCATATTTTAATTGTGTATTTATGTGCTGTAATGCTGCACTTGATGTGTTAGTGTTCATGGACTATTTTCACTATTACGTCCACAACCTCAAATTCTGAGAGTAAACACCTCTGTTTCATATTAATACAAAGATCCTCTTTGCTTATGTTCTTAAATGTTTGTTCACTACTTGTTAATTATGAATTAATATGGATCACATAAATTTTCTTCAGAAATTCCATATTGTCTTAATTTCTCATTTAAGTCTGGTATCAATGTATTTGAGGGAGCTGATTGAAATCTAGTGTTGAGCCAGGAAGGGCTTCAAATTAACTCAGTCAGTACTCTACAACCCAGAATTTTAATCCCAGAAAATCTTTTGGCAAATGAGATTTTAATGATAAAGCAATAACAATGGGAGATCATGGCCAAAACAGCTCCACCCTTTTGGATCTAAACTTAGAGCACTTGTTGCCAGCCAATCACATTTTCTTAAAATAAAAGAAAACTGCAAATGCTGGAAATATGGAACAAAAACAGAAATTTCTGGAGAAACTCAATAGGCCTGGCAGCATCTGTGGAGAGAAGATTGACTTTGCTGCCAGACTTGCTGAGTTTCTACAACAATTGTTTTTTAGTGTTTGAGTGTTAACATTAATACCTAACGGATGGAGTGTGCTTATACTAAAGTGAAAAGTTTCTGGTGGTGAACAGACTAGTATTGCAGCTAATTTCAGCAACAAATATTTGTGAATAAAGTATGGAATGAATTAGGTGCAGATTAAAACTGCATCAAATCCTTCTAATGTGCCTTGCAGATGTTGTTAAGCAGCTGATAAAAGACTAGAAACATTCATTCATTGAACCTGAATCAAACCTAGGTTCCAGAATTGAATAATATGTTTTTTTTTGTATTAACAATTTAAATCACAATTCTTCCAAAACCCTTAGGAGATATAACCTAATGCTAAATCAACTTGTGTCATAATTATCCAGTTATAGTTACTCTTGGAGCTAATAAGAGATGAATAAATTCAAATAAAAATAAATTTGTAAGTCTGAGAAGTCAAAGCTGTAGTTTAAATTATATGATGGTAGATAAATAATGATAAACTGCAAAAGAAAGTAATTGATGATTCCCAATGAGAACATGCTACTCTGTGAAATAAAATTCTACTAGGATACAGTGATAACCATGACTAACTTACGTTCACCACCTCCTGTTGTTTTTGGCCCTCACAGCTTAATTGTGGAGCAATCTTCCCTTCAATGAGATGATGGGAGTGGGTGGAAGAGGCATTTGTGATGATGCGGGAGCTGGAGTGGTGATGAAACCTATTGAGAAACTAAAGAGGCTGCGAAACAAAGAAGCTGCGAACTAAATAGGGCCATATGTAGTAATCAGGCATGAAGTTAGAAGATACAGTATAATGTGAAAATATGAAATTATCCATATTGGTAGATAATGGAATATCAGAGATTTTATTAATGGATGAGAGATTAGTAAATAATGGCATGCCAAAGTAATTGAGCATCTTTGGGTGAGACCACATCTGGAAAATATGGCTTGATGTTGGGTGCAACAAATGTTCCCTAGATTGATGCCTGATATCTCACTGTCTTATGAGGAGAGATTGAATGAAATGGGCCTCCGCCTAAAAATTGAGAAGGAGAAGAGTTGAGCTTATTCAAATGTTTAATATTCTTGATGGGGTAAATGCTGTTTAAATTTGGCGACAGAGTCTAGAAATAGTGACCATCATGTCAAAAGGAGGAACTGGCTATTTAAGACTCAGATGAGGAGAAGGATATGTGTCTTTCAAATTTTGGTCCTGGAGGTCTGTGGATGTCCAATTTGCAAGGTCCAATGGCTTACCCTTCCTTTATATTTAAGACCATAGGAATCTTTTTATCAGCTACATTTAACTGTTAATTGGAGAGTCATTCCAACGAGGCACATTTTAGATAGTCTTTTTATATAAAAAGATCAAGAGAAGCTAATTGGTTGATTAAAAACTACGTGTTTGCTCACTTGTAATAACCAAAAATGTGACAATCAGAATTAATGTCTAAAATAATAAGTTGAAAGGCATGGAAATAATATGCAAAAAAAATGTCATTTAAAGGTTAGTTGATCAATAAAAAATATTGAGTCTTAAATGATTTCCTTATTGGATGAAGAAGCTTGAAGCAAATTATTTTGTTGAAGGATACAATGCAGGAGAAATGTCATGGGATTCAACATTAAGAGCAGATAAAGCTACAGGAGCAGTGAATCTCTTGTTTGCTTCAGCAAACCAGTTGCAGGCAGTAGCATTAAATCGGTGATGCGCAAAGCCATAGTTGTTACATTTGTTGTATCACAACATTTTGGATAATTTTGAACTGAAAAGGAAAGCCATGCATCACCATATTTTCACTATAGCTTCAGTGGAAGACCAACAGAACCAAATGGTAAGGGGCAGAGCATGGATTACATATGCTTTCAATCCTTTCCAGGAGTTTTGGACATGCAGGATATTATAAATGACAGAAATTCCTTCCCTGGCTCTTAAAAGGCAGGAAGGTAAAACCAGGGGAAGAAACTGATTGTGATTGGTTATAACCAGCATTATTATGGCCAGGTATGTTTGGAGCCTGATACAGTGTACAACTTCAGGTTTACTGGTGGTGAAAATGAGAAAAAGGCATGTGTTTATAAGAGAACATATGAAATGGGGAAAGAAACAGACAAGAGCTGGGAAACAAAGAGAGAAAGTAAGATGACAATAACTTCCATCAGCACTAGCGTGGCACTGCAAATAGTTAGTGTTCATTTATCTATATTTATCAAACACAATGCTGAATATTTTCCACAGAATACATACAGGTGATGTTATGAGAGGACACCTCTGGAATCTTAAGCACTCGACATCATTATGACATGGCTCTTTACACACATGTTTGTCCACCTTCTTGTGAAAGCAAGTCCATTGCCAATTGTTTATTTCTGCAGACCGATGCTTCTTGGATCGTCCCCATCCAGATTCAAGAAACAAGAAGAACAGAATATATTGGAGAAGCTCAGCAGGTCAGCTAGCATCTGTGGAAAGAATTTCTGACAAAGAATCACTGGACTCTCTACAGATGCTGCCAGACCTGTTGAGTTTCTCCATCATTTTTTTGCTTTTGTTTCAGATTTCCAGCATCCAAAGTTCTTTGCTTTTACTCTAACCTCAAGAGCTAGTCCACACCATTAATTGGACAGAGAACCTATGTCCATGCCAATTAAGAGCTTGCCTAGGTGAAATCTTAAGCTTAGTCTCCCATCAGATGTGTCATGATTGTCCCAAACATGCTAGAGGAAGTAGTGGAGGCTGGTACAATTGTAACATTTAAAAGGCATCTGGATGGGTATATGAACAGGAAGGGTTTAGAGGGATATGCACCAAGTGATGGCAAGTGGGACTAGATTAGGTTAGGATATCTGGTCGGCACAGGCAAGTTGGACTGAAGGATCTATTTCTGTGCTGAACATCTCTATGACTCTATGTCGGTTCAGGATTCCAAAACTATTGGGAGCCCTGTCCCCCATCTCTGTGGGGTGGTTCAGTCACTTGTGTTTCAGTTACTAAATTTAATTGTTCCAAGTTATGATTCAGGTTACAGGAAGATGGTGGCTAGTGGATTAATGACCAAGTCATTCTAGATAATGTCCTGGGACATGAGTTCAGCTGTACAATGGTAAATTTAAATTCGATGAATTAAGTAATAAAATAAGAATGAAAGACTGTTCTTAGTCATGGCTTGAGAATTCATCTGTTACAGATTGTCGTAAAAAGAGATCTGGTTCAGGAATGTCATTCAGAGATGGAAATCTGCTTTCCTTACCTGGTTTAGCCTACACAAGACCCCACATGAATGTGGTTGTCTCTCAACTGCCCTCTGAAATGGCTGAGTTCAAGGACAATTAGGGACGGGCAGTAAATGCCACTCTACCTAGAGGTGCCGACATCCCATGAAAGAATATATTTTTAAAAATTGGTTAGTTCTTTGAAAATTAATTTGAAAAGTATATGCAAGAAGGATTGCAGCTTTAGTAAGTAGCAGAGTATCTCGGGGAATGAAACACTTCCTTCATGCATTTTTTTTTATATAATTGAATGCTTAGAACCGAATGATAAATGATGTCAAATAATGCTTATAAACAATTTCTTTTTCATTGTTGGAGTACCACTAACTAGATTGTATGAACAAACTAATACTATGTAGTTTGATGAGTTAGTAATGTAAGAGTACAATAACGTAGGGTGGTGTGGTGACTCAGTGGTTAGCACTGCTGCCTCACAGCAGCCAGGAACCTGGGTTTCAATCCAGCCACAGGCAATTGTCTGTGTGGAGTTTGCACATTCTCCTCATGTCTGCGTGGGATTCCTCCGAGTGCTCCGGTTTCCTCCCACAGTCCAAAGATGTGCAGGTTAGGTGCATTGGCCATGCTAAATTGCCCATAGTGTTCAGGGATGTGCAGAGTAATATGATAGGGGAATGGGTCTGGGCAGGATACTCTCTGGAGGTTCGGTGTAGATTTGTTGGGCTAAATGGCCTGTTTCTACAAACAATGCATTTATTGAAATAAAGAGTTGGATGAAGAGGAATTTATTTAGCTTTAAACAAATGCTTATATTAACGATATGAGAAAACGTAAACTTGTGTCTTGGCAACGGGATGAATTTACTTATTTGCTTTGTGTGTCAATGACAATTGACATTGCAGGTTAGGCCAGGGCATCTTGATCATCTATCTTTTAAGTAGCAAGCTGACCTCATTCACTGACAACACGTGACACATTCACGGGCAATTGAAACACTGGCAAATAATGGGACTTTTAATCAATAGGCTTTAAGGATTGAGAAAGGATCAGAGGATGACTGAAAGAGAAACATAGTGAAATAGATGTAAATTGGGGACAGAAAGGCAAATAGAAATGGAGAATGAATTTGATTAAGAGAGAGAAAAAGGGGGAGAGAAATTAAGAAGTAAAGATGAATTTTTAAAACATCTTTAAAATCAACTTATTGTCTGTTGAAATTAAATATCACAGTTTCAGATGCTGATGAGGTCAAATAGCATTAATGCCATCACCGAAGGTGTTTTATGCTGTTAAATACCATCCCTAAAATTGTAGTGTGTTCACTTAATAATTAGTGTGCAAAAATACCAGTTTCTTCTGCCACATGAGATATGCTATTTTTCATTATTTCTGTTAATTGAGTTAATTACTTGAAAAATTCTTCATTTTAAAGTAATATATGCATGTTATTTTATTTAAATTTATGGTGGTTTCTTCAATACATGGAGTCTTAATTGCCGCTTGCTGAGATTCTTTTCAGTGAAATAGAAACAGTTAAAAAAGACACAAGAACAACCTGGGGAAAAATTGCCGTGCCAAATAGTCTCAGCTGTGTTTGCACTTGCAGTGGAAGTGAGATGAAACGTGCTGCTGGCATGAATCCTCATAAAACCAACATTGAGGAGACTGACACACCATCATACTAAAAATGAAAACTATTGTAAACTGCCATTGAGCTGCTTGTTTTATGTCACAAATACATGAGCTGTTATGGAATCTAATATACAGTTGATCTTTGCAAGGGAGAAGAATATTGCACTTTTACAGAGGTTTGGACTGGTTGCAGTTTAAATATTGCACTCGAGAAAATTGATTTGATATTACAGCTGGGAAGTTAGATCAAATCTATTTTACTTCACACAATTTTAGTAAACTTTGTGATTATCGGTTTTGTGCTCTGAAAGATATGACTCTCCCTTTGTCATTCTCTCATCTTCCTTTTTGCTTTCCTTCCACACTTTGATATCTGTCAGTACTCTTCTATATCAAGTGTTTTAATATATATGGTATTCCTTCCTCTCCACTTCATTCTGACCTAATTTCTGAATTCACCTTTGAAAATGCAACAACACCATTACTCCAGAAAACGATGGTGTGAAATTCAGAATGATAGCATCAACTTCATTGTCTGTACTTAGGTTTGCCAACCACTTCGGTGGTAACTAATGTTGTACCTACTTGAACAAGCATGTCCCACATATGTTGGAAACTTCTCAACTCATTTTATCACTAGACCACATATTTCTGCTGGTTGGTGTGATGCCCAAATGCCAAATTTGGATTATGCTGATCCATTGAACAAATTCACTTGTCAGTCACCAAAAAGCATGCATTGAGCAGAGAGCCACCTCACCTCACATAAGGTAACTTTGAATAACCTCTGAAATTGTAAATTCTCTGGCTCAAGTTTTTTTGCAGTGTCTTTGGAGGTGGCACGGTGGCTCAGTGATTAGCACTGCTGCCTCATAGCACTAGGGTCACAGGTTCAATTCTGGCCTCAGATAACTGGTGTGTGTGTGGAGTGCACATTCTCCCTGTGTCTGTGCGGGTTTCCTCCGGGTGTTCCAGTTTCCTCCCACTGTCCAAAGATGTGCAAGTTGGGTGAATTGCCCATGCTAAATTGCCCATAGTGTTAGGTGCTTTAGTCAGAGGGAAATGGGTCTGGGTGGGTTACTCTTCAGAGGGTCAGTGTGGACTGGTTGGGCTGAAGGGCCTGTTTCCACACTGTAGGGAATCTAATCTGGTGCAAATGTTATTGGAACTTGCAGGGTGTGTTGCTGCATCCTCAAAGAATCTAGTAACCTTTCAGCACATGATCTCCAACAGCAATGCAGGCTGTATTCACAAAGTCTCTGGATTAATAACCAATATGAATATGGGGGCAAGTGTTACAGCAAACAAGTTCTGCATGATTCCTTCTGACCACTTGAAGTCAATGCACTAAATATCTCGACGTACAGATCATTTAGCATTCTCCTGAATGTCACCCTGTATGGCTGCTCAATTGTGTACTGGTCAAAGAAATAACCTGTAATCTCAGATTCCAGTAAAATGGTTCACAACACCTGGTCTTTTATTCTTTTCTCCATTACTTTAGCAATTCTTTCTCCTCCCTTTAAGGTATGTATCATCACCCTAGCTACCATACTTACCAGTTTAAGGTCATCTTTAAATTTTATATCTTCTACAACTGAACTGAAATGTTATACTGCATACTCATGAAAAACTTCGCTGTTTTGACATCTATCTGGTGCACAGAGATTTAGTAATTATCACACTGAGCACACTGTGCAATTTATGCATCATTTATTTCATATTCTAACGTGCTTATTGATAAGGCATTACAATGTGTTTTTCTGCCTTTTTTGGCAACCTGTTTTCTTGAAATGTCTAATTTGTGGCTTAATTGCACAATTTTTTCCCAACCCTTTTAAATTTGACAGCCCTATCTGTTCTGCAAAGACCACCTGCCTGGATTCACAGTGTAGTCAATTCCTTTTTAACATTTTATATGTTTGTCATTAAATTTTTGACATTTATTACAATAATGCCAAATATGCACAGCACAGCAATATTCCTTGGGTACAAACGTTATTGTGCACATCAAATCTTTATGACTCTAGACTGCATTTATTTTATTGACTTAATTCAGCTCTGCAACCCTTTTCCAGTTTGATCATGGAGAGTCCCATTCTTGGAAATTTATTCCTGTAATTATTATGTCTAAAGCTCTGAAAATATTGCATGCTAGAGAGCCATCAATATGTATGCTTACACCACAAGTATCTGAACATGACTGTAAAATTGGTAAAACTGCAGAAAATGGTGGTCATTTACATTCCGTCAAGGCCCAGATCTGTTGGAACGCCTAGATTAATTTTAAACTTAAAATGCAATATTTTGAAAAGTTATTTGCAAAAGAAAGCTCACTCCTTCTCACATTCTCATACAGCATTACAATCTGACAAAATGAATATCTGCATCGACATGGGTGTGGATGCACATGAAATGTTTATTCACCGACCTAACTCAGGGCAAGAACGTAATGATCTTTGCACTGTCAATCTGGTAGTATTAAACTGGTAATATCCCATCCTGGAACAAATGTGCTAAATTCTATTACCTATGTTTTGTGGAAATGACCCAGAAATGACAGAGACAAAGTGCATGAAGACAAGAATGGTTTAAGGATTGTAGTGTGTCCCTAAATTGTATATATTCATGAGACTGCTGCTTAAATGAATTTGGAACTGGTCAATGTCCACCTTAAAACTGGCAAGATCATTGTGGTAGTTTGCAGCTTCCGTTGCATGTACCACTTTGGTCCCACAACTGAGCCATGTTTAAATTCAAGCAGGAGGTTAGGAATATGAAAATAACCTCATATAATTCAAGTACTTCTATGATTAAAAGTCAAAATGTTATTTCATGAAGAGTGCCTGTCTACTGACGCTTCAAAGGTTACAGGTCCATAAACCCATTGAAATATAGTTTCAATTTAGGAGTAGAAATTTGCTCCATGTTAATCTAAATGGAATCCATTTTTCACATACTCCCTGATGTACCATATTCAGACTAGTTCCTCACAACTGCTGAATTCTATTCTTGTCTATGTATACATGTATCAAATCTCACACCGGTTCAGTAAGGCTCTTACGAAGTTATTTTAAAGATTTTCTCTTCACTGTATAAAACAATTTAAATCCGTTTTGATTATAATTATTCCTATCTGGAGAAGAATTCACAGCAATCATTTGACTAATGGAATGCGGAGTAAAGACTAAGAAGAAGCATAGGGAAAAGATGGCAGGCTGCTCTAAAACAAATAGTCAAATGTTCTTCAAACACATTAGTAGTAAAAGATTAGTGAAGGACAGAGCGGGGTCCACAAAGAACAAGCAGGGTACGCTGCTGGCTGAAGCAAAGGATTTGACAGAAGTACGAAATGAATATTTTGATTCATGCAAATTAGCAAATGGTGGCAATGGCCCAGTTGAAAATGTGAATGTTGAGCAGCTGAGCAATATAGTAATAGGTAAAGAAGATGTGCTAAAAGGCTGACAGCTCTCCAAGTAGAGAAGTTGCTAGGCCCAGTTGGGATACATCTTAGATTGCTGAGAGATGTAAGGGAGCAGATCGCAAGGCCATTGACAGAAATTTTTCAGGTCTCTCAGAACACCAGATTAGTCCTGGGACCTGGAGGATTGCAAATGTGAGACAAGTTGTTTAGGAAAGGGGCAAAGGATATCTCAGGAAACTACAGACCTGTCAGCTTGACATCAATTGTGGAAAACTGACAGAGGCCATAGTACAGCATGAGGTAAATATACTCTTTTTTAAAAAAAATGTTTATGCAAGGGAGTCAACACGACATTTTCAAGGACAGGTTGTGTTTGACAATTTTAATTGGGTTGTTTAATGAGGTGGCATAGGCATTCGATGAGGGTAGTGCTTCGAGGGTTGTACATTTACACTTTTAGAAAGCATTTGATATGGGGCCACATGGCAGTTTGTTAGCAAATTAGAAATGTTTGGGATTGATAGGTCTTTGGCAGCATGGCTTACAAATTGGCTAAAAGATAGAAATATAGATGGGCAGTTCTCAAGTTGGAGATGCGTTGAAAATGGTGCTCCCCAAGGATCAGTGTTCAGACTTTTGCTTTTTCTGATTTATGTAGACAATTTGGTGATGGGTGTTGCAGGCACCTATAGTGATAAAAGGCTAGACAGAATAGTGAATTATGAGGATGATGTTGAGCAACTTTAGAGGTACATTGACAAGTTGACCAAATGAGCAAACACCTGACAGATGAATTTTAATAGCAAGAAATGTGACATAATGCATTTTGGTAGAAGAAACATGGAAAAACCATGTAGGGTCAATGCTATAACTTGGAGGGAAGTACAGGAAGAGAGGGACATCAGGGTTCATATGCATGAATCTCTGAAGTCGCCAGGCAAATTGAAAGATTTGTTAAGAAGGCTTATAGGATACTTAGGTTTATAAATAGAAGCATAGAGTTTAAAAACAAAGAAATTACGCTCCACCTCTACAAATCATTGGTGAGTTGTTCTCACTGTGTTCAGTTCTGGGCACCTTATTTAAGGAAGGATGTTAAAGCCCTGGAGCGAGTGCAAAGGAGATTTACTAGAATGATGCCAGGAATGAGGGACTCTAGTTACAAGGGAAGATGAGAGAGGTTGGGCTTATTCTCCTTGGAGCAGAGATGGTTAAGAGGTGACCTCATTGAGGTGTACAAAATTATGAACAATGTGGACAGGGTATAGAAGGATATTCTGTTTCTACTAGTTGGTATGTTGGTAACTAAGGGTCACAATTTCAAGAGAGCTGGGAGTAAGATGAGAAGAAACGTCTTTGATCAGAGAGATGTTAGGATTTGGAATGCACTTCCTGGGAGAGTGATGGAGGTGAAGAGGTTTCACTCAAGAATTGGATATATATTTCAAATTGATGAATTTACAGGGTTACAGAGATAGGGCTAGGAATGGAATTCACTGGGTAGCTCTTTCAGCAGCTGGTACAGAGACAATGGCTCAGATAGCCTTGTATTGTACTGCAAACTTTCATAATCCGATTATACCAAAGTTTGTGTAGCACCACAATGTGGGGATTTATGTGGGTACATTCTCACTCCTTACACATAGAAAATAATCTTCCCATCAAGAGATTTGTTTCAATATCAATGGTAATGATAATAGAAATATATGTTTTCATACTACTAGTATAGTGTACATTGGCACAGAAAGTTGACCATGGTGATCTTTTGGTGAGAAAGAAGGCCTTTTATATGTAGTTACCAGGTAAGTTGTGAGCCAAAAGAGTAGGAATGTGGTGCCAGGTGGATAGAGTGCAATTTGGATAGTGTATGTAACACAATTATTTAAGAAAGGGGAAAAGGATAACCCAAGTAGAGTGCCAGGTGTGTAGGGCTGAAGGGCACAAGGGGCCAGGTTGGTAATGGAGTGTGCATGATAGGATAGAGCAGGGAATATCTGATCCACTGAGACTGTTAAGGTTCTGGGTCAAGGGGAGGAGGTGGGAGGGCAGTTTGGTCCCAGAGCAGTGGGAGAGGAGGGTGCAGATTTATCAGTTCTGGCGGAAGGTAAGTAGGGGATCAGTTCTGGTGTCATGGAAGGACTGGTCAGGTTCTTGAATTAGGGAGAGGTTGTCAGGTTTGGGAACAGGGAGTGTTTGGTCTAGTGGCAGAGGTATGAGATCCCAGAGATGAAGGGGTACTGGTTCATTGTCTGGGGGACATGGTGGTGGAGGTGTGTGAGTTAAGTTGGGATGGGGGTGTCAGTTTAATATTTACTCAGGAATTAGACTATGTTTTTAGAAGTCAACCTTTGCTGAATAACAGCTGCAGAAACCTTTGAATTCTCTAACGTAAATGAATACTTTTGGAGCATTCCAAGCTTAGGGGAATTGTCTATCGGAATCTTCAAATTCCTGGGCACTTTACTCGGAGTTGACTACACAGACAATTCTGAAGAGTCCCCATATGCAACTCCTATCTATGCTGCACAAACAATTATCTGGCCATTGGAAAATCTGGCCCTTGTCTCTTTTGAGTAATGTTTAAGTGTCTTAGTTCATACTTAGATCATTCTTAAATTACTACCATTTGCAAATGTTGATGGCAGCTGCTTGTATGTTATGTGACCTAAACATTCGTAATTATAATGCCTTTACGTCACGGATATCAGTAAAAGATTTCGGCACAAAATTTCATATACCATCCTTGAGGTAAATAGTATATGTGAGTGAATCACTTTCTAAGATGTACTTAATATTTCTCAAGTACATTTGACAGGAAAATATATCATCTTGAGCAGCCATTATTGAATCTGTTGTAATCAAATTGTATGGTGTGGGTTCCAAATGCAAAATAACTTCATATTAAGTTATTGAGACCAATCATGTAACAAAAGTTAACTTCGTTAAAGTATTTGAGTTACAACTTTGATAAAAGCACAAAAAAGAATTTTGCTAATGGATTTGTTATCAACAGGAAGCACCATTTCATAGAATGGTAACAATACAGAAGGAGGGTGTTCATTCTGTCATGCTCATATTCAAGAATCCAAGATTTATAGTGTATCATGATAATGCAGTTAACAATCAGCAGTAATTACAGTCATGGGAAATAGAGGTTTGAGGGTAGTCTCCTCACTTATGTGAGCAATACCTTTACAGTCCTAGAAAATTTGGCTACACTGACACAAAGGCTATTGCAGAACTGAGTAAAGCCCAAAACCACTTATGATTGTATTTTATGTGGTCTTTTACCTGGGTTCGAGACATATTTCCTTGGATCAGGATCTCCTAATAAAATTACAGTTGTGAGATTCTGCCAATTACACTGGCTCAAGGAGCTTTCTCATACTCATTTCTAAGGCACACTGATACTTAGAACAAGTTTTTAAAGTTCTTCATATCAAAAATATTGATCACAAAATGTCTAACATGCATCAATGAAGATTTTAATAGCTCAGTATTGAGTTTTAAAATCATTCTGTGTTTTAAGATCCACTTACTCAGGTGGAGATCCAGAAATTCTTGTGAAAATGTTTATTTTTGCTGATCCATTCTATCTGTTTTCATGAAACTACATCTGGATGCCAAGTTTAGATAAATCAGTAATTTTTGAATACTCTTTACTGGAATGAAAAAGACAACTATCCAATTGTACTGATACATAAAATATTTTACATTTATGATTGTGCAAGTTTGATTTGATTATCAACTTGGATTATAACCTATCAAAACCAATTTCAATCACATTTTTGGAGCAACCTCCCATTAATGCCCAATGTTTGTTCTTTGGATGGCACTGTCTGTATTGTGACTTCAGGTTGTCTGTGGAAAATATGGGCAAGTTGTGTGCTATTGATGCTGTTTACCTCACTTCTCTAAGGTTTTGATAACTATCGAAAAAAATTATGTTTAAAAGAATCTACTCTGGATCTTGTCCCTGAGACTGCTACATTCTAAACTATTTCATGCTTGGGTGAGCTAAACTGATGATGATGTGATGAAGCCAGGCAGAGGTAGTTCTGAGGTTAAGATGTATTTGTCTTCTCATTTGGCCTCTATTTTTCTCAGCAACCTGATTGCTGAGATGTACATGGTGTACAGATCGTCTGTGAGGCAAAAATGAACTTGACCTCATCGTTCAGACCTGGGGTTTAGTTTGAAATTATTTAATCATACATTATCAAACATCCACTAAGTATTAAAAGTACTTTACATTATTCATTACTGCTGTCATTAAAAGCCTATTGGGGATAATAATTTCAAGCTCATGATAAACACTTTGTTGCATAAAACCAACAAACTGTCTAACCGTGATTGTGGCACTGTGTATCTGAGGCAGTAGTTCAGAATCAAGGTGGAGTAAACTTTGAATTATACTGAATCCAGCTCATCTTTAATATTGCATTGCAAACCAATAGATTATGTGCTTAGTTATGGCTCTTAAAAACTTGTCAATTAGCTGTGCACCACAACATTAATGTTACAGCATAACCAATTTGGTTGCTCTGTGTGGCTTGAGTATTTTGTTCTGCATTTCTATGAGCCAGTGTAGAACTACTGTTGACATCTGTGAAGAACATCCAAGATTGGTAATTATTAGTAGCATCTGTGTTGATATTACTATCTGTTTTGAAATATTTCATAAAAAAATAGTTGCAAACTAGTGTTAGAATACAATCCACACAAGTTTTACCATAACTATTTTGTTATCATTATCTATTTTTAATTTGTATGATGAAATACCACTGTGAAATAACACTTTAAACAGCTAGGAAAAGATTATCATCAAGATATGTGCACAAAGGAACTATGAATAAACTATTTTTTTCAAAAGCTCTGATAAATGTGAAAAACCTAATAGAATGGAGCTCAATGCAGTTGTGTGATTACACCTTGAGATACATTCATAGTGATTCCTTTTCTGCCATGTCATTTCATTCAATGGGAGTGCAATTGGAGCTTGAGGCACAATGTTCTCCGGGACTGATACACACTGGTCTCAGTTTTTCGCTCATGAACAACTTGGCTTGATACAGAAAGAAAATGAAGGACTATTTCTGAGACTCTATTCAGTTTTCCATATTTGGATCAAGGATCAGCTAGGATGGAAATAGTCTTCCTGCCAAAGACTTATCGTAGGAAGAACAATAATTACATAGAGTGCATTGATGCAAATGAGATATGCTCAAAGCTTCATTCAGCGCTTCTTTCAAGCAAGAAATGCTCATGCTGGGAGTGAAATTGCTGAAAACATACATCTATATTACTAATGCTCTTTGTTTCATGCTATAAGCCATTGCAGTAAACAATATTTTCATGTCAGTTAATGCTGCCTTAAATGACAAATTGGAGTTAAACTTGAGAAATGGTTGCTCAGGTTATTTGTAACAGTGAAAGGCTTTCCACAACATTTTTCTCTTCTAAGTGTTTATCCTGAAATGGAAAAGTATATTAGGCAGCTGTCTGCTAAGGTGTGCACTAACGTTTCACTTGCCAGAGATAAAATCAAAAAGATTGAAGACATGCAGAATGTGTTCTTGTTGATATTTAGAGAATGTAGTAACAACTGTGGGCTTCAAAATGGAAAGTCCTATACTTTTCTTGTGCTATTTCTTAAATATATAAAATGCTTTGAACAATCATGCTGGCACTTCTGAGGCTGTCGGATTTATCCATTAACACTGCTCGAAGTACAGGAGTGCAAGAACAAATGTGGTTGGAATTAAAGGTCAATAACAATTTTCACAACAAATGAGTTTTGTTAGCAGCTGTGTCCACAAGATGATTGGACATATGTTCTCAAGCCTCATTTTAAAGGAATGTGAAAAGTTTGAATTCTTTGCAAATTTATCGATGCCCCTCATTGTAATCGATGACATGCTCAACAACTAATTATGCGACTAATGGTTGCACAATTATCTTTATTGTTGTTCCAACATATTACTGACAGAGCTCATCATTTAACTATAAGACAGTTCATCTTAGGAATGTAAACTATAGTTGGGATCTTTTCTTTAATTTATTGGAGCTCTCAAACAACAGCTGCAAATAGAAATGAATCACAAAGGAGAACAGTTCAGTACATGGGATGTCTGTTAAATAAGAGTTACAGTCCTGTTTCGTGCACCATTGTTCTTGATAGATGTGGTGTACAATTACCCTTTGAAGACTGATGTATAATTTCAGCACCCATATCATGAATATGACATTTGCAGACAGTCCTGGAACACAGTGTTCTTTTAGACTGAGATATTTCTTTGATTCAACATTATATTCATCATAATTAGAAATTCACAGAAAATGATATTGGGCTGATGAGATCTGAATGAAAAAAGTATGTCTCTTGATAACTTTCAATAGTCAAGAGGATTGAATGCAACCGGCTGCAAAAGAAACATTTGAAAAGTTTACACTGTACTTGCTACATAGCAGTAACTCTACTACAACTACCTCAAGACCTCTGAATTTGGTTTGAAAAGTGTTGAGAAGAATTTACATTCAAATGCACATTTATTGTCTAATTCTGTAGTTCCAGTTTGTTGGGTTCAGCTTTTGGAGAAGACAATGGTTCATCACTTCTGATTTTTCACTGTGTTCTGGACCTCTGTGCTGCAATCACTCTAGATTCCAGCTGGGTTGTCTCACTTTCTCTTAAGCACACCTTCTACAGCTATGGAGTGACAGAGGGAATTTCTAATGCTGGATCTAAGCCAACATTTCAGGTAACGGTTCTATCTTCTGTGAGGGTATTTGAAGCTAACTCTAAAATAGTGGAGGAATCCACTAAATCTAATTGGTATTCCATATTGGAAACTAGTGAAGGCAACAGTTCCTTGTGGGAGTACTGCCAGAAATAATTCCATTGCACTAAGGATGTCTCAACTATACAGAGGGAAAGACAGCAAGAAGAGCAATAGTACGAGGGGCTTCCATAGTCAGCTAATCAGACAGGTACTTCTGCAGGATGAGTTATGACTCTAGGATGGTGTGTTGCCTCCTCCATGGTTCCAGGATTAAGGAAGTCACAGAGTGATTACAGGACATCCTTCAAGGGGAGGGGAATCAACCAGAAGTCATCATCCACATTATCAATGTCATAGTTAGGAAGAGGGATGCAGTCATGAAAGCAAACTTTAGAGACCTTGAGAAGAATTGTAGCTCAGGTTGAGGCTCTGGATTTAGGTTTGCTCGCTGTGCTGGAAGGTTCATTTCATCAGCCTACTGGATAACATCTTCAGTGGGCCTCCAGGTGAAGCACTGTTGATAATTCCTGCTTTCTATTTATATGTTTGGGTTTCTTTGGTAGGACACAGGAAATGACATCACCAACCCAAAGAAACCCAAACATATAAATAGAAAGCAGGAATTATCAACAGTGCTTCGCCTGGACGCCCACTGAAGATGTTACCTAGTAGGGTGACGAAACATCTGGAAATGAACCTTTCAGCTCAGCGAGCAAACCTACATCCAGAACTTCAGAGAGTTAGGAAGGAAATTAAAGAGCAGGACCTTAAGTGCAAAAATCTCAGGATTATTTCTAATTCCATATACTCATGAGCATAATGATGTGAGGATTATTTGATTGAACATGTGGTTGGAGAAACAGTACAACAGAGAGGAAATCAGACTTCTGAGGCATTCAGACTAGCTCTGAAGCAATTGAGACATGTTCAAGCTGGACAGTTTACAATTTAACAGGACTGGAACTGACATCGTTGCAGGGAGTTTGCTGGTACTGTTGGGGTTGGTTTAAACTAGATTTTCAGGGATGGGAACCTGAGGGGGTAATCCAAATTGGAAGGGTATAAAAGGAAGTAGAAAAGGTGTCAGGGACACTTAAAGACAGGAGAACCAAAGCCAAATATTGAGTATGCTTCGAATGTGGAATGATATCAAAGAGATAACATCAAGGCCTGAATTCTCACAGTATTCATAACAACTTGATGATTTATACATCCCATATAGCGGAAATCATTAAGATATAATTGCCATTCCAAAAATATAACTGTATGGTGACCAGGACCAGGGATAGAATATTCAAAGATATTCGATGTTTAGAAAGGACATACAAAAGGAAAAGGATTTATACTGATAATACAAGACAGGATCAGTATTTTAGTGAAGGAGGTTCTCCGATTGTAAGAACAATGTATGGAGTCTCTTTAGGTGGAACGAGGAAACAGCAAGAGACAGCAGATACTGATTGGAGCTTTTTAAACTTATCAGATAGTAATGGTAGTGTAAGGAATGGCCTAAATCAGGAAATAGGAGAACCTTTAGCCTTTGCAGCACAATGATCAGAGTGATAATGGGTGATTTCAGTCTGCATAATGACTGGGTAAATCAACTGAGCATGAAAGCTGTGAAGGATAACTTTCTGCAGTGCCAAAGGGATGATTCTCTAGAGCAGCATGTTGAAGACGCAACAAGAGCTATACTAAATGAATATTTTGCCTCACTGTTTACTGTGGAAAAGGACATTGAAGATATAGAATGTGGGGAAATAGATGGGGACATCTTGAAAAATTTCCATATTACAAAGGAGGAGGTGCTGGATGTCTTGAAATGCATAAAAGTGGTGCACCCTAGAACTCTGTGGGAAGCTAGGGAAGTGATTGCTTGGCCCCTTGCTGAGATATTTGTATCATCGATAGTCACAAGTGAGATGCTAGAAGACTAAGGTGGCTAACATGGTGCCAATGTTTAAGAAAGGTGGTAAGGACAAGCCAGGGATCTATAGACCAGTGAGCCTGATGTCAGTGGTGGGAAAGTTGTTGTAGGGAATCCTGAGGGACAGGATTTACATGTATTTGGAAAAGCATCTGCAGACCTCACTTTCTCCTCATGTATTTGGAAAGGCAAGGACTGATTAGGGATAGTCAGTATGGCTTTGTGCGTGGGAAATCATGTCTCACAAACTTGATTGATTAGATTAGATTAGATTACCTACAGTGTGGAAACAGGCCCTTCGGCCCAACAAGTCCACACTGACTCTCTGAAGAGAAACCCATTCCCCTATATTTACCCCTGAATAATCCACCTAACACTACGGGCAGTTTAGTATGGCCAATTCACCTAACCTGCACATCTTTGGACAGTGGGAGGAAACTGGAGCACCCGGAGAAAACCTACGCAGATACGGGGAGAATGTGCAAACTCCACCAGACAGTTGCCCAAAACGGGAATTAAACCTGGATCCCTGGCGCTGTGAGGCAGCAGTGCTAACCACTGAGCCACCGTGCCGTGAGTGTTTTGAAGAACTAACAAAGAGGATTGATGGGGGCAGAACGGTAGACGTGATCTATATGGATGTTAGTAAGGTGTTTGACAAGGTTCTTCATGAGAGACTGGTTAGCAAGGTTAGATCTCATGGAATACAGGGTGGTGGTGGAGGAATGTTTTTCAGAATGGAGGCCTGTGACCAGTGGAGTGCCACAAGGATTGACACTGAGTCCACTACATTTTGTCATTTATATAAATGATTTGGATGTGAGCATAAGAGGTATAGACAGTAAGTTTGCAGATGACACCAAAATTGGAGGTGTAGTCGACAGCGAAGGTTACCCAGGGTAAAATGGGATCTTGATCAGATGGGCCATTGGCTCCGGAATGGCAGATGGAGTTTAATTTAGATAAATGCCAGGTGTTGCATTTTGGAAAAACAAATCAGAGCAGGACTTATACACTTAATGGTAAGATCCTAGGGAGTATTGCTGAACAAAGAGACCTTGGAGTGCAGGTTCATAGTTCCTTGAAAGTAGAGTCACAGGTAGATAGGGNTAGTGAAGAAGGTGTTTGGTATGCTTTCCTTTAATGGTCAGAGTGTTGAGTATAGGAGTTGGGAGGTCATGTTTCCACTGTACAGGATGTCGGTTAGGCCACTGTTGGAATATTGCGTGCAATTCTGGTCTCTTTCCTATCAGAAAGATGTTGTGAAACTTGAAAGGGATCAGAAAAGATTTACAAGGATATTGCCAGGGTTGGAGGATTTGAGCTACAGGGAGAGACTGAATAGGCTGGGGCTGTTTTCCCTGGAGCATCAAAGGCTGAGGGGGTGACTTCATTAAAGTTTATAAAATCATGAGGGACATGGATAGGGTAAATAGACAATGTCTTTTCACTGGAGTGGAAATTCTAGAACTAGAGGGCATAGGTTTAAGGTGAGAGGGGAAAAATATAAAAGGGGCAACTTTTTCACTCAGAGGTTGGTACGTGTATGGAATGAGCTGCCAGAGGAAGTGGTGGAGGCTGGTACAATTGCAACATTTAAGAGGCATTTGGATGAATGTATGAATAGGAAGGGTTTGGAGTGATATGAGCCGAGTGCTGGCAAATGAGACTAGATTAGGTTGGGATATCTTCTTGGCATGGATGAATTGGACTGAAGGATGTTTCCGTGCTGTACATCTCTATGACTCTTTGATTCTCAGAGGAAATGCTATTTTGTATCTAGTATTATGTAATGAAAAAGGGCGAATAGCTAATCTCATTGGACAAAAAGTCCTTTGAGGAATGAGTGACCTCAATATGGTAGAACTTTACATTATGTTTGCAGCATGGTGACACAGCAGTTACCACTGCTGCCTCACAGCACCAGAGACCCGGGTTCAATTCCCATCTCAGGCAACTGTCTGTGTGGAATTTGCACACTCTCCCAGTGTCTGCGTGGGTTTCCTCCGGGTGCTCCGGTTTCCTCCCACAGTCCAAAAATGTGCAGATTAGGTGAATTGTCCATGCTAAATTGCCCATAGTGTTAGGTGAAGGGGTAAATGTAGGGGAATGGGTCTGCATGGGTTGCTCTTTGGAGGGTCAGTGTGGACTTGTTGGGCCAAAGGGCCTGCTTCCACACTGTAATTAATCTAAAAAAAAATCGATCATTTCAATCTGAAGTGAGAGTGTTAAATTTAAATAAGGGAAATTATGAAAGAAAAAGGCACAATTTGACAGAACTGGATTAGGAAAATACTTTAAAACATACCTCGCCAATGGCCAGTCTTTCTTTCAAACAAAAACTACTCCAAGGCAAACAGCAACCATATGTTCATTCAACATGCAAAAAATCAAAAATAGTTTGGTAAACATGGCTGACAAAAGAAAGCAAGAATTGTACAAGCTTAGAAAAAGACTCATTAAGCTGCCAGAAAGAGTAGTAAATCTGAGGATTGCTATTTCCTATAAGGTTCCCAAAGGAGGACCAAGAAAATGATGATAATAGAATAATGATAAGAATAGAAAACGAAAAATTGAATATAAATGTAATCCAGCAAAAACCATAAAAATGGACTGTAAAAGCTTTTACATACAAAGGAAATCATTGGCTAACACAAATTTGGATCCATTAAAAAAAGAAGGAATTCATAAGGGAGAATAAAGAAATGGCAGAGAAGCTAAATGATCACAATAATAAAACTAAGAACTGCCAATGCTGGAAATCAGAAACAAAAGCAAAAATTGCTGGAGAAACTCAGCAGTATTTGTGGAGAGAAAGCAGAGTTAACTTTTCAAGTCCAGTGACCCTTCACCAGAACTATGGACTTGAAACTTTGACTCTGCTTTCATTCCACTGATGCTACCAGACCTGCTGAGTTTTTTTTTAATCAATTTTTTGCTTTTATTTTAAGTTAGATGATTATTTTGTATCTTTTTTCGTGGAGGAGGACATAAACGATCTCCCAGAATTAAAGATCCAAGTTACTAGGGAAAATGAAATATTGGAGGAAATTAGTATTGATAAGATGTTTTTATTGGAGAAATTAATGGGATGAAGGATTATAAGTCCCTGGGACCTGGTAGATTATTTTTTTTACTGGCTGCTCTAAGACCCAAGCATTCAGGAGCTACTGGAACTGGAAGTCAAGCCATGATCTGTGTGTCAATGTCGATCATTGTATTTGTGATACCAGAGTAGCTGCGTGCATTCACAGCTTAGAGGGAGCATTGATACCATAATACTGAGGCCAGTGCTGTAGAGATAGTCAATGCATTGATAATCATGTTCCATAATTCCATATATTCGGAAATGATTCCTGCAGTTTAGGTGCTTGCAAATGTCAGTGCACTATTTAAGAATAGAGCAAGGGATAAAGCAGAAGACATAGACCGTCACTCTTACATCAGTCTTAGAGAAAATGCTAGAATCTATAATAAAGGGCATGATAAATGGACAGGGATAAAGATGACCTGATTGGGCATGAACAGCATGGATTTGCAAATGCAAAATTGTGTTTGACACTTAGAGTTTGTTGAAAGTGCTACTAACAAAACTAATAAAGGGATGTCTATGGATATAGTATATTTAGATTTTCTAAAGGCTTTTGATAAGATCCCCAACAAGAGTTTGGCTAGCAAAACTAAATTGCATGGTATAGGACATAATGCACTGGCATGGATTAATGGTTGGTTAACAAAAATAAAACTGAGTAAGAGTAAATGAATCAATCTTACATTGGCAGATTGTGACTAGTGAGGTACTAAAAGGATTAGTAGTTGGCCCCCAGCTGTTCAGTGGATATATCGATGATTTGATCATGAGGACTAAATGTAATATTTCCAAATTTGCACATGATATAAAGAAAAGCAGGAATGTGTATCAGGAAGATGTAAAATGTTTTTGATAGGTTTTAGTAATGACTTGGTGATTAGACAAGACATGTAAGAAGGAATTTAATGTGGTAAAATGTGAGGTCTCCACTTTGGGAGAAAGAGCAGATGTGCAGAATATTTATGAAATGGCGAGAAGTTAGAAAGTGTCAATGTGCAAAGGGACTTGGTGACTTTGTCAATAGGTCACTGAAGATCAACGCGCAAATGCAATATGGTATTACAGGAGGCTAATAGAACATTAGGTTTAATCACAAGAGGATTTGAGTATAGGCCCGTAATGAAATCTTGTTTCAGTTGCGGAGGAACTTGGCTTGATGACATCTTGAAGTGCTATATGCAGTTTTGCGGAACTGTCATTTGCAGAGAGATTGGCAAACTGGGACTGCAGTCTGTAGATTTTCCAAGAATGAGAGGTGATCAAAATACTTCAGGGTATTGACAAGTTAAATGCAGCCAAGACGTTTCCTTGGGCGGGGAATCTAATACCATGAGGCATGATTTAAAATTGGGTGGATGTCATTTAAGAGAGAGTTCAGAAGGAGTTCTTTTTTACTCAGAGTGAGGAATCTTTAGAATTCTCCACCACAGTGGGCTATAAAAGATCAGTTATTGAGTATATTTAGCATTTGATATGTTTGTGATTACCAATGTACAAAACAATTACAGGTATAGTGTGGGTAAAAGATATTGAAATGTTTTATCAGCCATAATCATTATAAAAAGATAGAACAGGTTTAATGAGCTGAATGGCCTATTCCTGTCTCTACGTCTTAGGAACCTCGATTATCGGAATGAGATGGGCGGGCACTATTTCGTTCGTATAATTGATTATTCGGTTAATCGAATCAATGCCTTTCCTTTGGGGCTCCGAGTTTTCTATTAAGTCTTCTCTCCATTCAGGAGACAAAGTGGCAGCACACCGTGTGTGAGCCCTCACCTGCCCTCAACATCACCGCCCCCTAAACCCCCAAACTGCCCCACCGCACATCCCCAAACCCTGTCCAACACCGCCCACCCCCTGACCCTGTCCAACAACATCCCACCGCCCACCCCCCTGACCCTGTCCAACACAGCCCCACCACCCACCCCCACCAAACCCCATCCAACATCACCCACAGCGTGCGCCCAACCCCATACAACACCACTCCCTGCCCGCGCCCCCAATGCTGACCCTCCGCCCGTCCCCATCCCGACCGCCCTCTGTCCCCACCCCCTCTCCTGCAAAAGACTGCTGCTGCTTTTGGGGTGTGAGTCTCCAAATAGCACATATACATATACATGCACACAACTTTTTACTGCAACTTTTTGACAGGTTCCACCTTTGCCCTGTACAGGACAATGTTGGAGAGATTATCTGGGGAAGAGGGGGGTGGGGTTTAGGGTACATACCTGTGTAGAACTCCAGGGAAAGTGTGGAAAGAGAGAGAGAGAGACGGGGTGGGAGGTGGTCCAGGACTGTTCTTGGCAACACTTTAATCACTGTAAACAAAAGACGCGATCAGCATTGGACATACATCTTTGATGTAATGTTTCTGTTGGGACCTCGAGATCTCCTTTGGATAATCTGATTTTTGGATAATTGGTATTCGGATAATTGAGGTTCCCTGTACTCTGTATGGCAATCAATGCAGTTCCTCAATTATTATTGTATCAAATCAGTGATGCACTGTTCAGAATAACAGTGCTTCCATCTCTTTTCTTACACTGAATTTTAACAACAGCATGACATTTATGTAACATTTGTGGAGCTCTTCCTGTGTGCCACTAACTGAGCATTTGCATGTGGTGCTGGTGTGTTGACACAATTTGTTGTGTGAATCAACATTAAAATTTCAGTGTGACAACAATTCTACATGTAATTTATATGCTGAAGATATGCCATGCTGCTATATGGACATGGATGCCAGGCATTCATGAGGCGTCTCAAAGTGGCAAGTAGTAAAACAATAACAGATTCAGAGTTCCATCTTAAATCCTCCATGGATAATACTTTGCCTCCGTTTACATTATTCTTTGTGAGCTGCAAACCCAGCAGGCTGTCATCTATCTTCTGCTGGCAGAATAATGCCAGCCTTCCCTTTGCTTCACTGTATATCCTTTCCATAGATATAGTTAAGTTCTTTCACAAATCATTCACTAGCAGGAAATAGTGTGACTGTTTAAAAGGCATCCATCTAGTTCGCATGAAATGACAGAAATTGGTGTTTAAGATTTACTGATTCGAATATTCAAATTGAAATGGTTTCTTTTCATTTCTTTTATCACTTTAATTAACTGGAGTTCTGAAAAAAAAAGCCATCAGTAAGGATTTGTAACAGCTTGCTCACCAAGCCTTTGCAAATTACACTGGTAATTTTGTTATAAAATGCTATCCTTTCACAGACTTTAGGCTTAAAGTCATCTTCTCAGTGCAAATGCTTACAAATAATTCACAGGAGCTCAACACTCCACATCATAAATATATAAAGAACTTCATTCCAGTGAGTTAGCAACCCTGTAATTTGTCACTGTTGATGAAGGTGTAAGACCAGGTGGGTGACTGCCTGGCTGAACACCTCTGTTCAGTGGTGACTTAGAGGTGCCAGTGTTGGACTGGGGTGGACAAAGCTAAAAATCACACAACACCAGGTTATTGTCCAACAGATTTATTTGAAAGCACTAGCTTTCAGAATGCGACACAACCACCTGATGAAGGAGCAGCACTCCAAGAGCCAGTGCTTCCAAATAAACCTGTTGGACTGTCACCTGTTCAGTGGCACTGAGCTTTCAGTCATCCAACGTCTTCCTTGACTCTCCCCATTATTCCAATAAAACTCATGAACCAGCATTTCATTTTACTACGAGGCATTTTTCAGCTTTCCAAACTCATTGTTGAGTTCAACAATTTAAGATAATAACGTCTGAGCCCATTGTGCTTTGTACATACCTCCTCAAAATACATCTGTTGTTGGTGTACTTAAGCCAATTGTCATCATCTTTTGCCTTGCACCTTTATCCTTTGTGTCAATTAATCTCCCTTACATCCCACTGTATCACAGACTATTCTTTTTGGTTCCAGTTCTCCCCAACTCTCAACAGCTTCCCCCCCCCCCCACTCCCCCACTCCCACTTTATTGACCTCTGCACCTAAAACCTACTACAATCATTTCTCTTTCCAGTTCTGATGAAAGATTATTGACCAGAAAATGTTTCTGTTCCATCCTCCACAGATACTCAGCCCTGCTGATGTTTATCAGCATTTTCTGGTCTTATTACAAATTTGTAACATCTGTGGTAAATTGTGTTTGTAATTTTCCTGTTTTAGGCCATTTTTAAACTTGCCACACCATTCCACTTCTATATCCATCTCTATAGCATTAGCAGTATGTGTTACAATGGGAAAGATAATAAAAGTACTCTTAGAGACTTTATTTCTGCATTTTGGAAATCTTGCCTTAACATGTGAGAGTCCAAGAGGCACAGGAGCAAAAATAGTAAGTAACTGGCCATGTTATTTTCGTCAATCCTGAAACTTTATCTAATGATTCCATATCCAACTGAACATTTAAGGAGCTAGAGAAAATAACTGATACTTAGAGAGTCATAAATGGACATCTCTACTACACGACACTCCTCTGAAAAAAATTATGTTTTCTAGCTTTAATTTCACAACCGCAATAAAACAACCCCATTAAAAATATGTGTGGCCAAAGTCTAATATTAAAAGTAGCTATAAAGTATTTGATATGTGGATTAGATTGCCAGATACTGTGCTATTTGAGGGGTGAATTAACATTCCTCAGAAAAGATTCGGATAGATATAGTTAGGAACAGTTTTGACAGCTATATAAATGACCAAATAGAAAGATATATTGGCTTAGATGTTGCTTATAAAGTAACACAATGCACAATGTTATTACTGTCAAAATTGACCAGCATGTTTAGGTAAAGAAGAGATATGCCATGACTTGTGAATGCCAAAATTTGCAGATTGACGTGCACAGCGCCATCTTTTCTCTTTCAAGAATGTCAACTTGTCCTTAGCCTTGCTCTGATTTTAAAGAATTTACTGGTTTTGGATGTTAATTGCCCACTGAACATGCCAAAGAAATGTAGGGTACAATCTTAACAGAGTAAGTAGCCTTTCTGCAGGGAGTTAATGCAAAGTCAATCAATCTCTCCAGAGTTCACCAGAAAGAGAACAATGCAAATTATTTAGTCTCATTCTTTCATGTCATTTCCTCTTAGACGTTTAAATGACATTCACTTCTTAATTTGTAAAACTTATTTTCTCTCTCTAAGATCCACTCTTTCTTTCTCTCACTTTATTTTGCTGTCTGTAACTGGTTTCATTTGATTTTATTTAATTTCTGTGGGAGGGTCACCAGACCTGAAATGTTAACTCTGATTTCTCTTCACAGATGTTGCCAGAGCTGCTGAGCTTTTTCCAGTAACCCCTGTTTTTGTTTCTGATTTACAGCATCTGCAGTTCTTTCAGTTTTCATTCCATTTGATTCTGTCTCAATGCTCAAAACTGACAGTTGTTGCAGGAGAGATGTTGCATGCACTATTATAAATCAAAGTCCTCAATACTCAAATTTCCTTGTCTCATGGTTATCAGTTTGCACATCCAATAAGTTAAAAGACATACTTATCTCAAGCTGAAGGATGCAGAATGAAGTTGGCTGGCACAGTGGCTCAGTGGTTAACACTGCTGCCTCACAGCACCAGGGACCAGAGTTCAGTTCCAGCCTCAGGTGACTATCTGTGTGGAGTTTGCATGTTCTCCCCATTTCTGTGTGGGTTTCCTCTGGGTGCTCTGGTTTCCTCCCACAGTCCAAAGATGTACAGTTAGATGAATTGGCCATACTAAATTGCCCATAGTGTGAGGTAAATTAGCCAGAGGGAAATGGGTCTGAGTGGATTACTCTTTGGAGGGGCATTGTGGACTTGCAGGGCCTGTTTCCACACTGTAGGGTATCTAATCTAATCTAGTAAGTCTAATGGCTTGCAAGGGAGATGCACTATTCAGGGAGTCCAACTAAGTATGATTTCTTTTTACTCATTCACCGGATGTGGGCCTCATTGGCCAAGTCAGTGTTTATTGTCAATCCTTAACTGCCCTTGAGGAGGTGGTGGTGAGCTATCCCTTTGAACCACTGTAATCCTTCAGTTGTAGGCATAACCACAGTACTGCTACATTGAGAGGTCCAAGGCTTCAACTCAAACATAGTGAAGGAACAGTGGTATTGTTTAATGTTAGGACTGTTTGTGATGGTCTCTGAATTTGGTTGTGAGATATCGTCCAATTTAACTCTAAATGACCCAGGAGGAAAATATTTACAAGACATTTTCTAAGTTGTATACATGAATAGTGCATGTAATGAAGTGGATTGCAGACAGAATAGTCCACAAGATAAAATGATCTTTCTCCTGCTCCATAATTTCTTACATGCTTATACATGGTTGGTTTCCAAGTAAAGCCACAACCTCCTTATCATAAAAAGAAACCATACAATTGCCTCATTGTTTAAAACACAGTGTGTACCTGTGATTTTATTTAGATTTTTTATTATAATCTAAATGTATAGTGCTTTGAGAAATCTGATGATGGTGAAAGGCATCATATTAATTTTTAAAATCTCTTTTTCTGTAAACAGGGATAAATAAATTCTGTTCACATATTCCAAAGAGAGTGAAGAGAAGCTTGCACATGAGTTCTCCATGGTAGCCAGTTTTCCCATGGTTTAGAGTATCATGGATTATATATCACTCTCTGGGGTACCACATTTAAACTCAGAAATTTACTATAACCAAAAAGCTTCCACTCCCTCAACGTCCAGCTGTTGTGTGGCCATATCATATCATGCTGCTCAATGCTGGTATCCTTCCAGAATCACATAATAACTGCAGCACAGAAGAAGGCAGTTCAGCCTGCCAAGCCCAACCAATGAACCTATCGCCATTTCGCCACCTTCTCCCCATAGCCCTGCGCATCCTCTTTACCAGATGCTTTTTCAGCAGCCATGATGTCCTCATCCATTAGTCCATTGTACCATCTGCATTTAAAGTGTCATATCCAACCATACGTGGCTCCTGGGTAATAAAAACATTCTGCAGATCACCAGGCACATTGCATAAAACCAATGTGCAAACAATCCAAAGATACATGAATAGCAAACATTTACTGAGAGCCAGGCTGCCACAAAAAATGTGGTTAAGGATAATAGTAGGAGGTTTAAGCAATGCATCCATCGCCTTGACCACCCTGAAGAATCCTACAGTACTCACCGGTGTGTCTGGTGAATTGTTATGATCAGCTGCATCTTGTATTGACTCACCACCTGATATATCGGGTATATAAAGAGCTGATGAGGAGGTGGCAACTGACATACAGTGCGAATTCCGTATCCGCGGAATCGTTTTCCGCAGTTTCAGTTACCCATGGTTTACTGCAACCCAAACATCTGATAGGCAATGTTCCAGCACCAGGGAGCAGGGGGCTGCTGGAAAGGTAAACTTCCCATTTAACTGAATGGGTTCACTCCCATCCATGGTTTCAGGCTTCTGTGGTAGGTCTTGGAACATATCCCTTTGTGGGTACAGGGGGAGGACTAATATATTACTTTTTGATTGGGCTATCTGTGATCAGCTCATGCAAACATGAAGATTAGGAGCAGGAATTGGACATGTGGCCCCTTATTGAATGATAATCCTGCTCTTCCATTCAAGAAGGTCATGGCTGACCTAATTGCTGTACATCCCTCCCTACCCCTGATAACCTTTCACCCCTTGCGAATCAAGAATATATCTGCTTCTGCATTAAATATATTCAAGGACTCTGCTTTAATTGCCTTTCACGGAAGATAGTGCCAAAGTCACTCAAGTCTCTATAAGAAAAGATTCTTGTTGTTCTTGTCTTCAATACACAACTATGATTTTTAAATGCGTTCAGAAAGCTAGTGCTTCCAAATAAGCCCTGTTGGACTATAACCTGGTGTTGTGTGATTTTTAACTTCAATTTTTAAAAATGTGCCTCTGGTTCTACATTCTCCCAGGTAATGCAGTACCTGTGAGCACAATGCCACATTTCCATTCATCATAGTTTAACTTCCATCTGGTACGGTAATCACAGCATTCCATGAATACGGAAATAAAAGCTACCACAAAACAAATATTCTAAACCAACTTTATCAATTAAACTATCTAATATTCAACATGAAAATCAATTTATTAACCACCTGTTTCACATATAGCTTGTCTCCTGAATGTCTATTTCTTTCCATGTTGTTTTACACAGTGCCTGCAGCATGGCTGTTAACGTTCAATGGAGGAAACTGTAGGTGTCCATGAACTGGCCCTGGAAGACCTGCTTTTGGATTGCATCATTTTGGAATGGCTTCCAGAAATCTAGGCTGGGTGGCTGGCTGACCACTTCAGTATTTGAGAGAGGATGAATACTGTTATACTGAGAGAAGTTAAAAATCACACAACACCAGGTTATAGTCCAACAGGTTTATTTGGAAACACTAGCTTTTGGAGCAATGCTCCTTCATCAGGTGGTTGTGGAGCATACTCCACAACCCTGTTGGCCTATAACCTGGTGTTGTGTGATTTTTAACTTTGTACACCCCAGTCCAACATCAGCATCTCCAAATCACACTGAGAGAAGACAGCAAGTTTGTGCTTCATAGAACCTCTGACACTCCCATGGAGTGACAACAGCAGTGTGTGCTTGCAGGATGTAAGTCTGAACACCCATTGCCACACTCAGATAATTGGTGGCATCTGCTCGTGCTGCTGCAGTGAAGGTTAAGGCATCATTCAGTGTAGATTGACATCACATTTGGATCCATGAGTGCTAGCATAGAGTTATCAATCTTGACCAACCCTGTCACTGCAGCCACATCCTCAGTCACTGGTGTCCCAAGAATGGCCAACATCGCCTGTTGAATGGGAACAGGATGTTGCTCCTGTCCATTATTGGTTAGGTGCTATTGCTTTATGCAAGAAAAGGAAAGTGCAATTGCAATGGGATTAAGTGAAGTTTGCTGCCAAAGTTAAATAACTGAGAGTATATGCAATTGGCAAGTTGTCGATATGAGGTTTGCTGCAGCGTTAAGTGTGTGAGAGTGAGTTTAAGATATGACTATGAGGTGTGAGGCATGGTTGGTAGACATTGTGGGTAGGTGAGTGAATAGGGATGATAAATTGCACACTGTGCAAATTTCATTTTGACCACATGAAATTTGAAGATGTACTTACTGACCTTGACTACTCAAAAGTGGTCTTTAAAATTTATGCGACACTGGATTCAGGTCCACATTACATACAGGAGATGGATATCTACTCCCTTGCCATTGCGTAATTGCCTTGAGGGTCTCTCAGTCCTCTATGGGTAGAGTACCTCTCTTTTGCTGTCCACCTCCTGTACCAAAGCCTGCAGCATCTTATTGCAGAATCTTGGGCATTGTCACTGATTTCTCACTGAATAATATAGAATATTCTTCTGCTCAGACTCTCTTTCCTCAGCCACCTATAACGCTCGCTGCAGTCAAAATACATCTCATCTTTAAGAGGTGCAGGTTAGTGTTGAGGCATACAGACAAACTTTCAGTTGTACTAGCCTCTGACAGTTGTGTGCCTTGTGATCAAATATTCAGCCATTCATCAAAAGGCTAGCACTGACTGCACGCCATGATGACAGGAATGAATAGATGGCTCAAAGTTTGCGTGCTACCTCCTGCCAAAAAAGTGTGTGTGTGTGTGTGTTCATCACATCTGCAATCCCCTCGGCCATTTGCGGGATTTATTGAATTTTGTAGCAGGGGAGTTTGAGTCTTTCTGTGTCAGGCTTTGTGCTGGAAGAAAATGAAACATGCGCTTCATTGCAGAGTATAACATGGGGTTGGGCCATTCTGGGTGCACCTCCTGTATTTTCTACAAATTACACAGCTTTGCTTTCTTTTTTTTTAGATTACATTAGATTACATTACAGTGTGAAAACAGGCCCTTCGGCCCAACAAGTCCACACCGACCCGCCGAAGCGCAACCCACCCATACCCCTACATTTACCCCTTACCTAACACTACGGGCAATTTAGCATGGCCAATTCACCTGACCTGCACATCTTTGGATTGTGGGAGGAAACCGGAGCACCCGGAGGAAACCCACGCAGACACGGGGAGAACGTGCAAACTCCACACAGTCAGTCACCTGAGGCGGGAATTGAACCCGGGTCTCCGGCGCTGTGAGGCAGCAATGCTAACCACTGTGCCACTGTGCCACCGTGCCGCCCACAAGAGGTTAGGCTGCTGGCATTCAGTGATAGCAAGCACCTCCCTGAAGCTCCGAAAAGTACATTGCCCTCAAATCGATAAATATTTTGGATACTTGTTTTGGTTAAATTGTGTTTGAAACCTTTTATTGTTTATTTAGTTTAAGTTACTCGTTAATTTTTATTTAATGCTTGTTACCAGATGGACATTTTTTGGAATTTCTCACGCTTTCAAAGGATTTATCAGAAATCTGCCAGTTTCCAAGATGGGTGGTGTCTACTCACTGTTACCCAGGTAGGTTTCCACAGATCCTGCCTGACCTTTGTGGGCATGTTACAGGAAATGTGACTGGTGCTGGATCATCAAAGTTGGATTGACTAAAAGCAGTTTCAGATTGAATGTTGACATGCTCAGTGGGTGAGAACCAGAAACTGACCCAAGGTGCCTGTGTGGCCATGTCTCAACATGATCAGTTTTCTAATGACGAATGGTTTTAGCAATGCTTTTCTTTCTCATTCAACATTGAGAACACAGCATAAAGTATAAGTGATTGTGAAATGCACAACTGAATGCTGAACAGGAGTTTGGAATGCGTGAGAATTGCTCAGCTGAAAAGTCATCACTTTGTTGCCACACCTTTAACTAGAAAATTCCTAAGCTCTGAGAAGCACTCTCTAAATCTTTCTACCTCTCTATCTCTTTCTCCATTCTTGACCTTCTTTAAAAATCTACCTCTTTGGCCAAGAATTTGTTCGTTTGCTCAAATGTGGTTCTGTGTCAATATTGATAATACTTCAGCATTACACCTTAGGACATTTTACGATATCTAAGGTGCAAACAAATTATTGTTGCTTCTGCTGTAAGAAACACTGATTAAGGTACTAAAGGCCTGGTAGTAATGTATACAGATCAGATGATTAAGTTAGTTGACCCTGAAAATTACAATTAAGAGCTTGCAATAAACCTAGGACCCACATTACGTTGTAAGTGGTCTATAATGTGTGTGAAGCAGGCAGCTCTCTCATTCACTTGCTTCCACCAACTAAACATTAGATTAGTTAGGGCCTCAAGCATCAAGGGGTAGACAAATTATCCTGTCTTGGAGTAAATTGTTAGCCACCCTTTGTTCCATTGATATATTTGAGAATTGTTACCTTGCCAGTGCAATTTTATATGGTTGGCCTAAGTGGTCCATTCACTATGGAGAATAAGCCTAGCATTAAGTCTGCTTACCACTTCCTTCCATGAATAGTGCCTTCTTATCTAGCCATATGTTCACCATTTGTACCGGTCTTTGAGGTGGGTATCCATGGTGTACTATACTGCTGAGTATTTCTAATACCCAACACACACGTGATGATTTAGCTATCATTGCAACTCAGGAACAGGTTTTGTACTCCTCACATAATCAGTTTTGTGCTTTTCTTTCATTATAAGCTACACTTCAAAAAACACTTTATTGGCTGTAAAGTGCTTTGAGATATCCATTGATCATGAAAGAAACTATGTAAATGCAATTTTTTTTTCCCCTTTCACCCCATTTATGCTGAAATTGTCTACCTTGGTCGAAGCTCAAAAATTGTGAAATAAACTCCAACGGTTAATCCATCAAAAATCTGTTTTACATAAAATGAAAAAAATTCTGGAGAAACTTAGCAGGTCTGGTAGCATCAGTAGAGAGAGAAACAGAGGAAACGTTTCAAGTCTGATATGACTTTTGTTCAGTTTATACCCTTCACCTCCAAGTGAGCATATCCCTTTAATTAAGATCAAGTAGACTTAAATTACAACCGCTCCACTCTGTTCTTTGTACAAGCTCTACCCAGGCAGCTATCACAGCCATTCTAATGACCTGTAATGAAAATTTCAGGGCAGTCAGTGTAATTCTTTTTGGGGCAGTCTGACCGAGCAGCATAACACTAAAAAGAAATTGTGAGAGAGCCCAGTTTCGAGCCTTTGGACCTTGTGTCAGACTGCTATGAAATCACTTCCAACAGTTATTAACTCCTGAGTCCATCATGCCTAGTTGGTGCTGAGCTTTTAATGCCAAATATTCCAACTCACAGTTTCTTAATTTGATGCCACAGGTAAGCCATGTTACCTAATGAGTTATTTGGTTAAATTAATCAAACTTGCAAATCAGGAAATAGGCAGCCCCAATTATTAAAAAAAGTTTTATATCTGTGTGACATGATTTTTTCCTTTTTTAGGGAAACTGTAAATTACCTACAATATAGATCATAGATCATAAATGTGAAGCAAATTCAAAATTTTGTTGAGAGCATTTTGAATAGATACTTCTGTGACACTTGATTTTGTGACAGCTGCAACAGAATGACAGCATGCTGTGAAAGCTAACGTTAATGGCAGAATTTGGAGATGCCGTTGTTGGACTGGGGTGGACAAAGTTAAAAATCACACAACACCAGATTATAGCCCAACAGGTTTATTTGGAAGCACTAGCTTTTGGGACACTGTTTCTTCATCAGGTATTTGTAAAGCAGAATCATAAAGCTAAAGTCTGTCTTATGATTCTGCTCCACAACCACCTGATGAAGAAGCAGCGCTTCGAAAGCTAGTGATTCCAAATAAAGCTGTTGAATTATAACCTGGTGTTGTGTGATTTTTAACTTTAATGGCATAGAAATTTAAACAGTCTTAGGCACTTAGCTGGACTCTATGATTGTATTTGTTTTAGAGCTGGTCAATAGCCAATATGATACTTATCTATTTGCCATTAAAGGTATCCATATTAAATAATGCTGGAATGGCATTAAGATAGCTAAAAGATCCGTCCTCACCAAAGTGCAAATTTCCACTAGATGGTAATTGGTAAATATTATTACCATTCTGACCTTTGTCTTCTGTCTTGTAAGTTTGCTTTTAACTAATTTCAGCACCTCCATTCCGAATGCTTTATGCAGTTGTGAAATGCAAACACATTGTCTGGAAGCTATTGCAGCCTACAATGTAAATAGAGCCCTGGACTCCACTGTGGGATAATGAATCATGTCTGCCTCCCAGACCTCAGCCTGGCCTCCAACCAGAGATGATGTGGCATATATTTATACATGCAGCAAAATTAGACTTTGTAAAAAGATTGGTTGGACATATTCATTTCATTACTGCATATTTTATCCAATGACTTATATATCAAGGGAAATTATCCAAAATTTTAACAGGAAAATATTCCCTTGCTTCTTTTGCAAATCCTTAGGGCATCCTCACACAGCAATAGGAACTATAAGATTATCATTCTTTTTAATGTGGACACCATTATACAATTCAGCAGTGTGTCAGATGTGAAGTAGATACCACATGAATTAGGCTGACTCAGAGGGTGTGTTTTCATTATGTTTGCAATTTTCATTTAAAAATTTAAAGCAGTAGTAATTCCCCATTGTGAACAAGTAAAAGTGTCATTCAGCAACACCGCCTACTCAAAATGCTTTAAACACCTACAGGTGAAGTGTTCATCGGCATCAGCATTCTTTTAAAAGCATAAAGATTGACAACTCTGTGTAATATTGTAAAACGGGAGTTATATCTGTGTTGTGAAATGGGTACATGCAAATATGCGTGCTGATATTTTTTTTCCCTTCACTGTTGTATTAGGATACATTAATGTCACGGTTGTAATCCATTTTAAATAAACCTTTGTAATGGACTTCAGTATTATTCTGTGTTTGTATGCATTTTATTTGTGTTTTTGCATGTATGTATTTGCTAATATTATAGTATTTAAACAGCTGAGTAGATTGCTTTTCATGTTCTGCTCAGGTTCTGAATTAGAGTCAAGAAGCTCTGACTCAATTTTGTTACATTGACACCCATTTTGGAAATGAAAATCAGACAAGGCATATAACAGCTTATTAAATAATATCTTCCATTTTAACAAAGTCAAAATAATCCCTGAATAGTCACTCATATTCTGTTCAAGCTTTGATGCTTCGTATTGGCTATGAAGAAAGAGAAACAAAAGTTGGATGCTTCTGGTCAGTGCTGTGGAAGGTGCATGGTTGGAGTAACTCTCAAATGTGTATTGTGTGTCATACTAGTATGAAAAGAATTGATGAACAGAATATCAGAATAAAAAGAAACACAATCCTAATCTAAAAATTACAACATCAATGAAATCATATGAATTAGGCTCAAGTCAGGATTTTTATTGCACATTCAGCTTAATACCATACAAGAAGCTGCACATATTCAGTGAAAAAAATCCTTAATTTATCTCCGTATCAGTTTGGTTTATTGATCAAACTCTTCTTATGAACATAGAGGCTTATGGAGTCAAGCCCTCTTTATAGGGAAGTCCAAGATGGCTTATTGTCCTCTCCCACTGAATTCAATATCCACTCACTCTACTCACCACTGCACAATTGACACACTACGTATCATGTAAAGCACCATTGTCAGCCTACATTGAAATCACCACCTTTACTGTGTCCTTTACCATCAATGGGATCAAGGGAGCTACCTTACAGAGACACCAACATCTAAAAGTCATTAATCAAACCAACTCACAAATGCATTTTTATTCTTTCACCATCATTGGATCAAAATTTTGGTTTCTACCAAACACGACCATAGGATACCATTAGTGTAAGGAAGGCTGCCACCAAAAGTGACATTGTCTGTGTCTCCCATATCCTAAAAAACAAGTTAAACAAAGAGCATGAAAAATGTCATTTATTGTTATTGGTTGAGGACAATAAGATTGTCACCTTACAGCAGAAAGAGCCATGAAATGATGTATCCAACTGAATAGATTTTATCTTTTCATCCTAACAATCTAAGTTGGCATTCCCTCATAACTGCATTGAAATATCAGGTTAGTTTGAGCATGTCAGGCTTGAGCCACCGATCTACTGGCGCAAAGGCAAGCGTTCTACCAATTAGCCATTCTGATAATGAGATAAATTTGCATCTGAGTAAGACCAGATATATTAGTAATGAAAATATAAACACATGTAAGCAGAAAGGAAAGAAAGCAAAGGTAATAGGAAGTTTGAAAAAGACAATGACCGTGAATTTCTATACAGTTTAACCTGATATCCTGGGGCAATATTGATATTTGCCCATTTGACTATTTTGGCCATTTACTCTATTTCTCTGCAATTTCCAGTGATCTGCCACTAAGGTTTTGCCAGAGGATGAGACAACCTCTGCAGAAAATTCACATCTAATATTGTATTGTTTTAAATTTATCTGGAAAAGTCAATAAAATATAAATAGTGTGACTTTAAATTGGTAGATTTAATCAAGAACTTGGAAACTGAAAGTAGGAACTTATGAAAGATGTTTAAATTAAGTGAAAAATGCTATCATCTGATTAATATTTTCTGTCTTTAGATTAAGAACTGCTTTTTGAGAAAGGGAATTCCAATTACATTCAAACGTCTGAGAGAAAACAGTTTCTTTCCTTTAAATGTTAAAGACCACACAACACCAGGTTATTGTCCAACAGGTTTATTTGAGAGTACAAGCTTTTAGAGCAGTGCTCCTTTATCAGGGAGCTCGTGGGGCAGGTTCGTAGGACATAGAACACAGGAAAAGGTTGAAGGGTCATAAAACTGATGCAATGTATTAAACAAATCTAGATTGGCATTAAGTCTTTAATCACTGAGAGTGAGGATGCAGGTTTTGATTCATTAATGTGTAAATCTCAGAAGTTCCTTCAAGTCACAATCCTGAGATAACAAGTATATCAGTATAATAATAAAGTGACATCTCAGCTCGGACAATGCATCGAAGGTGTGAGGTTAGAGTCTGTCTGTATCCCAACCTTGAGTCAGACTGGTTCTGTTTCCAAAGTAGGAACATATAAAATGCCACATAGACTGACTGCCTACAGATTGTGTGCGTTTTGAACAAAATAGAGTGTATTTGCAAATGCAAATGCAAATTCACCTCATAGACTGATCAACACTTATTTTTAAACTATGGCCCGTTATTCTATATTTCATAAGAAGAGAAAACATCCTTTCAACACCCACCTAGTAAAGTTCCCTCAGGATTTTAAATAAAAGCCAAAGGAATTTTGAATGCTGTAATTCAAATACAAAAAACAGAAATTGCTGGAAAAGCTCAGCAGGTCTGGCGGCATCTATGGAGAGAAATCAGAGTTAATATTTTGGGTTGGGTGACTCTTCCTCAGCACCTTCTGTTTCAATTGCCATTTAACTGTTCTAAACTCCAGAGGATACAGGCCGAGTCTGTCTAGCCTTTCCTCATAAGGTAACCTGCTCATTTCAGGTATTAGTCCAGTAAACATTCCTTTAACTGCTTCTAACACATTACCATCCTTCCCTACATATGGTGACCATTCCAGTACACAGTATTCCAGATGTGGTCTCACCAATGCCCTGTATAGCTGAAGCATAACCTCACTATTCTTGTGTTGAAATCACACCCAACCCATAAAAAAACATACAGTTCTATTAGCTTTCCTGATTACTTTCTGTACCTGCATGTGAACCTTCTGTATTTCATGTGCAAGGACATCCAGATCTCTCTGCAATCAGAGCTCTGCAATATCCCACCATTTAAATCATATATTTTATTTTTATTCTTGTTGCCAAAATGAACAATTTCCCACTTTCCCACATTGTACTCCATTTGCCAGATCTTTGTCCACTCATTGAACCTATCTAGATCCCTTTGTAGGCTCCTTTTGCCTTCTTTACAACTTACTTTCCTACCTATCTTTATGTTGTCAACAAATGTAGCTATCATACCTTCCGTCACTTCATGCAAATCATTTATATGAATTCTAGAGGCCCCAGCACTGTGGCATAACATTCGTGACATTCTGCTAGCTCACAAAAAGACCTACTTATTTCCACTCTCAGCAAAAATAACAATACTCCCAGGATGCAAGTGTATGGAAGCCTCAAATTACAGGCTGAATTTAATGGCTGCAGTAATGGCCCTGTCCACAAACTGGAGACCAAGTTTGTTACAGCCATTTTCTGAAGGCTTTTCAGAATTCAGTGGCAATCAGACACTTAACAGTTACCATCAGGCCTTCTGACCCCTTACGGCAGGATGTCATATCCCTAAGAATTGCTGACCAATGAGAGGGCTGGAAGCTCCTCATTCTCAACAGCACCACTACTAGCAGAGGCACTGCTCGGATTGTAGCTGGCCCAGATCAAATACTGTAAAGGAGGCCACAGGGTTTGCATATGTCTATAGGGTCATAAAGCAGGCCAGGCAATCTCAGTTGAAGATCCATTGGGGGATGAACTTTCCTGCCTTTGAACCATCCCATGGTTCAATTCCCACTGCCCTCTGTTCGCAGGGAGCTTTCAGCTTTTACTAAGTAATGGCCCAGGTGGTGTACTGGTGCAGGCCTTTAAGTGGCCATTAATATACTTCTGAAGGACAGTAATTGGCTTTTGGGTGATCAGATACCCTTAATATTTTCTGTACTGGCTTAATTAGAGAGCCAAGACTATAGGAAGGTGATGGCTGCTGAAAATGTGTTGCTGGAAAAGCGCAGCAGGTCAGGCAGCATCCAAGGAGCAGGAGAATAAATGTTTCAGGCATGAGCCCTTCTTCAGGAATGAAGAGAGTGTGCCAAGCGGGCTAAGATAAAAGGTAAGGAGGAGGGACTTGGGGGAGGGGCGTTGGAAATGCGATTGGTGGAAGGAGGTTAAGGTGACGGTGATAGGCCGAAGTGGGGGTGGGGGCGGAGAAGTCAGGAAGAAGATTGCAGGTTAGGAAGGTGGTGCTGAGTTCAAGGGTTGGGACTGAGACAAGGTGGGGTGAGGGGAAATGAGGAAACTGGAGAAGTCTGAGTTCATCCCTTGTGGTTGGAGGGTTCCTAGGTGGAAGATGAGGCGCTCTTTCTCCAGCCGTCGTGTTGCTATGGTCTGGTGATGGAGGAGTCCAAGGACTTGCATGTCCTTGGTCGAGTGGGAGGGGGAGTTGAAGTGTTGAGCCACGGGGTGGTTGAGTTGGTTGGTCTCCTTCAACTGACTGAACTGGTCAAACCTGACTGCCCCAGCCGACGCATTGTCTCAGCCTGCTCCTGCCCCACCGAACTCATCTCTGCCTACCTCAACATGGTCCTGTCCCCCTTAGTCCAAGAACTCCCCACCTACTTTCGGGACACCACCCACGCCCTCCACCTCCTCCATGATTTTCGCTTCCCCGGTCCCCAACGCCTTATCTTCACCATGGACATCCAGTCCCTGTACCCCTCCATCCCACATCACGAAGGACTCAAAGCCTTCCGCTTCTTCCTTTCCTGCCGTACCAACCAGTACCCTTCCACTGACACCCTCCTTCGACTGACTGAACTGGTCCTCACTCTGAACAACTTATCTTTCCAATCCTCCTACTTCCTCCAAACCAAAGGAGTAGCCATGGGCACCTGCATGGGCCTCAGCTATGTCTGCCTCTTCATAGGATATGTGGAACAGTCCATCTTCCGCAGCTACACTGGCACCACTCCCCACCTTTTCCTCCACTACATCAATGACTGTATCGGCGCTGCCTCGTGCTCCCATGAGGAGGTTGAACAGTTCATCCACTTTACCAACACCTTCCACCCCAACCTCAAATTTACCTGGACCATCTCAGACTCAAAGCCCTCCGCTTTGGACCGTCTCTTCCCTTCCTAGGCCTCTCCATTTCTATCTCGGGCGACCGAATCAACACAGACATTTACTATAAACCGACCGACTCCCACAGCTACCTAGACTATACCTCCTCCCACCCTGCCCCCTGTAAAAATGCCATCCCATATTCCCAATTCTTTCGTCTCCGCCGCATCTGCTCCCAGGAGGAACAGTTCCAATACCGTACAACCCAGATGGCCTCTTTTTCAAAGACTGCAATTTCCCCCCAGACGTGATCGGCGATGCTCTCCACTGCATCTCCTCCACTTCCCACTCTTCTGCCCTGGAGCCCCACCCCTCCAATCGCCACCAGGAGAGAACCCCATTGGTCCTCACCTACCACCCCACCAACCTCCATGTACAACGTATCATCCATCGTCATTTCCGCCACCTCAAAACGGACCCCACCACCAGGGATATATTTCCCTCCCCTCCCCTATCAGCATTCCGAAAAGAC